>NC_092745.1:79072906-79375936 GCF_047496795.1 Chiloscyllium punctatum
GAAGGGTCCTAGGCAGAAGATGAGGCGCTCTTCCTCCAGGCGTTGTGTGGCCAGGGTCTGGCGATGGAGGCGGCCAGGGACCTGCATGTCACTGGCGGAGTGGGAGGGAGAGTTAAAGTGTTCAGCCACAGGGTGGTTCGTTTGGTTGGTGCGGGTGTCCCAGAGGTGTTCCCTGAAACATTCCGCAAGTAGCCGGCCTATCTCCCCAATGTAGAGGAGACCACAGAGTGCAGCGGATACAGTAAATGTGTGTTGAGGTGCAGGTGAATTTGCGATGGATATGGAAGGATCCATTGGGACCTTCAAGGGATGTATGGACGCAAGTTTTGCACTTCTTGCGGTTGCAGGGGAAGGTGCTGGGAGTGGAGGTTGGGTTGGTGGACTTGACGAGGGAGTGGTCTCTCCAGAACGCTAGTAAGGGTGGGGAGGGAAATATACCCCTGGTGGTGGGGTTTGTCTGGAGGTGGTGGAAATGACGGAGGATGATACAATGTATCCGGAGGTTGTGGGGTGGAAGGTGAGGACCAGTGGGGTTCTGTCCTGGTGGCAATTGGAGGGGCATGGCTCAAGGGCAGAGATGCGGGAATTGGAGGAGATGCGGTGGAGGGGAAATTGCGGTCTTTGAAGAAAGAGGCCATTTGGGTTGTTCGGTAGTCGAATTGGTCCTCCTGGGAGCAGATGCGGCAGAAGCAGAGGAATTGGGAATATGGGATGGATTTTTACAGGGGGCAGGGTGGGAGGAGGTGTAATCTAGGTAGCTGTGGGAGTCGGTCGGTTTGTAGTAAGCGTCTGTGTTGAGTCGGTCGCCCGAGATAGAAATGGAGGAGGTCTAGGAAGGGGAGAGGTCTAGGAAGGGGAGGGTTCATATCCCTCCAAACCCTTCCTATTCGTATACCCATCCAGATGCAGTTCATTCCATACACGCACCATCTTCTGCATGAAAAAGTAACCCCTTAGGTCTCTTTTATATCTTTCCCCTCTCACCCTAAACCTATGCCCTCTAGTTGTGGACTCCCCGACACCAAGAAAAAGACTTTGCCTATCTACCCTATCCACACTGCTCCAGATTTTATAAACCTCTATAAGGACACCCCTCAATCTCCAAAGCTCCAGGGAAAACAGCCCCAGCCTGTTCAACCTTTCCCTATAGCTCATTCTCCAACCCTGGCAAAAATTCTTGAAAGGGCTCAGAAAAAATTTACAAGTCTTGTTTGATTTTAATGAATAATTGAACAAAATTAGCTTTGAACAACCAAAAACTGGAGTGATGAATATGCCCAATTACCTAACACACTGTGATTACTTAAATGGAAATTGAGATTTGCACTCAAGACCTAGCACCTTTGTAAGGCCACCCATAAGCATAGCCTCTGGTTTTGGAAAATTAGTCTTGTACCCAGAAAAAAAGGTGCCAAATGAGCTGATGCGTCTCATCAGGAGGGGCACCAAAACTGCTGGATTTGACAAAAAAAAAGGACATCGTCCACGTACAATGACCCCACTTTTGAAGCAGATATTTTGGGATCTCTACGAATGGCCTCCATCAATGGTTCAACCATCAATGTAAAGAGAATGGCAAAAAAAAAGGGGACAGCCCTGTCAGCTGTCTCCAAAAATGCTAAAAAATTACTTTATTGTACACCACTGATGATGACCGCAGCAAGAGGTTCACTGTAGGGAACCTTTACCCATCTTAAAGGCTTTGCTCAAGCCAAATTGCTCTAGAGTATACAAAAGGGTATGGCCACTCAACTCTGTCAAATGCTTTCTCTGCATCTAGAGAAATTACCAATCCCTGTATAACTGTTGTTGACATCCCAGAATTGCATTACGCAGCCTGCGAACTTTAAGACGACCTTCTGGTTCTCTTTAATAACAGAAAGCAACACACTTTCCAGCCATAACTCAAGGGTCTTAGACAGGATTTTAAATTCAACATTTAAGAGTGAGATAGGCCTGTAAGCAACAGGCCTCTGGGACCTTCCCTTTGACAATAAGCGAAATATTGGCTTCTTCAAGATGGTGGGAGATGATGACTGTACGAGTCATTGAGCATCAGGCCTGACCATCTGCTTATAAAATTCCTTTTATAATTCACTGGAGAGTCTATTAGGACCGGAATGCTGCATTAATCTTTTCGGAATCAGTTTAGGTTCCCAGACCCTTCCCTAAATAAAGTAATGCCTTGAGAAGCACTCCTTTTCCTGGCAAGAAACATTAGGTTCTTGCCTGGTTTGTCACCATGCCCATATAACCCTTGTTTTGCGAAAGCAAGCTCCTTCTTTGCTGTCTGCATGAGCACAGAGTTCAATACAGACCACAGTGCCATAATCCTCTGTAGCTTGGCTGAGGGCCTGTCAAAGTAAACCTTCTCTGCTGCCTTCAACCGTGCCTCAAGGTGACGTTACTGCTCGCCCTCTTGCCGCTTCCTACTGGCGGAGAGGGGGGGGGTAACTAATCCCCAGCATAGGCATTGACAGTTTCCCAAAGGACAGACGGGCTAGTAACAAGCCTGAATTAAGTGTCTAGGAATGCCCCAAATTCCTTAGAGAAGTACTTCACAAAATTATCCTCAAGGATAACGGCATCCATTCACCAGTGCCTTCGGCCTACTATAGCGTCCTCAATTTTAACCAACAGGTACACTGGAGCATGATCAGTGGTGATAATATTACCAATCGTATAAGGTCACCAAGTCCAGGGTCGCCATGGGAATCAGGAAAAACTCAATCCTGGTGTGACAGCTGTGTGGATTGTGAAAAAAAGTTAAATCCCTGCCTGGAGGGCGGAGATGCCTCCAGATGTCCACCCTTATTCCATACACAGATCCACTAATTGTTTAGTTTGTACAGAGGGTATCAGGGGCCTTTGGGCAACCTGTCGATCATGGGATTCATAAGACAATTTAAATCTCCCCTCCGATATGCTGGGACTAGAGACTGATCAATTTAGAGAATGCATCTACCAAACATTTGAGGGGATTGGCTGGAGGGCAGTAAACATTTAAAACCCTGTTCTTCCCAGTTTATCAGAGCTTTGAGGAGTACAAACCTCCTGTGTGTCTTTAGTAACTTAAAGGGGAGATTCCTCCTAACCAATACAGCCACTCCTCTACTTCTGGTATTAAAAAGGATGAAAACTAAACCATTCTGCTGTAATTTCAAATGCTCTCTATCAGCCAAGTCCATCTCCTGTAATAAAGCAATATCCACCTTTTTCTTTCTATGATTAGAGAGTACCTTTTTCCTCTTAATCAGTGAGTGACTCTCCTTGGTGTTCCAGATACACCATTTAATCAAGTCATTAACCATAACCTTCTGCACTAACATTTAGATTCCAGAGAGGAGGAACTATAATTACAAATCACCGAGCCTTAGTGTCGCAAGATCCATCGAACATAAAAACTACATAAACTAAAAATCATTGCAGTTAACAAACCTGTCAAAGACTATTTAAATTTTTTTTAAAAATGCACCAACAGCATTGAATACAGGAACTCATCCTCTGCCAAAAGTGGGCATCTACACATCCCAAACCCAACTTCCCATCCTGTTGCCAAAACAGCAGGCAGGGCCATTTAAATACCTGAACTGGACATAAATTGCCTGTACGTAGGCACTAGCCATCCCAACAATTTTCTCTCCTCCTAGCCAGAGCTGCACTACAAACTCAAGCAGAGAAAGAAAGAAAATCCAAACCATGAAATAACAAAGGTGAACAAAGACATTTTACAAATAAAAAAGCTAAAGTACCTCACCCATCCTTTGGTATAACTTAGAAATTGAAAGTAAACATCCCAACTGCCAGAGCATAGTTTAGACCAGATTGTTACCAAATAATCAAAAAAGGAAAAAAAAACGCCCCGACTGGACTTCCTTTTTGTTTCTAAAAAAAAGGGAGTAGAGGCATACCCAAACAGCACTATTTGTACCTATTAAAAATTGTTCAGATCAAGTTAATTTGTCCACAAAGTTTCTTGCATGTGTCAAAACAGATGTACAGATCCATTTAAAGTGATCTGAAGCACCTCTGGATACCTCAGTGTACTGGATACTGAGCTCCTTCAATCGTTTCTTGATGCCATCATAGGATTTTCTTTTCCTGATCATGGCCGCTGAGAAGTCCTGGAAGAACATGATCTTAAGAGTCCTCAAACAGGGCCTTTGGATCCTTCCCCTGGATTCTGGAAGCTTCCACAATTCTCTCCTTATCTCTATATAGTGATGAAACCGCAACAAGACAAGACGAGGAGGTTGGTCCAGGCCTGACACCTCTGCCTCTTGACCCAGTGAGCCGTCTCAATCTTCAAACTTCTCATTCAAGCCTCCAAAGATAACTTCCTTATGCTTCTGTTGCACAGCATGTTAGTCAATAGCTTTCATGTATACTGTATTCAGTTTTGGACATCACACTTTTACTAAGGATATACACAGTGCACATTTACCAGCTAGGGTTAAAGTAGGAGGCAAACTTAGGTTTGAAAGGTTTCAAGGAGTGATCAAGGTACTTGTAATGAGAAAAAAAATGTTAAGTAGATACTTGGAATTCAAATTTCTTTCGAGGGAGAATCCAGAGTATGGTAAATTTTAAAAGTGGCATTGTGGCTCAATGGTTAGCACAGCTGCCTTACAGCACCAAGGACTAGGTTCAATTCCCACCTCCGGCAACTGTCTGGGGTTTGCGTTCTCCCAGTGAGAGTTTGCTCCGGTTTCCTCCCACAATGCAAAAGATGTGCAGGTCAGGTGAATTTGCCATGCTAAATTGCCCACTTTTTTTAAATCAGGGGTAAATATAGGGTAGGGAAATGGGTCTGGGAGGGTCACTCTTCAGAGGCTTGGTGTGGACTTGTTGCACCAAAAGGACCTGTTTCCATACTGTAGGGAATCTAATCTAAAATCACAGCTCACAAAGGCAGATAAATGGAGTTGAGCATAATCCCAGTGAATAGCAGAACAGCAAAAGGTCCACTCCTGTTCTTGATATTAATTACCTTATTCAGAATGTTGATAACCTTTTTTTAAAAGCATATGCATTCACACAAACAAACCAAAAATACAGAACACGGATTCATTCGCTTTTACTGAAGATATGATGAAGATTTGTCCAAAATAAGCACTTAAAAATAAAAGATAGGGCTTTTGAAGGTATTTTCCAAAGAATGGTGAACTGTTTTGCAATTAGTGGTGATTAGTACATTTAATGAGATACTATATACTCTCAAACTGCAAATGGAGAAGGCAGTAAAAAGTACAAAAGTAACAAAATAGGATTAGGTAAGATTAACATTGAGAAAGAGGGTCTGAGTTAAGTGGGTTGAAGTAAGGTTGAGCGATTTCTTGTGTGTAATTCCAAACAGCTTTTAACTCTAATTTTTAAAAGTAACTCCAATCTTAAAATTAAAAATTTTCTTTTGCATGCTACAAGTTTTTTTTTGCTTATCAACTTAGTTTCATCACTAAAAGTACAATGTAAAAGAATATCTGCTGTTCACTTACTGAATTTTTCACTTTTTAAATAATAGCTTGATTCTGATTCAGTTCTATTTCAAAAAGGCAGTTCATAAAATGCCTCAAAAAGGCTACTCAAACTATACTGCAGAACACTTACAAGTGGAGTTGTAAGCAAATGATGCTGGATAATAGTTTGAGAGCCTCAAGAGCTCAATGGAAATGACCCTGCACGTTGCCTTGCACACAGAATGATGGGAAGTAGCTGTATTTATTTTCCTTCTCTCATATGCTGAATCCATATAATTTAAGCATTTTATGTTTATGTTGACCCAAGAAATATGGTATTTCTGGTGCATCCATGTCATAAGAGGGAAGATGACAGCATAATTATTCTTAGTTCAGTGAACATTCTAAACTGAAAAACATATCCAGTTCTTCAAAAATGTTGCTTTAACACAAATACTTCAAAGTTCAGCATTCCAGATGTTTTATATAAAAGAAAGAATGTTTGCAACAGGTCTCCCACTAGCATTCAAGAGAATGCAAATAAAAGGTCTTGCTGTGACTTAACATTTTATGAAGGTGAAAGAATTCTGGACGGGGTGGGGGGGGTGGGGCAGGGGGGGAAAACGGGTGAGAGAGAGAGAAGATAGAAAGTGCACCCCATTGTACATTCTATTCTCAGGAGATCTCAAGACACTGAACCATCGTAGGTAGTGTTTTGGCCATAACTGGGCTCATCCAAAACAAGAATTCATAAAATACACATTTCTACCTCAGAGAGAAGAAGTCCTTCTGAGATAAACAGAAATGTCTGGAAACAGAAAAATCAGCATCTGTGAAAAGAAAAGACAAGTTAAGATTTTGGATGTAATCAGTCACCAACTGAAAAAGATTTTTAAAAAGTCATTAAGAGACAGAACAAAAAAGGAGAGGGAGGTAAAAAGCAGAAAAACAAAAACAGGAAGTATTAGTAGAATGACCTTATAATTTGTTTTAAATTAAAGAAGGGAGATAGTTAAAATAGTGAGATGATTGTGCATTGCAGAGATTACATGTTGATGAATCAACTATTTAGTCAACATTTCCAGTTGACATCATTAAAACTTTGCTGGTTGTCACTTCATATTGTAACTATCTTCTGTCTCTTACTGTAACAATATTCTTTTAAACCTTCAACTGAAACCTTGCTTCTTGGGAGGTGATGGGAGAGAAGATGGAAATGACATGATAATGGAGATCTAGTCACAATGGGAGTTGCATCAGATCAGATTAATCTGTATCCTTGGTTTTAACCTACTTTTCTTCCCACTACAGTTTAATTTCAGGACACATTTTCCATACACTGCTTTAGGGATTTATAGGTTCTTCACCTCTTTTATCCCTGACCTTTCCATTTCTAGATGCAATGTTTAGAATATTCAAAACTCTGGATTTTCCCTTCAAAGCAAATTACAAATATGTATCACTGACATTTCAACTTTAATCAAAAGCATTCATTTTATTGACTTCTGCCTTTTCAAAATTCCAAAATTATATTTTTCACTTCACTGTTCTGAAAGATTGCATCAAAATATTCAGTTCTCTGCATGGACCTGAACATGCTTTTGTATATTTTCTGACACATCCTGTTATAATTTCTGAAAATTGCAAGATCCTTCTGGTCAATTCAGTCTTCTTTCAATCAAGTTATTTCCATAATCTTAAGTATAGTATATAAATTGGGTGGGTGTCACAAGGTATGTTCACATATTTCACCAAAGAATAACACAGCTTTATAAGTCAGCCTCGAAAATGGGCATGGGACCAACTAACCCCAATTATATTCCTGAATTTTTAAGTAACGATGAACACGGATTCGCAAACATTTTTATAGCACCTTTTAAAAAAAAGCATTTAAAAAGGCACTGCACAAGAGCTTCACAAAAAAAATAGTGACTCAATCACTGGTCTGCTCTTAGGTCAGAAAATTAAGAGTGGAATCAAACTGGTAGGTTTTTTGTATTAAAAGAGCAAAGCAAAGCCAGCTTTGGGTCTAGATAATTAAACAGGTGCATTATGTACAGTTGCCAATGTTGGACTGCAGTGGAGAAAATCAGAAGTCACAGACAGATGATAGTCCAACGGGTTTATTTGAAATCACAAGCTTTCGGAACATAGCCCCTTCATCAGGTGAAACTTACAGAATACTGAGAGGCCTGGATATAGTGGACATGAAGGTATGTTGCCACTAGTAGGAGAGGCTAGGTATTCATCCCATGAACTATGCTCACAGAGAGTTCAGCAATGAAAGCAAAAGAATTGGCAAGAAGGTGAGGCAGGCCCCAAGCTGGAGAGTCAGCAGTTCAAAAAGGGATGAATCAGAGTGACATGGACTTCCCTAAATTGCACTGATCAGGTCATGTAGCCTTGCAGCTGACTAGAATGAAACTACTTTAAACAAAGTCTTTTAGTACTAAAATGAGAATCAACCAGAGCAAAATAAACCAAGACAACCTGATGCTAAATAGGGACTTACCATACCTTCGCAGGCAGAATGCTGTTCACTGCCTATCACTTATTTTCACTTATTTGCCACTGAGCATACAGGTTAACAAAAAACAGAAATCCTAAACTCAATCAAATCCATAACAGCACAAAGCAACCAAGCATTTCAGAAAACACATGCAAGTATTCTAGCAACCCCCTTGCTAGACAGAAAAACAAACTGCAGCACAGCATTGGGTCAGAAGACTTAAAAAGTTGCAATTTGCCCATTTTTGGGCACATTTGTTTCAATGCATATAGAAAAATACAAGATATATATCTGCCAAATTCCATTAAATCACAGACAATGAACACAAGCAACAATTGAAAAAAAAGGATAATAATTGGCTGAAGGAACATTATTTTTCCCTGCCTGTATTGATTTGCTAGTAAAGTTCCATATGACAGGAAGCCAATTATATATTCCAAGCAGAGTGTACAACACTGGGTTAACAAACTGGAAATTTCTCATCCCAAAATGATGTGGCAAGATCTCGATGTATGAACATCCTTTTAAATGGAGTTAGGGCTCAATCTTTGTCTTGTGCTCACCTGGCCTTGCAAGTCCATTCTGATGCTGAGACATAAGGTTTAGGTAATGTGTAATGTGTAAGGATCGGACACTAACAGGTTAAAGACAGTAATACCAATACAACTACTACCACCAATCTGCCCACCAGTTCTAAGCACAAACAGCAATACAGTTTCAATGTACGGCATGTTCCTAAGTCTGAAAATCCTCACTTGTGATACTGAGAAATAAAAGATGTCTTCTGGTATACCAGTTCAAATCAATCCAGACTGATAGAGGCACAACCTTTTTGTGATAATTATCCAGTACATGTGAAATTTGCTCAAATAATCTCTATCCAATTTAGCTTTTTACTAACAGTAAAAAATGTGAAAAAAGACAGGGGTTGCATAATGACTGCTCTGGGAAGTGATAAATTGTTTAATGCAGTCAGTTCTGCTATAAACACTTATTTCTCCAAAGCAAACTGGCTATAATGCAATTGAATAATTTAGACCATTTGTATTGGCTTTCCTTACCTGTATTGGCTATAATGGGATTCTGGTGCCAGTCTGTTTAAACAGTGTTGTTATTTATAAGAAAACAGATTTTCTTATAAACTCGGGATCGTACTGAAATGGAACGATGTCAGATCAGAACATGATCTGAAACCTGAATATAGGCCGAGATAACTAGTTGTCATCAGGAACAACCACTTAACACATGCACTTACTAAGTGGCGACAAAATGGCTCCTAGGCTACAAACTGACAATTCTGCTAAAAGCTGCATAAAATGGCTTTTAACTGTTATAGCTGCATAATTGACTAACCACAGTCCACTTCGATAGAAATTAGCAGACAATGCTCCCTTTACAGCAAAGAAATGACTAGACTAGATGAGACAATACTGGCCATCCTAACGGACATTCAAGTGCAGGTGCAACGACTCTGAGATCAAGGTGGTTTGAGTGTTGGAAAACAAAGTTGGTTCCCAGGAAATATCATTGGACTGAGTAGCTGTCAAATAAAACTATATAGTAAATTGATTGGCAATTGTCTGAATGTTTTATATGATTATGGCCTATACCTTTAAGTAGAAAAATGTCTTGGTTTTAAGCCATGTGTGCAGCTTCTGAGGAATATGGATGTACACAACCTGTTTCTGGATGATCTGTGCCCAGCCGTGTGAAGAAATAAACAAATGAAAATCTTAAAAGAACCAGATCGATTGGGAGGGCTGATTGACCGATCACTGAACAGAGGGGAACACCGCCCACCACACTGCCACCCCCAGGGTCCAGATCTCTAAACAGACTGTACCTACTACAGGAAGCGGAGGCTCAGGTATGTTTGCTGGATCAGAGCAAGTAGACTCAAATTGAATTGTTAATGCTAACGTGTGAGAACTTGCTGTAGATATTAAACATACAAGGTAAGCATTCCAACTGAAGTAAATAATATTGTTTATTTTAATAAGGAAAGAAACCTTGAAGTGTGATTACTATTTTAAAAATTCCAGTTGTGCAACTTAGTACCAGCAACTTCACACCACTTTACAAGAGGTTTGGCTGGCCCAGTATATTGGATCAAAATTACAGAAAGTGGCAAACATGTTTGCAAAACAAGGTTTCAATTAATTCCCATACTTCAAAAGATTAGGGTTGCCCAATAAGACATGAGAAGATATAATCAAAACTAATTAGTTTCCTGGAATCTTTGTTTTACATAAAACATTTCAATGTTCGAATCTTACAAATAAACCAACATTCCTCATACCTTTTTTCTGCTCAAGCAGTGCCTTAGGAGTGGAACTACTTCCTTACTTCATAAACAAGCACCCCAAGAGCTTTTGCAATACTCTTTTTGAAAATACAAAATGAGTTTTACAGAAGTCAATGTCAGATATACTTTTACAGTAATGGACAAAATTTAAACCACCAAGCTAAGAGAATATACTCTTGAGGAATGAAGGAGTTACCAGCTTAACACTGCAGCAAGTACCATGTACAATTCTTTCCTTGCAAGCATCGCACTTCAAAAACTTGGACAAAAGAAAATAAAGTAGTGCTCCTGCCTTAATCGACACAAGTTTCATCATACATTTCAGGAGTGTAACAGGTACACATGCAGTTCTAACACAAGAAACCCAACACCATTCAGGACAAAGCAGCCATTCAACTAGCACCCCATGTAACATCTTCAACATTCAGTCCCTTCACCACTGCAACAGCTGATCAAGATCTTTAAACTACAACTTTCAACCTGTGACTTCAACATCTGGAAAAGACGGACAGCAGATGCAGGTGGTGGTGTTCCCATGTATGTTCCTTCCAAGCCACACATCATTGACTTTGAAATATACTGCCATTCCTTCACTGACAGTGGATCAAAATTTTGGAACTCCCTCTCTCTAAGAGCATTATCAGCGTACAGCAGAGGGCAAGGCAGGCAGCTCACCACTATCCCCTATGGACACTGGGATGAACAATAAATGCTGACCCAGTCAGTGACACTGCCACCTCATGAATCAATCAATTAAAGTAACAATGCTACAAATTACAAAAGTATGAGAGCAAATGTACCAAAAAAGTGGGTGACACGGTGGCACAGTGGCTAGCACTGCTATCTCACAGCACCAGAAACCCAGGTTCAATTCCTGCCTCAGGAGACTGACTGTGTGGAGTTTGCACGTTCTCCCAGTATCTGCGTGGGTTTGCAGGCGTGCAGGTCAGGTGAATTGGCCATGCTAAATTGCCCGTAGTGTTAGGTAAGGGGTAAATGTAGGGGCATGGGTGGGTTACGCTTCGGAGGGGCGGTGTGGACTTGTTGGGCCAAAGGGCCTGTTTCCACACTATAATGTAATCTAAAATAAAAATAATTTTTGGCAAAACAGCTCTATAGATATCTTTGAAATAAGGACACAAGTTTCAGTTACAAACAAATTTTAAAAGTTTACTTGTTAAACCAACATTCAAACTATATACTAACACCATCATGAGGTGACTCAAAAAAAGACTTATACAATTCAGTAGCCAACATTTCTGAATGTTCCAAATCTACACAACAACCTAATCTTCCTGTGTAAAAATAAAGAAAGAGTGTAATAAATCAGGTCAATGCTACATGATCTATCTGGTGCAGAACACCATTCTCATCAGCAGTTTTAAAAAAACAAGCAGCAACACATATCACACCTTAAAATCCTAGAGTCTGATGGGCTCACAGCCAAGAGAAAAAAAACAATACAACACTGTACTTGTGTTGAGAAATAGCTTCCGACACAATCCTGTCTTACCACTTAAGCAGTTTTAAATTAAGAAACGTGCAAATCTTTGCCAAACCTGCAACATCATTCTTACATCGACCCACCCACACCACACCTTATTCAGTGATTGGAGGAAGTTTCTCAACCCAGTGCAAACTCACTTTACTACCTTCTATAACCAAAAGATAAACATTTTTCTCCTAGAAAACTAGTACAACATACAAAAGAATCCCACATACTGTACAGATTTCACATTGCCCTTACTGAAAAAGAAAGGTAGAAAAGCCCAATTGGAGAAGAGTAACCAGAGATTTACAAAGGTTTGATTGATAGGTGATGTATTATTGAAGGAAGAGAGTGCGTGCATTCAAGGAAGTGAGTTCAGGGTCAAAGTAATATTCTTTTGAGGGGAAAAAAGGTAAAGCATCCAAACCTAATATGCCCAAGATGCCAAATGAGAGGTTATATTAAACAGACAAATTTGGCTCAGGAGTTCAAATCAATTGATATCAAAAAGATCAAGAAACAGAAGGAAATTGCAATATTTGGAGTATAGAAAAAATAAGCAGGCAACACCTCAAAATATTTTATGCCCTAAGTATAAGCAGCTTGCTTGGGTAAAGGTTAAGCCATGAAAGAGGAAATCTTCATCCTCAGGACCATAAGTTTTAAGAGAGTACTTCATCTATCTTCATAGGATATGACAATTGAAATCAGAGGAAGAGAAGGAAAAGAACTGCACTCTGAACCCAACTCACTTTTGCAATCTGACTGTTTTGAACAGTAGACTGTACCACTCTTGTATACCTCCTGTCCAAGTAAACATTTTCACATTTTCTCCACATTAAAGTTTAAATGGTACTGCAAGCCTAAAAAACTGCTTAACTTATTATCCCATTGCATGCTCCTTACCTCTGGACAAATTACTTCTCCAACTATCGTGCGGTCATCAATAAATTTAGCTCCCATTCTCTCTTCAAGTCACTGACCTTGATTGTAAATAATTAAGGCTTGAGCACTGATCCTTGTGACATTCCATCAGTTACAGCTAGCCAACCTGAAATAGACCTATTAATCTTTACTTCCTGTTAGCAAAGTAATCTTTTGTTCATCCTAGTGCACCTGACCCTTTACTCTGTGTAGTGAGCTTTGATGTGTCTCACCATAAAGTTTGGAATGGTCAAATATAGGAGGTGGCAATGATGTGGATGAAGGTTTTTGCAGCAGATAAGAAAGGGAAAAAAGTTAGATAATATGCAGGAGTATGTATAGATAGCCTGTGAGATGGTATGTGGTTGGAAATTCATATTGGCTTCAAACATGGTATCAACGCTGCAAAGTCTGGGACAACTTCAGGCAGTTATGTTTTGGGATGAAGTTGGTAACTAAGGAACAGAGTGGAGTTTGTATCGGGGACTGAAGACAATTGTTTTAGCCCTCCTAATATCTGATTAAAGGGTCTGTGTTCACTCAGTATTAGATGTTAGATAAGGAGAAAGTGAGGACTGCAGATGCTGGAGACCAGAGTTGAAAAAATGTGGTGCTGGAAAAACACAGCAGGCCAGGCAGCATCAGAGGAGCAGGAGAATCGCGTTTGGGGCATAAGCCCTTCTTCAGGAAATGAGGCTGGTGTGCCAAGTGGGCTGAGATAAAAGGGTAGGCGGGAGGGGCGCTGGGAATGAGATAGGTGGAAGGAGGGGAGGGTGAGGGTGATAGGCCAGAGAGGGGCTGGGGGCAGAGAGGTCGGGACTGACAGAAGGGGGGGAAGATGGAAACGAGGAAGCTGGAGAAATCTACATTCATCCCGTTTGGTTGGAGGGTTCCTAGGCGGAAGATGAGGCACTCTTCCTACAGGCGTCGTGCGGTCAGGGTCTGGCGATGGAGGAGGCCAAGGACCTGCATGTCCTTA
The DNA here is from genome assembly GCF_047496795.1 of Chiloscyllium punctatum. Classification (NCBI taxonomy): domain Eukaryota; kingdom Metazoa; phylum Chordata; class Chondrichthyes; order Orectolobiformes; family Hemiscylliidae; genus Chiloscyllium; species Chiloscyllium punctatum. The sequence continues at coordinate 79,086,569 of NC_092745.1, forward strand.
GTGGAGTGGGAGGGGGAGTTAAAGTGTTCAGCCATGGGGCGGTTGGGTTGATTGGTGCGGGTGTCCCGGAGGTGTTCCCTGAAACATTCCGCAAGTAGGCGGCCAGTCTCCCCAATGTAGAGGGGACCACATCAGGTGCAGCGGATACAGTAAATGGATGTGCGTGGAGGTGCAGGTGAATTTGCGATGAATACGGAAGGATCCATTGGGGCCTTCAAGGGAGGTGTGGACGCACGTTTTGCACTTCTTGCGATTGCAGGGGAAGGTGCCGGGAGTGGAGGTTGGGTTGGTGGGGGGGGTGTGGACCTGACGAGGGAGTCGCGGAGGGAGTGGTCTCTCCAGAACACTGATAAAGGGTGGGGAGGGAAATATATCCCTGGAGGTGGGGTCTTTTTGGAGGTGGCGGAAATGGTGGAGGATGATGCAATATATCCGGAGGTTGGTGGGGTGGAAGGTAAGGACCAGTGGGGTTCTGTCCTGGTGGCGATTGGAGGGGCGGGGTGCAAGGGCAGAGGTGCGGGAAGAGGAGGAGATGTGGTGGAGAGCATCGTCGACAACGGCGGGGGGGGGGGGGGGTATTGCGGTCTTTGAACGAGACCATTTGGGTTGTTCAGTAGTGGAATTGGTCCTCCTGGGAGCAGATGCGGCGGAGGTGAAGGAATTGGGAATATGGGATGGCATTTTTACAGGGGGCAGGAGGTGTAATCCAGATAGCTGTGGGAGTCAGTTTGTAGTAAGTGTCTGTGTTGAGTCGGTCACCTGAGATAGAAATGGAGAGGTCTAGGAAGGGGAGGGAGGAGTCTGAGACGGTCTGGGTGGAAGGTGTTAGTAAAGTGGATGAACTGTTCAACCTCCTTGTGGGAGCACGAGGTAGCGCCAATACAGTCATCAATGTAGCGGAGGAAAAGGGTGGGGGCGGGGGGGTGCCAGTGTAGCTGCGGAAGATGGACTGTTCCACATATCCGAAGAGGCAGGCATAGCTGGGGCCCATGGCCACTCCTTTGGTTTGGAGAAAGTGGGACGATTGGAAGGAGAAGTTGTTCAGAGTGAGGACCAGTTCAGTCAGTCGGAGGAGGGTGTCAGTGGAAGGGTACTGGTTGGGGCGGCAGGACAGGAAGCAGCGGAGGGTTTGGAGACCTTCGTGATGGGGGATGGAAGTGTATCGGGACTGGATGTCCATCGTGAAGATAAGGCATTGGGGGCCGGGGAAGCGAAAATCATGGAGGAGGAGGAGGGCATGGGTGGTGTCCCAAATGTGTGGGGTGGGGTGGGGGGTTCTTGGACTAAGGGGGACAGGACAGTGTTGAGGTATGCAGAGATCAGTTCGGTGGGGCAAAAGGAGACAGAGACAGAGACAGAGGGTCGACCGGGGCAGTCAGGTTTGTGAATTTTGGGCAGGAGGTAGAAATGGGCGGTGCGGGGTCGTGGGAGTATGAGGTTGGAGACAGTGGATGGGAGATCTCCTGAGGTGATGAGGTTATGGATGGTCTGGGAGATGATGGTTTGGTGGTGGGAGCTGGGGTCATGGTCAAGGGGGCAGCAGGTGGTTGTGCCTGCGAGTTGGCATCTAGCTTCAGTGGTGTAAAGATCAGTGTGCCAAACTACCACTGCACCTCCCTTGTCTGCTGGTTTGATGGTGAGGTTGGGATTGTGGGGGGGGGGGGGGCAGAAAGAACAAGAGTGGAGGTCTGCGCATTGAGGGTGACACGTTGGAGTGGGTGAGAGGGGTGGACAGGTTGAGGTGGTCAATGTCACTGAGCAGTTGAATATGAAGAGATCGAGGGTGGGTTAGAGGCCAGCATGGGGTGTCCAGGTGGATGGGGTATGTTGTAGGTGGGAGAAGGGGTCAGAGGGTGGGCGAGAGTCCAGGTTGAAGAAGTAGGCGGCACAGAGGCAAAGGCGACAGAAGAAATGCTCGATGTCTAGCCGTGTGTCGAACTCATTGATCTGGAAGCGTAGGGGATGAAGGGGAGGCCTCTGCTGAAGACTGATTGTTCATCCTCAGAGAGGGGGAGGTCTGGAGGGATGGTGAAAATACAGCAGGGCTGGGAGCTAGGACCTGGTCATGGGGGCGTGGGAGTGGCGTAGTGAGGGGTGTGGTCCTTGAGCAGGTGAGTGACGTCACTGGGGGCGGAGGTGGTATGCCAGGCAGAAGAAATGGCACTGGTCTCAGATCCCACAGCAGCTGCGTATCTGTCGGTGATGGTCTTCCTGGCGATCGTGGAGGCTGCATGGTCGGTGGTGGCTGCAGCAGCCGCGTAGGCAATGGCTCCGAAGCGGTTCCAGAGGTTGCGAGAAGGTTCAGGAACGGTCGAGGAATCGGAGTATGAGGGAGAGTACATGAAAGTTTTTTGTATGTACTTTGATGTTCGATATGGCTAGGAAAAAGTGTTTGTTCAGTGTATGAATTCTTCTGAGGATGAAGAACAGCAAAAGGTCCTTTGCAGGTCTGGGAGAGTGTTGTCCTGAGGGGAGGCAGGGCTGACTGCAGGGAGTGTAGGCAGCGGTGCATGGCTGCGAGTGTGGAGGGGAGGATCCAGAGGGAGGTCGGTTGCCGCTACCTACACTCCCTGCAGTCAGCCCTCCCCCACCTCAGGACAACACTCTCCAAGACCTGCAAAGGACCTTTGCTGTTCTTCATCCTCAGAAGAATTCATACACTGAACAAACGCTTTTTCCTAGCCATATCGAACATCAAAGTACAAACAAAATACTTTCATGTACTCTCCCTCATACTCCGATTCCTCGACTGTTCCTGAACCTTCTCAAAACCTCCGGAACCGCTTGGGATCCATTGCTCACGCGGCTGCTGCAGCCACCACTGCCGCGGCAAACTGCGATGTCACTTCCGCTGCATGAACAACAGCCACCACTGACCATGCAGCCTCCGCGATCGCCGCCCAGACAACCGCCTCCACAATCACCAGGAAGACTATCGCCGGCAGATACGCAGCCACCGTGGGATCCACGGCTACCGGGACCAGCGCCGTTTCTGCCCAGCCCGCCACTTCCACTTCTAGAGCTGCCGCCACCACAGCCACTTCTGCCCCCAGTGACGTCACTCACCTGCTCAAGGACCACACCCCTCACTACGCCACTCCCACGTCGATCTCCGCCCCCACGACCAGGTCCTAGCTCCCAGCCCTGCTGTATTTTCACCATCCCTTCAGATCTCCCCCTCAGAGGATGAACAATCAGTCCTCAGCAGAGGCCTCACCGTCATCCCCCTACGCTCCCAGATCAATGAGTTCGACACGCGGCTAGACATCAAGCATTTCTTCCGTCGCCTTTGCCTCCACGCCTACTTCTTCAACCAGGACTCTCTACACCCTCTGACGGCCCCTTCTCCCGCCTCCAACACCCCCCATCCACCTAGACACTCCGTGCTGGCCTCTTACCTGCCCTCAATCTCTTCATATTCAACTGCCACCATGACATTGACCGCCTCAACCTGTCCACCCTTCTCACCCATTCCAATATCTCACCCTCAACATGCAAACTTCCACTCTTTCTCCCCCCCCCGCCCCCCAACCTCACCATCAAACCAGCAGACAAGGGAGGCGCAGTGATAGTTTGGCACACCGATCTTTATACCACTGAAGCTAGACGCCAACTCGCGGATACCTCCTCCTACTGCCCCTTGACCATGACCCCACCTCCAAACCATCATCTCCCAGACCATCCATAACCTCATCACCTCAGGGGATCTCCCACCCACCATCTCCAACCTCATAGTCCCACAACCCCACACCACCCGTTTCTACCTCCTGCCCAAAATTCACAAACCTGACTGCTCCAGCCGACCCATTGTCTCAGCATGCTCCTGCCCCACCGAACTCATTTCTGCATACCTTGACACTGTCCTGTCCCCCTCAGTCCAAGAACTCCCCACCTATGTTCGGGACACCACCCACGCCCTCCACCTCCATGATTTTTTCGCTTCCCCAGCCCCCAACGCCTTATCTGCACAATGGACATCCAGTCCCTTTACACTTCCATCCCCTATCACGAAGGTCTCCAAACCCTCCGCTTCATCCTGTCCTGCCGCCCCAACCAGTACCCTTCCACTGACACCCTCCTCTGACTGACTGAACTGGTCCTCACTCTGAACAACTTCTTCCAATCGTCCCACTTTCTCCAAACCAAAGGAGGAGCCATGGACACCCCCATGGGCCCCAGCTATGCCTGCCTCTTCGGATATGTGGAACAGTCCATCTTCTGCAGCTACACTGGCACCACCCCCCTTCTTCCTCCGTTACATCGATGATTGTATCGGCGCTACCTCGTGCTCCCATGAGGTGGTTGAACAGTTCATTGACTTTACTAACACCTTCCACCCAGACCTCAAAATTTACCTGGACCGTCTCAGACTCCTCCCTCCCCTTCCTCGACCTCTCCATTTCTATCTCAGGCGACCGACTCAACACAGACACTTACGACAAACCAACCAACTCCCACAGCTACCTCGATTACACCTCCTCCCATCCTGCCCCCTGTAAAAACACCATCCCATATTCCCAATTCCTTCACCTCCACCGCATCTGCTCCCAGGAAGACCAATTCCAATACTGAACAACCCAAATGGTCTCCTTCAAAGACCGCAATTTCCCCTCTGTCAACGATGTTCTCCACCACATCTCCTCCACTTCTGCTCTTGAACCCTGCCCCTCCAATCGCCACCAGGACAGAACCCCACTGATCCTCACCTTCCACCCCACCAACCTCTGGATACATCGTATCATCCTCAGTCATTTCCGCCACCTCCAGACAGACCCCACCACCAGGGATATATTTTCCTCCCCACCCCTATCAGCGTTCCAGAGAGACCACTCCCTCATCAGGTCCACACCCCCCATCAACCCAACCTCCACTCCCGGCACCTTCCCCTGCAACTGCAAGTAGTGCAAAACCTGCGCCCACACCTCCCTCCAAGGCCCCAATGAATCCTTCCATATCTGTCGCAAATTCACCTGCACCTTCACACACATCATTTACTGTATCCGCTGCACCAGACGTGGTCTCCTCTACACTGGGGAGACAGGCCGCCTACTTGCGGAACATTTCAGGGAACACCTCTGGGACACCTGCACCAACCAACCCAACTACCCCATGGCTGAACACTAACTCCCCCTCGGCCAATGACATGCAGGTCCTTGGCCTCCTCCATTGCCAGACCCTGGCCACACAATGCTTGGAGGAAGAGCGCCTCATCTTCCGCCTAGGAACCCTCCAACCACATGGGATGAATGTGGATTTCTCCAGCTTCATTTCCCCTCCCCCCACCTTATCTCAGTCCTAACCTCCGATTCAGCACCACCCTCTTGACGTGCAATTTTTTCCTGACCTCTCCGCCACCATCCCCACCTCCTTCCACCTATCGTATTCCCAGCGCCCCTCCCACAAATTCCCCCCTACCCTTTATCTCAGCCCACTTGGCACACCAGCCTCATTCTTGAAGAAGGGCTTATGCCTGAAACATCGATTCCCCTGCTCCTCGGATGTTGCCTGGCCTGCTGTGTTTTTCCAGCACCACATTTTTCAACTCTAGATGTTAGATAAGCCGAGTAACCACTTGTGAGCTGTTTTAGGTATTCAAGCTTATAAATGTTATTTTCTCAAGTGAGTCAGTTAGATGACTAGCTGAAGCAAGATAAATGTCAAATTTTCCAATTAAACCACAGCGAGATTTAGAAAGAAAAGCACAGAGTTGACAGATGTAGGAATGGATATTTCTGTCTTAATAGATTTCATTAAAATTCCAATTATAGCCCCTTCTTCCAAACTCCCCTTTTTTGCTGTCTTTGTCAGAAAATACAAAATGTTTACCACCATTTCCTTCACTTTGGATTCATAGTGTTCAAATAGTCTTATTCACCATACGTGTGTCTTTACCCTTACCAACCTGTACTACGGGAATCAGATTTTAGTTGCCTACAATTAAAGTCCCGTCAAGGCAACAGCTCAAAAATCAATTTGATAGTTTTGCTATGCAGGACTGATTTACCTGAATTTTTTTTTAAAAAAATCAAATTTAGCACATCACATTTCTAAGGAACATTCAATCCAGATTATTTTTCCAAAACATTTAAAAGCAAACTATGAAAACCTCAAAAAAAAAAAGACTGCAGAAATCATTCAAAAAAATAGTTCAGTAAAATGACTTGATCACCAGAAAACTAAAAAGGTATTCCAGATTATAAATTCAAGCTGCATATTTAGAGAACTCAAATGAAGAGCTAGTACAAGATGACACATCAAGTAAGTGTTGTTCATGGAGTTTGTTGCCCTGGAGGTTGTTGCCCTGGAGGAGGATCTGATGCATCAGGCTGCTCCTGACCCAGTGCATAGTGACATTAGAGTTCACCACAAACAAGTGAACGCATTTGTGAAGACATTTACGCCAGACAGGACTTGGCCTCAATATCCACCTGCTATTCAGCTGATACAAACCACATTCCTCAAATGCAGGATGCAGACATCCAATCATTAGGATCACATTCTATTAAGCTATTTGGAGTTCAACACCACTCCAAATTCCTTTGCTTTTAAGCAAATAAGCTGAAAAACATTGCTGCTCCATTTTCCTGCTCCTCATTCTCACAGCCAAACAATACTGATCAAAATTGTAGATTTTTGTTTGACTAATGACTCAGTAGTTATCCAGTATCTAAACAGCACTCAAAGCAAGCTTTGCTCAGAATGCATTACTACCTTTGGTTCGTTTCTTATTATTTTAGTTGCGTCATTACATTTTTTTATTGTAGTTCTTTGTTGGCAACATACATTCGGAAGAGTGTTGTTCCAGACTCCTAGGTGTCTCAATCTCATCTGTGCTCATTTCACCATTCATGAAATATACATTGTTTTTATTTTGTATATAATATGAATCACTGATCTGTATTAAATTTCAACCACTGTTTAGTCCACTCATTTTGTTTAGATCATTCTATAATTTGAATTGCTTCTTGTTCTTTACTAGCAGTCACTGGATACATGATTAGGATATCAACTCATTTGCTTTCATGTTCAGAATTCAAATAATTAAACGTACATTAAAAAAAGTTTCCAATACTTAGTATGCATCCCTTCATTTTCTGCTTTCTAGCACGTTTGTTTCAACCATTTAGTATACCTCTAGGTAACTGCTAGTAAATTCTCACAGCTTTAAGTTTCATTAATAATCCTTTCTGTGCAACGTCATATCAAGTGTCTTTCAAACGTCCATGTACACAAGATCAAAAGATTACCAAGGAATTATTTAGATATTCACTTCCTTACAATGTAGTCAAGGAAGTAGGTGAAGTTATTTACTATATCAATCAAATTTCACTCATTAATTCCATGTGAAGTAACAAAATTGATTCAATAAACATTCACGCAATTCTGTTACCTGAATGTTCTGTATGCTACTCCTTTCAAATGTAAACATATTGTGCCAGTTTTCAATATAATGGTATGTGGGGAGTAGGTTTGCTCGCTGAGCTGTAGGTTTGATATCCAGATGTTTCACTACCTGCCTAGGTAACATCATCAGTGGCGACCTCCAAGTGAAGCGAAGCTGTTGTCTCCTGCTTTCTATTTATACGTTTGTCCTGGATGGGGTTCCTGGGATTTGTGGTGATGTCATTTCCTGTTAGTTTTCTGAGGGGTTGATAGATGGTATCGAGATCTGTGTGTTTGCTTATGGCGTTGTGGTTAGAGTGCCAGGCCTCGAGGAATTATCTGGTAGGTCTTTGCTTAGCCTGTCCCAGGATAGATGTGTTGTCCCAGTCGAATTGGGGGTTTTTTTTCATCCGTGTGTAGGGCTTCGAGGGAGAGAGGGCCATGTCTTTTTGTGGCTAACTGATGTTCGTGTATCCTGGTGGCTAACTTTCTTCCTGTTTGTCCTATGTAGTGTCTGTGACAGTCCTTGCATGGAATTGTGTAGATGACGTTGGTTTTGTCCATGGGTTTTACTGGGTCTTTTTAAGTTTGTTAGCTTTTGTTTGAGAGTGTTGGTGGGTTTGTGTGCTGCTAGGATTCAGAGGGGTCTTAGTATGGATATCAAGCCTACAGCTCAGCGAGCAAACCTACACCCTAAACCTCAACCTGAGCTACAAACCTTCATAAACCTTGCATAAATGGTGTCATCAGCATGCATTGGCTATGATAGTGCATGCAAATCTCCAATCTCTCCTGAAATAAATGCCATCTAATCCTGGAGATCTGGGTGGTTTAAAATCACTGATAAATTATATGAAGTCTTTAATAAAGAAGTCTTGAGTAAAACCTTTTGTTTATTGTTTATGGCTCCCTTTTGAAAACTGCACAGCCATGTATGGTCACCTGGAGAATCCCTGGACTTGTTGCAATGTTCCAACAAAGCACAACGTACCCAGGAACAAAACCTCATTTTCTGCTTGCTTTAATTACTTTACAGAGGGATCAACATCAAATTAATAACATCAGAAACTGCCCATTTTGTGCCTAGCCTTCATTTTTCTAACATTTTCCATGATGGGCCCCACGAGCTACCCGGCGAAGGAGCAATGCTCCAAAGCTTGTACTTTAAATAAACCTGTTGAACTATAACCTGGTGTTGAGTGATTTTTAATGCTCTTCAAAACACAAAGTTGAGGTAGACAAGCCCCAAAGACATGATTGGATCTATCCCAGAATACTGGGAGAGGAAATTGCTGGGGCCTTGTGAGAAATCTTTTATCCTGTTTAGTCACAATCAAGGTTGCAAAGGACTGAAGAATAGCCAATATTGCCCTCTTTAAACAAAGCAGCAACAGGGATAATCCATGAAAATACAGGCCAGTGAGCCTCATTTCAGAGGTAGGGAAATTATTGGAGAATAACATAGGAGTCACTCACATGGCAGGCTAACACAGAAGATAAAGTCACATGGGATCTGCAGTGAGCTGATAAAATAGATTCAGAACTGGCTTGGTAATAGAAGACAGGAGTAGAAGGACGTTTTTTTGACTGGAAATATTTAATCAGTGGTGCGCCTAGAGGTCAGCGCAAAGACCCCTGTGGTTTTAATATAAAATGTTTGGAGAATGTAGGTGGCCTGATTAGCAAGTTCACAGGCAAGACAAGTTGGGAAGCTGTGCATTGCCAAAGGATACAGCAAGGTATACACAGGTTGAAGACTTGGACAGAGAAATGTCAGAAGGAATTTAATCCAAACAAAATGAGAGGTGATGAATTTTGGGAGTCAGTTTAGCTCAGTTTGCTGGACACTTGGTTTGTGAAACAGTATGATGCCAACAGCATGGGTTCAATCCCAAAGACAGCTGAGGTTACCAAGAAAGACTCAATCTCTCACTAGGAGAGATGTTGGCCCTCAGGTTCAATCACCGTCATCTCTCTCTCTCTTCTCTTCCCTCCCCCCGCCCCCAACCCCACCCCCCACCAAGAGAGCAGCCCTATGGCCTGGTAGGATTATGGCGACTTGTTGCATTTTAGAAAGAGGTTAATAGGGAATAAATGGCAGAACCCTTCAAAACACTGACACAAAAGGAACTCGGCATATAGGTCCACAGTTTCCTGAAAGTGGCAATGCAAGTGGATAAGGTAGTCAAGACCATACACTGCATGTTTGGCTTCATCAGTCAGGCCATAGTAAATAAAATTCTGAAGTCATAATACAGCTGTATAGAACTTTAGTCAGACCACATTTAGAATACTGCATGCAGTTTTAGTCACCACACAATCAGAAGGATGTGGAGGCTTTGGAGAGGGTACAGAAAAGGCTTAGGATGACATTGCTGATTAGGAAGTTATTAGCTAGGAGGATAGAGTGGAAAACTCTGTTGGCTTGCACTTGAATGGAGGTTGAAGGATGGCCTGATAGACATTTTAAACAAACACTAATGCAATGCTGAGCCAGATTATTACCCAGAGAGGGAAAGACTCCACATCACAAAAAAAAACAGCCATATACAACTGAAGAGACAAGGATAGCACAAAACTAAAAAGAAAAGTTGCACAAAATGAAAAAAAGCAGCACATCCTGCCAAACCAAAAACGATAAAAACAAAACTAGCAGAGAACATAGAACAATACAGTGCAGAATAGGCCCTTCAGCCCTCGATGTTGCACCAATCTATGAACTATTCTCAGCTCATCCCCCTACACTATCCAGTCATCATCCATGTGCTTATCCAAGGATGGTTTAAATTTCCCTAATGTGGCTGAGTTAACTACATTGGCAGGCAGCACATTCCACTCCCTTACCACCAAGTAAATAACCTGCCTCTGACATCTGTCTTAAATCTATCACCTCTCAATTTGTAGTTATGCCCCCTCATACAAGCTGACATCATCCTAGGCAAAAGACTTCCACTGTCTACCCTAATCTTCTGATTACCTTGTATATCGATCAAATCCCCTCAGCTTTCTTCTTTCCAACGAGAACAGACCCAAGTCTCCCAGCCTTTCCTCATAAGACCTTCCCTCCAGACCAGACAACATCCTGGTAGATTTCATCTGCACTTTTTCCAATGCTTCCACATCCTTCCCAAAATATGGCAACCAGAACACAATATTCCAAGTGTGGCCGCACTAGCGTTTTGTACAGTTGCAGCATGATATTGTGGCTCTGGAACTGAATCCCTATAACCAATGAAACCTAGCACACCATATGCCTTCTTTAGAGCACTATCAACCTGGGTGGCAACTTTCAGGGATCTATGTACATGGACTCCAAGATCCCTCTGTACATCCACACTACCAAGAAATTTTCCATTGACCCAGTATTCTGCCTTCCTGTTATTCTTCCCAAAGTGCATCATCTCACATTTAGCTGCATTGAACTCCATTTGCCACCTCTCAGCCCAATTCTGCAGTTTATCCAAGTCCCCTTGCAATGTGCATTCTTCCACACTATCCACTACTTCGCTGACTTTAGTGTCGTCTGCAAATTTACTAATCCATCCACCTATGCCAGAATCTAAGTCACTTATAAAAATGACAAACAGCAGTGGTCTCAAAACAGACCCTTGTGGCACACCACTAGTAAACAGTCTCCAGGCTGAATATTTTCCATCAACTACCACTCGCTGCCATCTTTCAGAAAGCCAGTTTCTAATCCAAACTGCTAAATCACCCTCAATCCCATGCCTCTACATTTTCTCCAACAGCCTATCATATGGAACCTTATCAAAGGCTTTACTGAAATCCATATATACCATGTCAACTGCCCTACCCTCATCTACATGCTTGGTCACCTTCTCAAAAAACTCAATGAGGTTTGAGAGACACGACCTGCCCTTGACGAAACCATGCTGACTGTCTCCAATTAAATTGTTGCTTGCTAGATGATTATAAATTCTCTCTTACAATCCTTTCCAAAATCTTTCCTACAACGTGCGTAAGGCTCACTGGTCTATAATTACCTGGATCATCACTACTGCCCTTCTTGAACAAGGACACAACATTTGCAATCCTCCAGTCCTTTGGTACTAAACCTGTCGACAATGACGACTCACCAAGATCAGAGCCAAAGAGGCTCTGCTATCTCCTCCCTAACTTCCCAGAGAATCCTCTGATAAATTCCATCCAACCCAAGAGACTCATCTACTTTCACTCCTCAGAGTTGATAACACCTGTTCATAACTAATGTCTATCATTTCTAGTCTAATATTTCATAGCTCATTCTTCTCCTTTGATTGAGAAAATGAGAAATGTTCATTTAGTACCTCTCCCATCTTCACAGGGCCCACACAACTTCCCACTCGTCTTTGACCTACCCTAGTTATCCTTTCACTACTCTCATACTTATAGAAAGCTTTACAGTTCTCCTTTATTCTATTTGCTAAAGACTGCCCTTGTCCTCTCTTTACGCTTCTTAACTCTCTCGAAATCCTTCCTAGCTGATGTGTAACTCTCCATCGCCTCAGCTGAACCATCCAAGTTAAGATTGTTGTCCTGAAGGATTTTCCACAATGCTGGGTATGAAAGTCTGCATTGTAGCAGCAGTAGAAAAGTAGGACTAGGGGCTTAGCAGTTATGCAGCACAAGCTTTTAGTTCCACTTTCCTGCATTGAACTGATATGGTGTATTTTGGGATACAGTCATTGAGCCTAAAGGGTCTTTTCTTTTGCTATTGCCAAAATAGCAACAATTCTACTGCTAAAAATGTTGCCAGGACAGCCTGTGCAGTATCCAGTGTCTTCAAGTATACCGCCATATCATGGAGTGAATTAAATTGGCTGAAGAGTGGCATCCATTATACTGGGAACCTCAGGAGACAGCAGCCTGGATGGGCTATGCAAAAAGCAATTTTGGCAAAGAAATTACTGCAAATACTTGATCCTCATCCTCTTTTCTGTACAAAGATTCTCTCTTGCCCATTGTTGAGGGTGGGATTATTAGGTGTGGTCATCTCTTTCACTTATTCAGTCATCCATCACCATTCACAGCTGGATGTGCTAAGACTGCAAGGTCTATATCTGATTAGTTGGTTGTATGATTGTTTAATTCTGACTACCACCTGCTGTTTGTCATCAAGTGGGAGGTGACAGTGGAGAGGAGTTGGGACACTTGGGTCATTTCAATCAGGTCCTTGCATATGCCAGTTCAAAGACGAGGAGTGTCAAATGACAGTCTTGTTCCTTTCGTTTCCTTAAGGAACTACTCTCATACTTATAGAAAGCTTTACAGTCCTCCTTTATTCTATTTGCTAAAGACTGCCCTTGTCCTCTCACTTGCATTTCACTCAAGTTGAGATGGAACACATTTTACTCAATTAAGCCCTTCAAAAATCATTACCCATGCAAAAATGGAGCCACTGACTGTTATACAAGCACACACTAATTCAAATTATTTTTTCCGTCTGAACAATACCAAAGAATATTCACAAAAGTCAGTTAGACTTGAAGCAACACTTGTATTTTGCATATAATGTACTGTACACTGAACCCAAAACAATGCATTTTGACAGTACTGGCAGAAGAAATCTACCTTGTAGTTTTCTACAGTAGTGATGTGAAAAATTTCATAATTACAATATTACAACATTTGATCAGCTGTTTAATTGTATTCAAGAATGGGCTGGGGCCGTTTTGAGGCTGGGGGGCCTTTAGGAGGTTTATAAAATAATGAGGGGCATGGACAGGATAAATAGACAAAGTCTTTTCCCTGGGGTGGGGGGGGGGGAATCCAGGACTAGAGGGCACAGGTTTCGGGTGAGAGGGGGAAAAAAGATATAAAAAGGACCGAAGGGGCAATGTTTAAAACACAGGGTGGTGCATGCATGGAATGGGCTGCCAGACAAAGTGGTGGATGCTTGTACAATTGTAACCCTTAAAAGGCATCTGGATGGGTACATGAATAAGGAGGATTTGGAGGGATATGGGCCAGGTGCTGGCAGGTGGGACTAGATTGGGTTGGGATATTTGGTCAGCATGGACAAGTCGGACCAAAGGCTCTGATGCCATGCTGTATATCTCACTGACTCCAACTTAGTGTATATCTATTGGGGGATATTCTGTGCTCACTAGGCTCAAGGATCTTGTGGTAGATCCAGAGGGTTTGGGTTCAAGTTCCACCTGTCCAGAGAAGTATGCCATAACATATTCACTTTACTTTTTATAAAAAAAAACACTTTTTGGCTGAAATAGTGCTTTCTGGATTGAAGATGCAGATACAAAGTGTGTGTCTCTTTGTGCCCACCCCCCCAAAACAAAAAAGTAGTTTCTAAATAAAATGCATTCCAATTGGATTCTGGCCAAGTTGTAAGTCTTTTTATGAACCAAAAAAAAGTCTTGTCATTATTATACAGTAAATTTCTGTACACAGTAATACAGCAACCAATTTGATTTGAAGAAAGTCAGATAAAAATCATATTCCACTAAATGTCATTACACTTCTATATCAAATTAAAAACCTAAATACATTAATTCTCTAAGGAGAAGTAAATGAAAACTAAATTCAATTTAGATTTTAACTACTTTGGCTCAAGCCTTCAAGAAACAAACAGTCTACAGATACTTCAATTCTAAGTTTTTAGATTTTAAAAGATCTTTCAATATGCAATTGAATGATCAACACAATTATACATCTGACAGTATTTTAGGTTTGCGTGAATCTACCTTGCTTGGAAATACTCTTTAATAATTACGTGATCAACTAGAGCAGAGTGTACTTAATGGGATATTTAAAGGTACCAGGAAAAAAAAACTCACCTTTGTGCCCTAACATCACAGCAAGGTGCAACGGTGTGTTTCCTAGAAAACAAAAGTATTCATAATCACATGTCGATAATGTCAGTTATTTTGCATGCATAAGTTTACAAAATCAAAATGTCTAATTACGCCAGAACCACTCCAAATTTATTTTCATACTTTTCCATTAAAAAAAGGCTCGATACAGAAGAACAGGAGCTTAATTGTATTTATCTATCCTAATGTTTTAGATTTCCAATCCACATGTATAGCATTGTCTATCAAGACCTGCAGGTTATTTTGTCCTACTAATAGTCAATAAAAGTTTAGGTTCCTGTGCCAAACCAAAGCACATAGCTATAGTATAGTGGGGAACAATGAAAATGATTTTAAAAAAAAAAAGGGGCGTTTAAGACCAAGCAAGATGTTAGTTTATTACATGAATGGCAAAGCTGATACTGCACGAAAGCGTAAGAAAGTCATAAGTATAATTTAAAAGTTGAAGTGTTGGACAAAAACACCTTGCCAGATTTCTAGTAAAACAATTTGTGAAACAAAGATTAAGGGGAACAAAAGTTAAGGAGTGAACTGTAAGGCAAGGACTCAGACTGAAGCAAGAGAGGAAACTTGTGGTGGTCTGAACTTATTCATTATCTAACATTGTTTTCTGACCAGTGATGTAAATAATAGGAGCTAAAGATAATTATGGAAATTGTAGCTTCGAGTCATGGTTCATGATCCCTGAACTCTACAGGCAATTTAGCATTGCCAATTCACCTAACCTGTACATCTTTGAACCGTGGGAGGAAACCAGAGCACCCGGAAGAAACCCACACAGACACCAGGAGAATGTGCAAACTCCACACAGATAGTCGCCCAAGGCTGGAATTGAACCCAGGTCCTTAGCATTATGATACAGCAGTGCTAACCTCTCAGCTATCCTTGATCCAAACAATACAGACATTGAAACTATTTCTACTGGAACAGCGATACCCAGAATATTTTAATGGAAGGAATTTTGATAGATTAAAAGGAGTAAAATTGGGAGTGCTATTCTGTGGAGGTAAGATAAACGCTGAAAACAAGGGGAAGCAATGGCCTTAAGTATTAGTGGATGATGATTAAGCCAGAGACCCAAATGTTCCGAGAACCTAGATTCAAATCCTGCCATAGAAGATGGTGGGATTTAAACTCAAAAAAATCTAGAGAATTGAAAGTCTGACAATGACCACTGTCGATGGTCAGAAAAATACATCTATTCTCTAGTGTCCTTTAGTCTCGCTTACATGCGTCTTAGACCCACAGCAATGTGGTTGATTCTAAATTCATTCATGATATGAGGACAATTAACTACTTTACGAAATAGCCAAATTTGTTGTAATTCCCATCCATGGCCCTAATTTCTGGCTGACTGGTGCACAGGAAGGCAGGCAATTTAAAGGACCTCCTTGGGCACAGATTTTACGTAATAAAGGAACTGATAAGAGTTGTGAAAGTGATTAAATCGATCCTAAGTCTCAATGTTGATGGAGTGTGAGCATGTAATGCCCACCAGTACATTTTAGGCCTTCCACAAATAGGTCTTAAAAACAAGAGCATGGTTGCAACACCTAGATTTGATTTGTTTTTAAAAAAAATAATTCAAAGCTTGCAATGCACACTTATTTGGATAAATAAAGCTCATTTCTTAATTTTACTCAATGTCACCCTAAATTCCAATAAAGGTAAACAACCAATACGGGAGAACAGTCAGGCAGCATCTACAGAGAAAGAAAGCTAATACTTAGAGTCTAGATGACCTGCAGAAGTGTAAAGTGTAAATTGCTAAGTGCTGTGAAGAGTCATCTAGAGACGCAGTTAGCTTGCTCACACTCTATGGATGCTACTTGACTCTGATCTTCAGCATTTTTTTGTTGTTTTCAGTACAGATTCCAGAATCTGCAGTAATTTGCTCCTCCAATAAAAGAATTGGAAACTGAACTTGCACAGTAGTAATGCAATGCAAAAAATTGTATTTATCACTATTGCTTAAAGCACATAAATCGATTCAATTTCTTTCTAACTAGTGCAACAGTTTGAATTATAATGGGATTACTGCTGGAACCTTAATACTCTAAAGCAACTAGAGATCATGAATCACTAAAAGTTGGATTTGCAGGTACAACAGAATCAGGAAGGCAAATGGCTTTCAGTGCTAGAGGGATTGAATTTAAGAGCAGGGAGGTTCTGTTGCAATTGTACAAGGTGAGGTCACACCTAGAGTATTGTATGTAGTTCTGGTCTCCTGACTTGAGCAAGGATATTCTGACTTGAGGCAGTGCAGAGAAGATTCACCAGGTTATAGAATTGTAGGGATGTACAGCATGGAAACAGACCCTTTGGTCCAACTAGTCCATGCTGACCAGTTACCCTAACCTAATTTAGTCCCATTTGCCAGCATCTGTCCCATATCCCCCTCAACCCTTCCTATTCATATACCCATCCAGATGCCTTTTAAATGCTGCAATTTTACGAGCCTCCACCACTTCCTCTGGCAGCTCATTTCATACATGCACCACCCTTTGTGTGAAAACATTGCCCCTTACATCCCTTTTCAAGTTTTCCCACCCCTCACCCTAAACCTGCGCCATTCTAGTTCTGGACTCTTTCCCCCCCCCCCCCAAAACCTGGGGAAAAGACCTTGCCTATGTACCCTATCCATGCCCCTTATGATTTTATAAACCTCTATAAAAAGATCACCTCAGCCTCTCTCAATAGCTCAAGTCCTCCAACCCTGGAAATATTCTTGAAAGGGTTCAGAAAGATTTGCAAATTTTGCAACATCCTCCTGATAGAAAAGAGACCAGATTTGCAAACAATACTCTAAAAATGGCCGAACCAACATCCTGTACAGCCGCAACATGACCTCCAAAGCTCCTGTAACTCAATGCTCTGACCAATAAAGAAAAGCATACTAAATGCCTTCTCCACTATCCTAGCTACCTGCGATTCTACTTTCAAGGAACTATGAACCTGCACTCCAAGGTCTCTGTTCAACAACACTCCCTCAGACTTTAACATTAAGATGGACAAGTGCTGTCCTGATTTGCTTTTCCAAAATGTAGCACCTCACATTTAGCCAAATTAAACTCCATCTTCCACTCCTCAGCCCACTGGCCCATCTAATCAAGATCCCGTTGTAATCCAAGGTTCCTTCTTCGCTATCCACTACACCTCCATTTTGGTGTCATCTACAAACTTACTAACTGTACCTCTTATGCTCGCATCCAAATTATTTTTATATGGAAGAGTAGCAACAGAGTCACTACCAACCCTAGAAGCACACCACTGGTCACTGGCCTCCAGTCTGAATGCCAATATTCCACCATCACAGTCTGTCTTCTACCTTCAAGCCAGTTCTGTGCCCAAATAGCTAGTCCTGTCCTCATGAGAAATTCCAGAGATGAGGGGTTACCCTACAAGGAGAAGTTGAGTCACCTGTCATCTGGGATGGTACTTTGGGGGGGGGGGGGGGGGGGGAAGAAAGAGAGGAAAAAAGAATTTACGACAGATGAGGAGGAACTTTTTTTTTTCCCCCAGAGCGTGGTGTATCTTTAGAATTCTCTGCACAAGGAAGCAGTAGAGGCAGCTTCATTAAATATATTCGAGACATAGTTGAATGGTTTTTTTGCATGGTAGATGAATTAACAGTTTTGGAGACAATGCAGGGAGGAGCAGCGAGATGGATAGGTAGATCAGCCATGATCTTAAAAGTCTGCTCTGCTGTTCAACAGGCCAAATACCCTACTTCTGCTATTATTACTAAGATACTATCAAATATATGGTAACTAAATTTGCTGACAAATTTATTTTTTTTCAAGCTCCTCTTTATACCAAAAATCAGTAGAAAACTAAGGATTAAGTAAGATGGCAAAAATTGTTAGAGCAATCTGGTGTGGGAAAATGTGAACTTGTCCACTTCAGCAGTAATACACTAAAACAGAAGAATAAAGCCTCTAAACTAGGGATCTGGGTGTCTTGCTACCAGTCAAAAAGTGTAGTAGGCAGGTAAAGTGATTAGTGAGGCAAATAAACTGTTACATATTTCAAGGGAAATGGAATAAAAGTTATATATTTTACTGCAGCTGCTTATGGCCTTGGTGAGACCACAACACAAGTATTAAGCAGAGTATGGTCTCCTTATTTGAAAAAGGAAAGGAAATCTAATTTTATTGCAAGCACTTGAAAGATTATGCACTGGACTCATTCTTGGAATGATAATCTACCTTATTTAGAACAGTGAACATAAGAACCAGGAGCAGGAGTAGGCCATCTGGCCTTTCGAGCCTGCTCCACCATTCAATAATCTTTTGGTGGCCTCAGTTCCACTTAGCCACCCTCACACCATAACCTTTCATTCCTTTACTGTTCAAAGAATTCATTCAACAAGGAATCCTTAACCACTTCACTGGGCAGGGAATTTCAGATTCATAACCCATTGGGCAAAGACGCTCCTCAATTCAGTCCTAAGTCTCCTCCTCTTTTTTTTTCCCCCCCACCCCCCGCCCCAGCTCTACTCTCTTGTTCTAGTTTCACCTGCCAGTGGAAACAACCTCTCTACTTCTATCTTATCCTGGTATTCCTCCCAAAAACTACATCCCTCTGCAAACCTGGCTCTACTACTCATCTTAGTATGATCTGCAAACTTTGACACAGAACACATGGGTCCCAACTCCAAATCATCTAAGCACAGAAGTTGAGAATGAGAGATTTCCACGATCCTAATGTTGCTTGATTAAACAAATCACAGGACTCTTCTGGGGAAATGATCATAATTTTAATCAGTTGTAGGAATGAAGTGCGAGAATGAGAGGACTCTCTTCAGATGAAAAAAGACTGTTTAAGAAAGGTGGGGAGGCTGACTCTTATATTTTAAGCCTGAGCTAGATAGATTATTGACGGACAAGGGAATCAAGGGTTATGGGATGGGAAAGACAGGAAATAAAGTCAATACAATCAGGTAAAGCATGCTATTATCAAGCAGAACAAACACAAAAGGATTAACTTTCTTCAACTTAACATGAATATGTAGCTTCAGTTATCTTCAAGTGTTCACCACAAACGCTCAGCCTGAAGTTAATTTCTCCTCTTGTTCAACATTTACGTACAATGTAAGGTTCTTCTATGATCTGGGGTGCACTTCTAAATTCGATGTATTCGCATGATCATAATTTTAATCTCCAATCTTTGCACAAACACCACTGCACTTGTTAGCTCCAGGCTCAACTATTCAAAACTTTCTCTTGGCATTTCCTCCACTTCAAAGCTTCAAACTGTATTTTGGTTAAATTGGAGTTTCTTGGATACATCCATTATTTCTATCCCTGCAGGCCACTAAAATAGTTTTTAAAATGGATTTCAAATCCCTTCATGGGCTTAACGTATCACACCTTTCAACATGGTTTTTTTTAAAATTCTGCCCCTTGGGACAATCTACTTTTCTTCTATCCTAAGGGCAGCTTTCATGAACCTCTTTTCTGCTGTACAATTCTTTCACAGCTCCTTCTTATTGAGGAAAGCTCAAAGCATTATTTGTAATTGAGCTTTCAATTATTCTTCCAATTCCTCTCCTAGAGAAAGAAAAATGAGCATTAAAATAAATTGCATAAAAGTTTTGCAGTAGGAGTACCAGGAAACAGCCTTAAAAAAAGGGAAGAATCTCTACATAGGATTTCAAAATAATTATTTAATGTTGTTTTAAAACTTTAAAGCTCAATAAGACTTGACTAGATTTAACAATTAGAGGGATCTAGTCCAGAAGTTGGCAACTTGTTCTACTATTAGAAGTCTATTTTGGGCAAAAATAGATGGAAATAAATTTAGGACAAGAATTCCAAACACCTGAGAAAGATGTACATAGTCAATGGGGTTACAACACCATGATACAATTTTTCTTTTCTCTATTTCAATACAGACACCACCACCAAAAGGATAAAACAAATAGTTGCAGTCAAGGTAGAGAAGGGCTTCAAGAATACAACAAAATCTGCTGAAGATCAGGATACTTCAAATTGAACAAAAGCAAGCAATTTGATATCTAATGTTGGCTGACTTTTCAGGGAAAAAACAACCTCAAAAACATGAACTAGTAACCAATGGTTACATTTAAAATAGATATAAAAAAATCTTCCACTTTGCTTGGAAGACAGTATATGAACTATACCATTGTTTCTCAAAGTTAAAAAATCACAACACCACGTTATAGTCCAACAGGTTTAATTGGAAGCACACTAGCTTTCAGAGCGTCACTCCATCAGGTGGTAGTGGAGGGCTCAATCCTAACAGAATTTATAGCAAAAATCCAGTGTGATGTAACTGAAATTATACATTGAAAATTTGATTCTGTTAAGCCTTTCATCTGTTCGAATACAGTGATAGTTTCACTACTTTCATGTGTAAATCACAAAACCTTTTTTTAAAAAAGGTTGCATCCTCAGGTTAGCTGTTTAACAATGGTGATAGCCAGACAATATGTTGAAGGTGTTGGCCCCCTGTGCTCTGTCTATGCCATGCAAAGTACAAATTCACCCCACAAAATAAATGTGTGCGTGTCTGTCTGGGTTGAGGGTGTGAGAGAGGGTGAGAGCCACTGAAGCGTCCCCCAACTGGGAGGGAACACCCCTGTTTGTTGTGTAGTGCCCTCCATTGCACTATACACACACACACACACACACACACACACACCCTCAGACTTAAGACACTGTATTCACGACACACTCACACACAACCCCCAATTCAGACAGACAAAGACCCACATGCGCACACATTTTGTGGGGTGAATTTGTACTTGCAGGGTTACATTGTACTTTGCTCAAAAACTGCATACATTCATGTAAAACTCTGAGCTCACTTGTTAAATTAGAATCAATCTAAACATCATGGCATAGACAGAAAACAGGGGCCAACACCTTCAACATATTGTCTAGCTATCACCATTGTTAACAGCTAACCGGAGGATGCAACCTTTTTAAAAAGGTTTAGTTTCACTTCTTTCATGTGTAAATCACTATCACTGTATTCAAACAGATGAAAGGCTTAACAGACAATCAATTTTTTAAAATGTATAATTTCAGTTACATCACACTGCAAATTTTTGCTATAAATTCTGTTAGGATTGAGCCCTCCACTACCACCTGATGGAGTGACGCTCCAAAAGCTAGTGTGCTTCCAATTAAACCTGTTGGACTATAACCTGGTGTTGTGATTTTTTAAACTTTGTACACCCTAGTCTAACACTGGCATCTCCAAATCATTATTTCTCAACCAATCAAGCATTTAACTATCATTGAAAAATATTGAAATAAGATGCAGCTTAAATTCTGATGAGCAATTAAAGTGTCTAGGTTCTACATACAACATACATTAGCAGGCAGACTGCAGCAGTTGAAGGCAGCTCACCACCTCAAGGGCAACTAAGAACAAACAATAAAATGCTAGCCAGCCAGCAACCTCCAACTTCCACAAGTGAATACAAACAGAGGCTGGAGCTGTTTTCCTTGGAGTGTCAGAGGCAGAGAGTGAATTTAGAGATTTATTAAATTCATGGAACAGGGATAGGGTAAATAGACAGCAATTTGCAGGTGTTTGTATATGCCAATTTACCACCTCAATGGTAGTGCCATGGGTTTGGAAAGTGCCACCTAAGCAGCCTTGGTGAATTTCTGCTGAACATCTTGTAGATGATCATCAACATGGTTGTTGAGTAGTATTGGAGGGAGTGGATGTTTGTAGATATCGTGCAAATCAAGCAAACTGCTTTATCCTGGAAAATGTCTAGCTTCTTGAATGTTGTTGGAAGAGCACTCAGACCAGTGATGGTAATAGATTCTCTGAGCGAGAGCTACTTCCTGGCATTTGTGTGGTGCAAATGTCACTTTTTCAGCCCAACCCTAGATACTGTCCAGGTCTTGCAGCATTTCAACACTGACTGCTTCAGTATTGGAGTTGTGCAATGCAATGAACAAATCAGCAAACATCCCCATGACCTTATGATAAAGGGGAGGATATTAATGAAACAGAAGATGGTTGCATCTAGGTCAGTTCATTGAAGGAAGTCCTACAAGACATTCTGGAGCAGAGATGATTGTGGTTGTTGGAAGTCAATCATCTTTTATACTAGGTATGACTTCAACTAGCAGAGACCCCCCCCCACCCCCCACCCCCCAAATTTTTCTTTACCCCAGTTCACTAGGACTTCTTGATACCACACTCAGTCAAATGCAGTCTTAATGTCACAGGCACTCACCTCCCCTCTGGAATTCTGCTCTTATCTCCATGTTTGAACCAAGCTGTAAGGAGGTCAGTTGACAACTCAAACTGAACAACAGTGAGTTGGTGTTGCCTGAGCATTGTCACTTATCCCCTACATCACTTATGCGAGGGCAGTCTGATGGGGCTGAAATTGGCCAAGTTGGATTTTTCCAGTTGTGTGTATGGGTCATACCTCGTCAATTTCACACATTGTTAGGTAGATGCCAGGGTTATAGATGTACCGAAACAGTTTGGCTAGAGGCACAGCAAAACTCTAGAGCTTAACTCTTTTTAGTATAGTTGAAACGTTGCCAGCCTTTGCAGTATCAAGCACCTCCAGTCATTTGAGATCACATGGAGTGATTCTAATTGGCTGAAAACAGACATCCAAAATGCTAAAGATCTCTGGAGGTGGCTGAAATTGATCCTCCACACAGCATTTCTAGTTGAAAATTGTTGTGAATGCTTCAGTCTGATCAAACATGCATCTGTGATGCACAGCTCCGTTATACGCTGGCTACCTGTGGCAGATGACAGTTGCAAAGGTTTCAGCCTCCTCTTTCTGCACTAATATATTGGGCTCCCCAATCATTGAGAGCGAGGGTATTTGTAGAGATCCATCCTGCTGTTTTTTGATTGTCCTCCACCAATCACAGCTCAATAGTGCTGAACTGCAGGACTGAGATCTGAACAAAAAGCTGGTTCTTCCTTGCATGAATTACATCAATACAAGGCAGTAATTCATCACCTTTTTTCTGCAATCAATTAGGCATGTGCAGCAACATACCATGTGAATGAATAAAGAAAGCTTAAAAGATAGTCTGTTGAATTGCAATGAAGCCTAAAAGGTCAAATTGCATTTAGAGATGAGCACACGATCAATGAAAAATGTGTGGTTGGTAAACAAAGACACATCTGAAGATTACGGGGTATACTGGCACTGTGTGGAGAAGGTGAAGGTCTAGGAACAATTTGAGGTGATGCAAAGTGATTACCAAAGTACCAAAACTTTACCCTGACTATGCAAGAGTTTCCATTAACTGGATTGCTCTGAAATACACATCTTGATAGAAAAAAAAAGTGAAAAGCAACAATATAAACTAAGCAATTCAGAACAGAGGAGCCTGGCAGGACAAGTTTAGAAGGGCATCTAAAAGCATATGGAATTGACTTTACAAAAAAGTGAATGATGAATGCAGAAGAGTAGAAAAAGCAAGGAAGTAATGTTAAATTTTGATCAATCAATGGCTAGGTACCAAACAGAGTAGCTCCTGGCCAAGGTGTTGTAAATATACTATATTTTGTAGTAGAAATAGTAGCAAGGCTATCACAGATCACAGAATAGCTTGAAAAGCATTCCTACAATGTGCTGTCAAACATGGAAGCTGTTCACTACTCCACAAGTCTCACTACATAGATATCTCTAAACTGAAATTAAGCAATGCGAAGTTAAGAAATTTACTTGATAGCCACTAAAGACATTGGAAAAAAAGTTTGGTCTTATCCACTGATGCATACGTGAATTTTCTTTGTCACAATAAGACTTAAATACTGCAAAAATATAGTTGGCATATTTAATTTGAAAGAGTCGTCCCAACCCTTCAGGTTTATCACTGAAGATTTCAAAGTTAAAATTTTGGGTTTTTGTATGGATTCATCTCCTCCATTCCATTTTTTCCTCCTCTTTCACATGACTTACCATCAAATTAACGATTCTCACTTTGTGAAACACATTAACAATTCTAACAGATTGGTTAGTAAAATTTTTTTTCTCAAGGGTACTAGCTCTCCTATAGAAGGAACTCATTTAGATGTTCATAAGCTTTTGCACTGAAAATTGAGATTATTAAATGGTCAGCACGTAAACATGTAGCAAATAGCTGATTCAGTGATGAACAGATTGCAAAGGCTGACTTTGCAACATTATGGCCTTTTTAAGTAGGTGTACAGAAAGTTTACTAAAATGATTGACCAGAATAAATAGATATCAGATCTACGGAGAGGCTAAAGAAACAAAATTTGCAGTCGTTTCAGCAAGTGAGGTTGGGGTAGAGATTTAGGGATGTTTAAAACCCTAGTTTTAATGGTTTCTCCTTATGTACTTTGTTTTCTGATTCTCAGATCATTGGAAACAGCTTTAAAGTAACTAGTATAAGAAAGAGGAAAGACAAGGTGACTTTAAATTTATTAGGTCATGGAGCAGAACACAGCCTAGAAAGATGGCAAAAAAACTATTGATACATAGCTTCCAGAAACTCAACTTTACAAGTACTTTAATTTCAAGTCTGTAAATGTTTCTGGATTCAGACTAAGAAAAGTTCTTTTGAAAAGCTGTCAGTGAATTGTCTCATTTTATTTTGTTGAAATATTAAACACTTCAAGTGAGCTTTACCAGTAATAAAATATTTCAATATATCTGAATGAAAACAGCAGGAATATCCACTAAAAACTAGGTCATCTGGGTGGTTAAAATACATTTGTGAATTCTCACAGTTGCTCTTAGCTTTTGTGTGTATTTACAAAGCAAAGTGTTTAAAACTTGAACCAAATCTCCTTTACAGTTTTGCTAACACAATACAGGCTTATCTGTCACAGCGTACTGTTAGTGGATCTGTACAAAAAGTAAGCACGAAAAATTTACGTTCGATGACTATAAAAACCACAGCCGTTACTCCAAAGTTCTTAAAGATTTAAGCACAAGACCAGGTTCCTAAACAGATTCTGTATTTTCCTCACGCAGGAAGAAATGTTTGGTCAACCTTATATCATAAATTTAAGCTGAAATCTGGGCATAGGAAGTGATAAAAGGAGGAAAGATATAGTCATTATTGCCTAATTTAGTTTGTAAGAGAACAGATTTCGTAATATCCAAGAATGCATATTTACTCAACTTCAGTTTGCAAATCAATGCTTGGAGCAACTGGTATCTCAACAGCCCCGAGATTATTGTAACAAAAAAAAACTTACCGTGGAGATCTTTTTGAGCTATATTGTGTGTCCTTATCGATGACGATAATCTACGGATATCGCCTTTAAAGACGCACTCATGGACTGGGAAATCCTCATTTCTAGTCGTGGACGCCTCCGTGGTCAAAGTCGGGCTCTTGATCAATTTGTGATTCGTAAAGAGCTTAGCCCGGTTTTTAGTCCTTGCCGCCTCGTCGTCCTGTTCAGCCCCAGCCTCCTCTTTGAATAGCCTGTGATCTCTACGCACCGAACGGCCGTTGGAAATCCTTTCCGCTTTCTCTCCTGTCATGACGACGAGAGAAACAGTAAAAGGGACGGCGGCAGTACAGCTGCCGCGGACCTCGCAGAGATTCGGAGGTTAAAGGGCGCACTCTCAGCTGCTTTTCCGCCGCGACGACCACACAACGACATGTAGAGCAGTCAAACGCGGGGCTCGGAGGCTGCGGTAACATAGGAAAGAAAAACAGTGGCCTGGAGGGGTGGGGACGGCACCGAGAGCCAGAAGGAACACAGGAATCACTTGGCAGACTCACTGCGAGGAAAGAAAAGCGATACCAAAGATGACTTCAAAGCAAAATAAATAGGAGCAGGTTTTAAAAAAATATAGAACGGCCACTGTTCACCAGCGCCACTATCCAGTTTCGCAAACTCTTCAATCTACACTCAAGACAAACCCGCCATTTTTCTTCCCTCACTCCCTCCGTTAAATCTCGCGAGGTTTTGCGCGGCCGTCAATTTTATCGCGATCTTTCCCAAGTCCCGATTGTCGCGTGGCGTGGTCACTATGACAACCAAGGCAACGACGTGTTTGCTCCTCTCCCCTACCCTGGGAAAGGCTTGAGGTCACGTGTTTAGAAATGCTCTGTGTATCATACAAAATAACAGATAACAAAACCCCCACACCCACATAGAGTTAACGGCAGGAGAAAAGCGAAATAGGCGACGAACGCTGCGTTTTACCCAGACAATGCCAACTGTTTCCAACGCTAAAGGACATGTTCACACTGGGATGCTGGTGTTGGGATGGGAAGCGATGAGGTGTGACTACACTGAAACACACACACGGCGATAGTTAACTGGAATTTAACGCAGAGGCGAAGGAACAGAGTTCACTGAATTCCTCGGACCGTCAGTGGTCTTCACAAAATCCTACTAAATGATCTCGGGTGCATAAGACTACGTGTTGAGGGACGCGCTGAAGCTTGGGGCAGCTGCCGCCAAGGCGCGGTGGGGAAAGACCCCCGTGTAAGATCGGCCTGCCTAAAGAAGAACAGGGGGCCCATACAGACGTTTTTTTGGGCTCTGCTGATGCCTCAGCCAAATATATGTATATGTACAAGATTGAAAAATGCACAGGATTGTAAAGGACAAGGATAAAGTCGAATCTGTGTTTGTAAATGTGGACATATGTATGGCATGATCCAATGTACAGACCATCAAATCATTTTATGAATAAAGTATATTTTTGAAATAAAAAAAAATAAATGCTTTGAATTTAAGTTTTACGCATTCAATGATCGGCAAATGTGGGATTTAAGACGATCAACTATACTACACGTTGGTCAACTGTACTACATCTCTGAATGTTCCTGATGAAGGGCTCTTGCCCGAAACGTCCATTCTCCTGCTCCTCGGATGCTGCCTGACCTGCTGCGCTTTTCCAGCACCACACTCTTGACTCTGATCTCCAGCATCTGCAGTCCTCTCTTTCTCCTGAATATTTCACACTCTGCTAAATCAGTTCCTAAATCATCCTGGAAAATGCCTTTGCTTTTTCTTATTCTAATTCTGTTAACGCTATCTTTGCCATTTTGGACGTTGATATGCTTTTCCCATGTATTCTTCACTACTTCATTTCTGTAACAGGCGGGAGTGACAATTTTTAAAAAATCATTGACGGGACATCAGCCTTCATTGGCTTTTGCCCGAAACGTCGATTTCGAAGCTACTTGGATGCTGCCTGAACTGCTGTGCTCTTCCAGCACCACTAATCCAGCATCAGCCTTCATTGCCCTTCACTACTTGCCTAGAGGCCAATTAAGAGTCAACCACATTGCTGTGGGTCTGGAGTCTCATATAAGCCAGACCAGGTAAAAATGGCAGATTTCCTTCTCTGGAGGATTTTAGTATAACCATGATGGATTTTTCTGACAACCAACAATGGTTTGATGGTCATCAGTAAATTCTTAATTCCAGATTTTTTTGTTGTTTTATCATTCTTAATTACTTTTTCTTTAATTTTCTCAAGCCAGGGACCACTTCCACTTCCCGGAAACACCTGCCAAACATGTGGTCAGGGATACAGCTCTTGCATCAGGCGCATCAACAACACAAAGACCAACAGAATCCATGACCAATGACACAGAATTTCTGACGTGGACAATCATACTTGTTAGTGAGTGATTGCCAATGATGACAATGACACATGATGGATATGAGCAATCAGACATACCTGCAACAAAAACAGAAATTGATAGAGAAACTCAGCACGTCCAGCAGCATTTGTGGGAAGAAAGCAAGGTTAACATTTCAGGACCATTAACTCTTGTTTGGAACTGTTGCTAGCTAGTTAAAACTGGTATTTATGCTGAAGCCAAAGTGGTGGCGGACAGAGTTGAGTAGATAGGTGGAGATGGAGCCCAGAGAGAGATATGAAAGGGGTAGGTAACAAGAAGATTGCAGATAGCAAGCCAGGATAGTAGAAAAGATAAATAAGGGATAATAAGAGCCAAGCATGAGAAAATGAGCTGAATGAAACCCATAAAATGTGGTATGTAGGAATGGGTGACTGCTAAAAGCAACCCATTTCATACCAGGACCAGGTCTAGGCTAGGTTAAAAAAAATGAAAGGATGGAATCAGGCTGTAAGGTTATTGAACTCTGAGTCCTCAAGGATGTTGGGTCCCCAAGCAGAAAATGAGATGTTGTGCTTTGAGCTTGCACTGAAGCTTGCTGGAATAATGCAGGCATGCAACAGAAACATTGAAATGGAAACAAGATGGTATGTTGAAGTGGAAAGCATCTGGAAGCATGGTCATTTTTGAGGATATCTGCAGACACAAGCACAATTGGAGAAGGTATTCCTAAACTGCAAGCTGCTTATTAGCAATATGTGCGCTCACCAACTGCACAGTCCTTAGATCTAGAGGTAAGACATAGAGGTCCACAGCAATCCAACAATGGAAATGGAACAACAGTGGATACCACAGCAATAATAAAAACACCATTGCCCTGGAAAAGAACATCATGCAAATAAAAGCTAAAACCATGCGTGTATAATGTTAAAAGACCACCACCATTTAAAGACTACATGTGCAAGGCATATGAAAAGACTGACATGAATAATTATGTTTTTTAATTCATTCATTGCATGTGGATATATCTGAATATACAGCATTTATTAACCATCCCTAATTGTCCAGAGTGCAGTTAGAGTCAACCACATCGCTGTGTACATGGAGTCATATGTAGGCCAGACGAGGTGAAGACAGCAGCTTCCTTCCTTAAAGGACATGAGTGAACCAGATGGATTTTTCCCTGACAGTTGTCAATAGTTTCATGGTCATCATGAGACTCTTAGTTTTATATTTTTATTGAATTCAAACCTCACCATCAGCCCTGGTGAGATTTGAACCCAGGTTGCCAGAACATTATCTGGGTCTCTAGATTAATAGTCTAGCAATAATGCTGCTAGCCTAATATCTCCCTCTGCTATCACATGAGAAAAGCTATGTGTATATTAAATAATATGGGTAATTCAAATATACATGATAAAGCATGCTATGCTTTGTTTGAAAACTGGGATGTTTGGGGTAGAAATGCAGTTTGTACCAATGTACTTCTTGACTTGCTCTAGTGATGTGACATCTAGTATGAGACACATTTATTGGAGGCAGCCATCTTACAAGCATTTCAGTAAAAGCTTAATAAAAATTAGACAATTAATCTGTGAACAAAGAATGCAGTTCTCACATTTCTGTGCACTCCTCCACACATCAACACTCTCTTTCCAAGTCAGTCTGTTTATTGTTAAATTTACAATACAATAACAAGGTGAATTAATGTTTTTTTCAGTTTCCACCTTCTTCTTTGCCTATTTTCTTTGTTCTTCAACATTCTTTCCTTACAAAAGTTTTTATCATTTTCTAAAGATGATGCTTTTTAATTTAATCAATTGACCTTGGTAACTGCCTTCCAAACTATTGTTAACCTCGAACATTTTCTCTACTGCTTCACAAAATACATCCTCTTCTGAGCCCTAGTCTTCTGATTTCTTCTCTTTAACCCTAGCCTTCTGATTCATTATTGATTCTTTTCAGAAGAAATTTTACTTGACTTTGTCTTTGCTTGTCAAGGATGTAATGAATTCAGTACCTTCTCAGATCATCAGGTACCATCAATTGGGAACTATAGAACTTTGGTTGTTGTACTTAAAACCAGGAGTTGACGATGCACTGCTTTCATCTCAAACTGAACTTAACTAGGGCAGAACGTATAAAGTTAATGGTAGGACCCTGGAGAGTGTTGTCAAACCAAGACACCTTGGAGTGTAGTTACATAGTTCCTTGAAAGTGCAGTCACAGGTAGACAAGGTGATGAAGAAGGCATTTAGCACACTTGCCCTCATTGGTCAGAACACTGTATATAGAAGTTGGGACATTATGTTGCAGCTCTACAGACATTTGTCAGGCCACTTTTAGAATACTGCATAGAAGTCTGGTAGGAAGGATGTTGTTAAACTTGAGTGTGCAGAAAAGGTTACAAGGATGTTGCCAGGACTGGAAGGTTTGAGTTATAGGGAGAGGCTGTATAGGCTCAGGCTTTTTTCCCGGAGTGTCGGAGGCTGAGGGGTAACCTTGGAGGTTTATAAAATGGTGAGGGGCATGGCTCGGTAATAGTCAAGATCTTTTCCTCAGAGTAGAGGAGTCCAAAACTAAAGGGCTTTAAGGTTAGAGGGAAAAGATTTAAAAGGAACCAATGGGGCATCTTTTTCATGCAGAGGATGGTGCGTGTATGGAATGAGCTGCCAGAGGAAGTGGTGGAGGCTGGTACAATTAACATTTAAAAAGCATCTGGATGAGTATATGAAAAGGAAGGGTTTTGAAGGATATGGCCAAATTTTGACAAATGGGACTAGGTCAGACTGAGATGTCTGGTTCATGCAGACAAGTTGGAGCAAAGGATTTGTTTCCATGCTGTATAACTCTCCCCTCAGACAACCCCACTCAGGTCAGATGTACATCGCACTGGCCATCCCGCTCCACTCAGACCTCCAGCCCGCTTCACTTCATGCCTCCAGCCACTCTGATGCCCCGAAATTGTGCTAGTTTTGAGATGTTTCTTGAAAGCTATGTTCCATGTATCTGCATAATGCTGAATGTAAAATGTGCTGTAATTCAGTCAGTTGGGCAAGTGTTGAGGGTGAACCTTTTAAAGATGTTTTATAAAATATTCTTTCACATATTTAAGTGTGATAAGACTGTTGATTAATATATTTGAAATGGGTTTGTCACAAAAATAAACGTTTTAAACAATATCTAGTCCACATCTAGAGTTCTGCTTTTGATAATTAGAGTCATAGAGATGTACAGCACAGAAACAGACCTTTCGGTCCAACCCGTCCATGCTGATCAGATATCCCAACCCAATCTAGTCCCACCTGCCAGCACCTGTCCACATCCCTCCAAACCCTTCCTATTCATATACCCATCCAAATGCCTTTTAAACGTTGCAATTGTACTAGCCTCTACCACTTCCTCTGGCAGCTGATTCCAAACACTTACCACCCTCTGCATGAAATCGTTGCCCCTGAGGCATCTTTTATATCTTTCCCCTCTCACCCTAAACCTATGCTGTCTAGTTGTGGACTCCCCCACCCCAGGGAAAAGACTTTGTCTATTTATCCTATTCATGCCCATCATGATTTTTGTAAACCTCTATAAGGTCACCCCTCAGCCTCCAACGCTCCAGGGAAAACAACCCTCACCTATTCAATATCTCCCTATAGGTCAAATCCTCCAACCCTGGCAACATGCTTGTAAATCTTTTCTGAATACTTTAAAGTTTCACAACATCTTTCTGATAGGAGAGAGACCAGAATTGCATGCAATATTCCAACAGTGGCCTAACCAATGTCCTGTACAGCCGCAACATGACCTCCCAACTCCTGTACTCAATACTCTGACCAATTAAGGAAAGCACACCAAATGCCACCTTCACTATCCTATCTACCTGTGACTCTACTTTCAAGGAGCTATGAACCTGCATTCCAAGGTTTCTTTGTTCAGCAACACTCCCTAGGACCTTACCATTAAGTGATTAATCCTGCTCTGATTTGATTTCTCAAAATGTAGCACCTCACATTGATCTGAATTAAACTCCATCTGCCAATTCTCAGCCCATTGGCCCACCTAATCAAGATTCCATTGTATTCTGAGGTAACCTTACATAGAACATAGAACATAGAAGAATACAGCGCAGTCCAGGCCCTTCGGCCCTCGATGTTGCGCCGATCAAAGCCCACCTAACCTACACTAACCCACTATCCTCCATATACCTATCCAATGCCCGCTTAAATACCCATAAAGAGGGAGAGTCCACCACTGCTACTGGCAGGGCATTCCATGAACTTACGACTCGCTGAGTGAAGAACCTACCCCTAACATCAGTCCTATATCTACCCCCCCTTAATTTAAAGCTATGCCCCCTTGTAATAGCTGACTCCATATGTGGAAAAAGGTTCTCACTGTCAACCCTATCTAACCCCCTAATCATCTTGTACACCTCTATCAAGTCACCCCTAAACCTTCTTTTCTCCAATGAAAACAACCCCAAGTGCCTCAGCCTTTCCTCATAGGATCTTCCTACCATACCAGGCAACATCCTGGTAAACTTCCTCTGCACCTGTTCCAGTGCCTCCACATCCTTCCTATAGTATGGCGACCAAAACTGCACACAATATTCCAGATGCGGCCGCACCAGAGTCTTATACAACTGCAGCATGACCTCAGGACTCCGGAACTCAATTCCTCTACCTTCTTCGCTGTCCACTACACCTCCAACTCTAGTGTGATCAGCAAACTTACTAACTATACCTTTTATATAAATGATGAAAAAGCGCCCGTGGACCCAACACCAATCCTTGTGGCACTCCACTGCTCTCAGGCCTCCAGTATGAAAAACAACCCTCCACCAACACTGTCTTCTACCTTTCAGCCAATTCTATATCCAAATGGCTAGTTCTCCCTGTATTTTGTGCGATCCTTGCTAACCAGTCTCCCAGGGGAACCTTGTCAAATGCCTTACTGAAGTCCATACAGATCACATCTACCACTCTGCCCTCATCAATCCTCTTTGTTGCTACTTCAAAAAACTCAATCAAGTTTGTGAGACATGATTTCCCATGCACAAAGCCTTGTTGACTATCCCTAATCAGTCCTTGCCTTTCCAAATACATGTACATCCTGTCCCTCAGGATTCCCTCCAACAACTTGCCCACCACCGACATCAGGCTCATTGGTCTATAGTTCCCTGGCTTGTCCTTACCATTTTTCTTAAACAGTGGCACCATATTAGCCAACCTCCAGTCTTCCGGCACTTCACCTGTGACTATCGATGATACAAATATCTCACTAGGAAACCTAGCAATCACTTCCCTAGCCTCCTACAGAGTTCTTGGGTACACCTGATCAGGTCCTGGGGATTTATCCACCTTTATGCATTTGAAGACATCCAGCACTTCCTTCTCTGTAATATGGACATTTTTCAAGATGTCACCATCTATTTCCCTACATTCTATATCTTCCATGTCCTTTTCCACAGTAAATACTAATGCAAAATACTCGTTTAGTATATCCCCCATTTTCTGCGG
Source organism: Chiloscyllium punctatum (assembly GCF_047496795.1). Classification (NCBI taxonomy): domain Eukaryota; kingdom Metazoa; phylum Chordata; class Chondrichthyes; order Orectolobiformes; family Hemiscylliidae; genus Chiloscyllium; species Chiloscyllium punctatum. The sequence goes on from NC_092745.1 coordinate 79,119,851, forward strand.
CTCCACACAGAGACCACCTTGTTGATCTTTGAGGGACCCTATTCTCTCCCTAGTTACCCTTTTGTCTTTAATGTATTTGTAAAAACCCTTTAGATTCTCCTTAACTCTATTTGCCAAAGCTATCTCATATCCCCTTTTTCCCCTCCTGATCTCCCTCTTAAATATACTTCTACTGCCTTTATACTCTTCTAGGGATTCACTCGATCTATCCTGTCTGTACCTGACATATGCTTCCTTCTTTTTCTTAACCAAACCCTCAATTTCTTTAGTTATCCAGCATTCCCTATACCTACCAGCCTTTCCTTTCACCCTAACAGGAATATACTTTCTCTGGACTCTCGTTACCTCATTTCTGAAGGCTTCCCATTTTCCAGCCATCCCTTTTACCTGTGAACATTTGCCACCTGGGGGGCCAAGAAAGTTCTTGCTTAATACAGTTAAAATTGGCCTTTCTCCAATTTAGAACTTCAACTTTTTGATCCGGTCTATCCTTTTACATCACTACTTTAAATCTAATAGCACTTTGGTTGCTGGCCCTAAAGTGCTCCCCCACTGAAACCTGAGTCACTTGCTCTGCCTTATTTCCCATGAGTAGGTCAAGTTTTGCCCCTTCTCTAGTCGATTATATCCACATACTGAATCAGAAAACTTTCTTGTACACACTTAACAAATTCCTCTCCATCTAAACCCTTAACACAATGGCAGTACCAGTCTATGTTTGGAAGGTTAAAATCCCCAACCATAACTACCCTATTATTCTTATGGATAACTGAGATCTCCTTACTAATTTGTTTCTGAATTTCCTTCTGATTATCAGGGGGTCTATAATACAATCCCAATAAAGTGATCATCCCTTTCTTATTTCTCAGTTCCACGCAAATAACTTCCCTGGATATATTTCTGGGAACATCCTCCCTCAGTACAGCTGTAATGCTATCCCTTATCAAAACGCCACTCCCGTCTCCCTTTCTGTGGTATTTGTATCCTGGAACATTAGATTCCCTACAGTACGGAAACAAGCCCTTCGGGCTAACAAGTCCACAGCGACCCTCCGAAGGGTAACCCACTCAGAACCACTCACCTACTCCCTACTAATGCACCTATCACTATGGGCAATTTAGCATGGCCAATTCACCTAACCCGCACATCTTTGGACTATGGGAGGAAAGCCACGCAGACAAAGGGAGAATGTGCAAACTCCACGTAGACAGTCACCCGAGGCTGGAATCGAACCTGGGTCCCTGGTGCTGCAAAGCAGCAGTGCTAACCACTGAACCACCTCAGTTGTCAGTCCTATCCATCCCTGAGCCATGTTTCTGTAATTGCTATGATATTCCAGTCCCATGTTCTTAATCATGCCCTGAGTTAATCTGCCTTTCCTGTTAGGCCTCTTGCATTGAAATAAATGCAGTTTAATTTATCAGTTATACCTTGTTCTCTGCTTTGTTCCTGCCTGCCCTGACTGTTTGACTGGCTTCTGTTCTCAACTGTACCAGTCTCAGATTGATCTCTTTCCTCAGTGTCTCCCTGTGTCCCAGCCCCCCCCACCTTACTAGTTTAAATCCTCCCGAGCAGCTCGAGCAAATCTCCTTGCCAGTATATTTGTCCCCTTTCCATTTAGGTGCAAACTGTCCTTCTTGTGCAGATCACTTCTACCCCAAAAAGAGATTTCAATGATCTAAAAATGTGAATCCTTCTCATATACACCAGCTCCTTAGCCATACATTCAGCTGCTCTATCCTCCAATTTCTGACCTCACTAGCTCATAACACTGGGAGTGATCCAGATACTACTACTACTACCCTCAAGGACCTGCTTTTTAAATTCCTGCCTGACTCTCTGTAGTCTCCCTTCAGAATCCCTTTTCCTTTCCAATGACCTCCTGCTGGCCCCTCTTCCCCCTTAAAAACATCCTTGATCCTGGCACCAGGGAAGCAACACACCATTTTGATTTTTCACTGCTGGCCACAGAAACATCTGTCTGTACCTCCAGACTAGAGAGTCCCCTAATATAATTGATCTCTTGGAACCCGACGTACCCCTCATTGCATTAGAGCCAGTCTCAATGCCAGAAACTTGGCTGTTCATGCTACATTCACCTGAAAATCCATCACCCCCTACATTTTCCAAAACAGCATACTTGTTTGAAATGGGGATAGCCACAGAAGATGCCTGCACTAATTGCCTTCCTCTCTTACATTTCGTGGAGTTAACCCATCTATGTGACTGTATCTGCGACTTTTCCCCCTTCCTATAACTGTCATTCATCATATTCCCATGCTCTTGTAAGTTCGTCATTGCCTCTAAGTGTCTCTCTAACTGATCTATTTGATCTGATAGGATTCGAAACCAACGGCATTTAGTGCAGATGTAATCCTTAGTAACCTGTAAACTCTCCCTAAACTCCCACATCCGACAAGAAGAGCATATCACTCCACTGAGGGCCATTTTTGCTCCTTCACAATCTACAGACCTAGAAAATAGCTCCATCTTATTTCTCTACAAAGCATTGCTCCAGGTTAAATTAATAGTTATGGAGATCCAAGATGGCGCCATTCTAAGTGGTCTGCTGTGCTGGGCTCTGTGCCATATCTCTGGGCAAGGTGGACCTTTACCCCCACTTATCAACCATCCCCAGGAGAAAAAAGTATTTATTTAAACTTACTGAATATTTAGAGCTGATGAAATCGTCTGGGACAGCTTTATTGCCGGGATGAAATCCGGTAAAAGAAAGGGGCCTAAAGGAGGACAGCAGACCAGGTACTCCCCTACTGCATTGGGGGTGCCTGCAACCAGTGCTCAGTCTCCCAGGATGACCCCTTTGGATCCAGCAGGACATCAGCACTTACTCTCAGAGTTTACCAAACTCCGAGAGTGGATTCAAGCAGTGGCTGAGCCACTGTCTGACATGCTAAAAAAGCATGTGCAGGAAATCCAGGTGATGGAACAAAGCAGGAGAAGAGGATTCAGTGGAAAAGAGGACCGCGGCATTGGAGACCGTAGCGGAGGTCCCGGGAGGAAGAATGTGAACGCTGGAAGACCAGGTTTGGTTCCTTCAGGATCAAGTCGATGGCCTAGAAAACAAACATAAAAGGAAATACTTACAGATCATGAGACTCCCTGAACGCGAGGAAGGTGAGAACCTTGTTGGCTTTCTGCAGGGATGGCTCCTGAAGTTCCTGGGGCTGGAGTTGGAGTTAAGCCTGGTAAGCATGGAGCGGGCCCACCAGATCACACTGCGCAGGCCAGGCCAGACCCGCACCCCCGGGTGGTCCGAATGCAGCTCCTGCATTATAGAGAAAAACAGTTAATAGTGGAAGCAGCAAGAACATTGGGAAGGAATTCACAAGTTTTAATGTATAAAGGCTCAAAGATAATATTTTTTCAGGAATTTTCAGGAGCCCTGAATAAGAAGAGGATATTTGATGTCAAAAAAGAATTAAGGGACCTGAACATTCAGTACTCCTTAAGGTACCTGGCCGTGTTGCATTTTGCCCATGGGGGAAACTGTATTTAACTTTGACTCTGCAGAAAAAGTGAAGGACTTTGTGAAGTCTTTGAAATGAGCTGGAGTGGGAAGGGAGGGGGCATCATTGCAGACAATGGTTTTTTTTTATTACCCCCCCTTCTACTTCTTTCTTCCCCTTTCCTTTTTTTGTGGTTATTGGTTTTATATGTACAGTTTGTTGTAAAATTGGAATTGTTTTATATACCGGTTGGTTGGTACTATCTAGGGTTCCCTTTTTCTTACTGCTGTTCTCCTGATTTTGTATTGGAGTGACTATACTAAGATGATTGGAGGAGGGGGGATCGGTATCCATTGTTAACTTTCAGAATGTAAATAACAAGTTTTCTTCATTTGTGAATTGCCTGGGCTAGGACAAGGCCTCAGCTGGAGGAAGTTAAGATGGTAGTAAGGATTGGGAGGGGTGCCCCCTATGGGCAAGGGAGAAGATCTTGAGCGAATTGGTGGTTACAGGGGAACCTTGATTATCCGAACCAGATGGGTGGGCACTATTTCATTCAGATAATCGATTATTGGGTCAATCGATTAAATGTCTTTCCTCTGGGGTTCGGAGTTATTTGAATTTAGTTTAAGTTAGTATTTATTTAATATACCTGTAGTTTAGTTTAAGTTGAGCAGATATGTTTGTTTTGGTGGTTTAGTAGGTTGTTCATTAACAATGGTACTGTGTTAAGGCCTTTTTTGTACTGCTTTTTTTTGTTGTGATGATGTTATTCTTTTTCTTTATGTGTGTGTATATATATATATATATATATATATATATAAATGTTTTGTAAAATATTTAAAAAGGTTTTCAATAAAAATATTTATTAAAAGAAGTTATATTTTAAGTTTAATCAAGAGACATATCTCAATAAAACATATAATCAAGAAAGAACCCACTCTACTCACTACTGCAGACTTGCTGTAAGGCCACGCTTAAATATTCACTTCTGTTTCTGTGCTGTGACCTCTCACAAATAGGTCCTCCAAGATTAGTTGTGAATTTCACTGTTTGTCAATTTTCCCAGATGGACTCCGATGTCCAGCGGTACATGAGTTCAAACAGCAAAGGCAGTAACTGTGCAGGTTCACTGCTCTGCCAGTTCCTTTCTCTCTCTCTCTCCTCCACTGACTTCACCATGTGCTTCCTTTGTCTGTTCCTCTCCCTTTTAAAACTGCTGTTGTTTTGACTTTTTTTTCTCCAAAGTTCCAAAACAATGCAACAGCGTATAAAACAGTAATTGCTGTTCCTGAAATTCGAGGAAATCACCTCCAACACCTAAAATACCTCAAAAAAGGAGCAGCCTGTTACAGCCAGAATTTTTTTCCCATCCTCCATTTTGGATTACCCAGTCTTTCTTTGAAGTTTACTTTTTAAAATGCCTGTAGAGAATCTACAACTAATTATAATGGGGTACAATAGTGAGTTTCTAAGTACATTTTAATAATGACTTTGTGCCTAAAAAGATTAATTTTTAAAACCTCCTTAAGACTTGCAAACAGGCACAATAAGTGGCATCTCCCACTGGTGATTAATTACTTCACCCTGGATGCATGACCAGTTTTATGGATAGAGTCAACTTCGAGCACAAAACATTGTAGAAACATGAATTTGCACAAAATATAATTTATACATAAAATTCCACAATCGTTTGGGTTGATTTTGACTCTGGGTGAGATTTCCTCAAAATAAGTCATTACCATGCTTGTGCTTTTAACTAGAACATGAAATGTGAACTCTCACATTAGCTATTTTCTGTGCAATTCTTCTCATCAACAAACACCACCCCTTTGGAGAAACCTGTGTATGCTTGTAAGTGGGATTTCAGCTGATTTTCTGCAGAAGTTAAAGTAAAAATCTAAAGAAGTTTCTGTCATTTTCTTTTAAAATAATAATTTTTATGAATTTGTCCATGTTTTTCATATCAATACTCATGGCCAAGCATCTAATTAAATGTTTTAAAATCTAAAATATTAAGTTAGAATAATGTTAATATCAATTTCAGAATTATGATTGCAAAAAGACTTAATTTTTACATATTTGCCAAGTTTCATTGCGATATTAGTGCATGATATGCTTGCTAAACTAAAGTACATTTTGCATCCACATATTTATAACAACCACAACCAACCATACAAAAGTAATTGAAATATATACAAGAACATTTTTCCACAAATGTACTTTGTGTTGTGATGGAATCTGTGGTTTCAAAGCTTGTATTGGTTGAGACCATTAACATTTAAAAAGAAATCCAAATACCTTCAAATAGAATTTTGTTGCAAAATTTCATTTTCCAGTTTGCTTTCCATTCCTCCAAGCTTCTCTTACAAGAGATATAAATGATTTGACTGTGAATATAGGAGGTGTGGTTAATAGATTTGTAGATGACACCAAAATAAATGGCATGATTGGATTGGGAAGAAGGTTATCTCAGAATCTAATGGAACCTTGCTCAAGTGGGCCCATGGACTAAGGAGTGGCAGATGGAGTTTAATTTAGATAAATGTGAGGTGCAGTTTGGTAAGGCAAACTAGGGCAGTACTTTACACTTAGTGGTAGGGCTCTGGGAAGTGTTGCCAAACAAAGAGACCTGGGGGTGCAGGTGCATAGTTCCTTGAAAGTGGAATCACTGGCAGACAGGGTGATGAGGAAGGTGTTTGGAATGCTTGTCTTCATTGGTCAATGCATTGAGTATAGGAGTTGGGAGGTCAGATTGCGGCTTTACAAAACTTTCGTTAGGCCACTTTTAGAATCTTGTATTCAGTTCTGGTTTCCTTGTTTATAGGAAAGGTGTCGTTTAACCTGAAGAAGTGCAGAAATGATTTGCAAGGACGTTGCCAGCATTGGAGTATTTGAACAACAGGGATAGGTGAGCGTTTTTTTCCCCTGGAGCATCGGCAGCTGAGGGGTGACCTTATAGAGTTCGTAAGTTCATGAGGGGCATGGAAAGGGTAAATAGACAAGGTCTTTTCCCTGGGTTAGGGACCAAAACTAAAAGGCATAAGTTTAAGGTGAGAGGGGAAAGATTAAAAAGGGAGCTAACAGGCAACATTTTCATGCAGAGGGTGGTGTCTGTATGGAATGAGCTGCCAGAGGAGCGGTGGAGGCTGGTACAATTACAACATTTAAAAGACATCTGGATGGGTATATAAGTAGGAAGTGTTTAGAGGACTATGGGCCAAATGGTGGCAAATGGGGCTAGATTAATTTAGTATATCTGGTTTGTATGGACGAGTTGGACTAAAGGGTCTGTTTCCATGCTGTACATCTCTATGACTCTACTATTACTCCTTTGCTATTTCTCATATCCAGTCGATAACTTCAAACTGCATTTTCATCTGAGCCTTCACCACTGGATCAGCAGGGAACACCATCTTCAGCAGTCTGATCACTAGCTATGTTGATCAATTATCATCATTATACTTCACTGTTTTATCACCAACAATATAGCAATGTCTTTTTGGCAGAATCAACGACTCAACATTCAATATCATCACAATCTCTTCATCTATTGTACAGCGAGTGTTCAGGAAGTACTCCTTACAGTTACTCCCTTGATATTTTCCCCCATCTCTCATCATTGTGTTTGCAATACAATTTTTCTTCCCCATCAAATTTTCCATAAAGATTTTGCACATTGCTAACCAGGGAGACCTTATCCTCTTAAACATGACACCATTTTATTGGTTCCTTTTATATCTTTAGTTTTAAACCTTATAGTTGTGTCAACAATAAGTAATATGACTGAAGGAAAAAAAATACCTGAGATGATATCCAATTGTCTTTCTCATGGGTCCTTAAAAGAAATGTAAGTCCCTGCCCATAAGGATCCTCTACTATTTTCTTTTGAGGTTCAGGCTGTTTCACCATCATGACAGAAAATGTGCTAATTCCACTGTCAGCCGTTGCTTAGAACCCTGTGTGTGGGAAATTTGGCTATGATGGAGCTCCTCCAGAAATCAAAAGGACCTTGAAAGCAGACAAGAAGAGAACTAATTAACTTGAGAAAGGAGGTATGCAAATGGAGAATGGCCAAGAGATTTTCTTTGAGGCTCATAATGGTCCACTTAGAGACAAAGGCAAATACTACAAAATGGTGTAGACTTTCACAACTTTGATTATATATGCGTCCAAATGAATGGTAAAGATCCAAGCCAATGCAATTTGTTACATTGACTGTGAGAAATGCAGTTTTAAGGAAGGGTTGAGGAACTAGAGAAGATATGGCAATGGTGAGTATTACACAAAAGACACACTGATTCCAGGAAGTGTACATAGGCTTTATAGATTTTGAAAGAAATCTTCATCCAAGTAAACGAGCAAAAACAATTTAAACTGCTGGAGGTGATTCAAGTTGCTTTGATAAGACAAAAAATTATTGTAGCTGTATGAATGGGATGGACTGCGACAATCAAGACCGTATTTGGTGAAACTAAGCCTGGAGTAATCACGTGTAAGGTGAAACAAAGATGTCTACTATCATAACTGTTCTTTTAACATCAATATACACACATCTTGAAAAAGGAAACATTAGATGAAGCAGAGAATGGTGTCATAGTAGGAAGTTAATTGGTAACAAACTTCCAGATCCTAGTGGCTAGCATAGCAGAAGATCTACAAATAGAATGATTTAAGTGGAGAAAAATTATGGAATAAACATGAATGTTAACAAGGTGGAAGTTATTAAGATCAGTAAAATAATGGAGAAAAACAGAGGTCAAAGTAACTGGTCATCAGCTGGAACAGGTATCATAGTGATGTACAGCATGGAAACAAGCCCTTCAGTCAACTCACCCATGCTGACCAGTTATCCTAAATAAATCTAGTCCACTTGTCAGCATTCAGCCCATATCCTTCTAAACCCTTCTATTCATACACCCATCCAGATGCCTTTTAAATGTTGTGATTGTACCAGCCTCCACCACTTCCTCTGGCAGCACTTTCCATACTGTGATGAGGACATAGAGATCGTTCAGCATGATCTGGACGGGCTGGGTGAGTGGGCAAATCAATGGCAGTTGCAGTACAATTTGGATAAATTTGAGGTTAATCACTTTGGAAGCAAAAATAAGAAGGGAGTTTACTACCTGAATGGCGGTAAATTGGGAGAGGGGAGTGTCCAGTTAGACCTGGGTGTCCTCATGCACCAGTCGCTGAAGGTGTGCATGCAGGTGCAGCAGGTGGTAAAGAAGACAAATAGTATGTTGACCTTCATTGCGAGAGGTTTCAGGTACACAAGCAGAGATTTCTTGTTGCAGTTATACAGGACCTTGGTTACACTTAGCATATTTGCAGTTTTCGAGTCCTTTTTTGAGTATACTCTTGCTGTTGAGGGAGTGTAGCAAAGGTTGAGGGAGTGCAGGTTGATTCCAGGGATTGAGAGACTGACGTATGAGGAGAGATTGACTAGGTTAGAATTGTTTTCGCTGGAGTTCATTCAAATGAGGGGGGATCTCATAGAGACTTATAAAATTCTAACAGGACCAGATAGGCTAGATGCAGGGAGGATGTTCATTATGGTGGGTGTGTCCAGAACAAGAGGTCACAGTCTGAGGATTTGGGGTAGGCCATTTAGAACGAAGATAAGGAGACATTTCTTTACCCAAAGAGTAGCGAGCCCTTAGAATTCATTACTTCCATAAGTAATTGATGCCAAAACATTTAATGTATTCAAGAGGTGGCTAGATTTAGCACTTGGGGCAAATGGGATCAAAAGTTACAGGGAGAAAGCAGGATTAGATTATTGAGTTGTACATTCAACCATGATTGTGAATAGCAGAACAGGCTCAAAGGGCCAAATGGCCTCCTCTGGCTCCAGTCTTCTATGTTACACGTATTATGAAGATTATTAAGAAAGTTAAAAGCTAGCAGAACTATCTGACAGCATCATGTGTTCTGAACAAGATACAACGTAATCTTTTGGTCCAGCAGCTAGTATAGCTGGTTGCCTCGAAACAAAAGAATTCAAGTTAGGCCAACAGTTTAAATTATGCCCCAAAAAACAACAAACTCCAATGAAGTTTGAATTTAGTATATTGACAATATTAAAAGCAAATGACATAATCCAATGCTTTGGGGGCATAAAACCAGGGAAAAATTGAACATTTGAGGGAGAACTGCCAAAATACCAACAGATGTAGGCTGTTAGTCAGAACTCTCTGAAAGGTTCCTGTCTAGAGAAGGAGTTTGCAGAGAAAACCATCAACATAGACTTGGAGAGCAACTCTTCTTATATCTTCCTCGGTAGATTTGACCGCTAGCTGATTTTGAAATCTGAATTTTGGTAAATCTTATTCGGGGGGTTTTATCGGTATTACAACACAAAGTAAACCCTCCTGCTTAAATTAAAATTAAAACCAGCAGCACAGAAAAGATTTATCCTCTGCAGTAATCTGTAAAAATTCGAGTGGCCAAGAACTATTTAAAGTAGAAATTAACAACTTTATTTCTTAAAGTATAAGAGAGAATGATTAACTAACGTACTGTGAAACTGCACTCTAAGTTCTCTTTCTTCAGCAACACTCCTCAGGACCTTATCATTAAGTGTATAAGTCCTGTCCTGATTTGCCTTTCCAAAATGCAGCACCTCACACTTATCTAAACTAAACTCCATCTGCCACTCCTCATCCCACTGGCCAATCTGAGGTAACCTTTGCTGTCCACTACACCTCCAATTTTAGTGTAATCTGCAAATTTACTAACCAAATCTCCTATGTTCACAACAAAACTATTTATACAAGTGACAAAAAGCAGTGAACCCAGCACCAGTCTTTGTGGCACACCACTGATCACAGGCCTCTAGTCTGAAAAGCAACCCTCCATCTCCACCCTCTAACCTCTAGCTTCAAGCCAGTTCCGTATACAAATAATTAATTCACCATCAATTACTTTAAGTACCTGAGACACATTTTGCTTGATGATGGTTACTACCATATAGAAATCAAAACCAGAATAGCAATATAAAAGAATGCATTCTCCAAACAAAGAATTGCTGAGCATTACCATGAGTAGAGTTCTTTAGGAAATGACAATAGCTTGGTGTGTAAGGAACTGAAATGTAGACCTTGGAAAAAAGTGGACATCCAGAGATTGAAATCTGTAAAACATAGTTCTGGAGGAAGATGGAATGGATCAGCTGGACAGAAGACAAAGCATTGAAGATGTTCTCTCAATGGTGGAGGGAAAAAGATGATAAATTAACATCATGAAGAATTAACAAGTTTGTACTGGCTAAACGCTAAGGCGTTTTGAAGGAAGTGATTCAAGGAAAGTTTGTGAATACAGGTCAAGAAGGATAAAAAGAAATGGTTATTTTAGACAGTTTGAAACTGAAATTGGAAATTCATAAAAGCATCTGACAAGTAACCTGTAGAACTGTCTACTGTGTATAAATGACCAGAGGACCTTGCCTGAAGCAGATCACTTCTAGGTGTCAGAACTTTAGGTTGCCAAAGAATGGTTCCAGAAGTTCGCAGAATTGTTTTCCTTTTTATTAATTTCCAGTTCATGACTCATGAAGGTCAATAGACCCAAAGACCAATAACTCATTTATCAGTACACTGTACCAGAAATGCAAGGTAGTTCACTGAGAAATTAGGCAAACATCATTAGTCCTTGCTGAAACCCTCTAATAACCTTGAATGTATAAAACATTCAAGTTTTTTTTTGTTTTCAAAGGTCAAAAGAATGTTACTTAGGATGAAATGTTAAGGTTATACCTCTTTCTATAATACTTCATAGAAAAGGTTGTGCATGGTTTACCACACTTGTCAAATATAATGAAATAGAAAATGTAAGTTTCCAAATCATACATGAGCTAAAATAACTTTAAAACTTATAACTACAAAAAAAAAGAATTCATTTGATTTACTGAAGAAATGAGTGAAGATTTGCAAAAATAATAAAGCAACAAAATCCAGGGTTTTCACCAAACAATAAGAAGGGGGTAGCAGTACATGTCCAAATCAGAATGGCATGTGATGTGGAGAGGATATTCCCATGCACATCCAGTCTTTATTAACCTAGCTAATCAAGATCATTGGCTTGAGGTACAGATGAAGATTTAGCAAGTTTTTGCAGTGTGTTCTGCAGATAGTTTACATTGTACCAATAGTTTGTCAATGGTAGATAGTAAGCCAATGGTTGTGGTATTTAATCAAATGGATGTCAAGCTTTTCATATCATATTACAGGGACACTCATCCAGCTAAGTACTCCAACATATGCCTGAGTTGATGGAGAGACTTTAGAAAGTCAGGATCTGGATTAGTGGTGCTGGAAGAGCACAGCAGTTCAGGCAGCTTCCGAGGAGCAGTAAAATTGACGTTTCAGGCAAAAGCCCTTCATCAGGAATACAGGCAGAGAGCCTGAATCATGGAGAGATAAGTGAAAGAAGGGTGGGGGTGGGGCGAAAATAGCATAGAGTACAATAGGTGACTGGGGAGGGGATGAAGGTGATCGGTCGGGGGGAGGGAGGGTGGAGTGGATAGGTGGAAAAGAAGATAGGCAGGTAGGACAAGTCATGGGGACAGTGCTGAGCTGGAAGTTGGGAACTGCGGTGAGGTGGGGAAGGGGAAATGAGGAAACTGTTGAAGTCCACATTGATGCCCTGGGGTTGAAGTGTTCCAAGGCGGAAGATGAGGCGTTATTCCTCCAGGCGTCTGGTGGTGAGGGAACGGTGGTGAAGGAGGCCCAGGACCTCCATGTCCTTGGCAGAGTGGGAGGGAGAGTTGAAATGTTGGGCCACAGGGCGGTGTGGTTGATTGGTGCGGGTGTCCTGGAGATGTTCCCTAAAGCGCTCTGATAATGATGGATGTACAGGTAAAACTTTGATGAATGTGGAAGGCTCCTTTAGGGCCTTGGATGGAGGTGAGGGAGGAGGTGTGATGAGCCACTTACTGCAGAATATCAAAGCAATGACCTATTCTAATAACTACAGCATTTATGTAAAACAAAGAATTGTGGTTACTGGACATCTGAAACAAAACCAAATTGCTTGTGAAACTGAGCAGGTTTGACAGCATCTATGGGGATAAAGCAGAGTTAACTTTGAGTCCAATGACTCTTCAGAGCTGATAGCAGCTAGGAAAAAGTGGTATTTATGCTGAAGAGATGGTGGAGGTGGGGTGGAGGTGGAACCTAGAGAGAGATATAAAAAGGGTAGGCAAACAGGGGAGTTATTGGTAGTAGACCAGCACAGAAGAGAAGCTGAGAGTATGAGAGAATGGATAAGCTATGCTCTGAGAGAAAAACAGTTGGTTGCGGTGTAAGTTTAATGTAAGTACCCTGCTTTTAAAATGCTGAAAAAGCTGTTAGACAGAGTCCAAATACAAATTATTTTTAATTGAATCATGTTCAAATGATTCCGGAGCAGGTGGGACTTGAAGTAGGGCTTCCTGGCTCAGAGGTAGAGATACTATTACTGCATAGAAGAACCCTCAAACTCCATGTATCCGTTCACCTCATGAAGGTGGTTCTCAAAAGCCCATCTATCTGCTCACCTCTTCACATTTTTCTTACCACGTTTTCCTAGCTGCTATCAATTCTGATAAAGAGTCACTAGACTTGAAATGTTAAGTCTGCTTTCTGCCCATTGATGCTGCCAGACATTTAGAGGTTTTAAAGCAATTTCTGTTTGTTGCAATATTTATATGGTTGATCCAGTTGATTTTCTGGCCAGTGGCCATTTCTGGCATGTTGGTAATAGGGTAACCTAATTGGTAAAGGCATTGTATATGAAGGGGTGGTAGTTTAGGAATAATTGCACTGTTCTTACTTTCTTCCTATCTTGCTCAATGTTTGCCAGAATTAATGTTCTCATCAATAAATATTTTATAACGTATCAAAAACTAGATTCAGCTAAACTATCATTTCAGATACACAGTACATTACATAGTATTGAACGAATGATGAATCGTCACCTACTTTCTATGACCAAGCAACTCACAATTGTTTCTTAAATCTAAATGTAAAGTTCAGTTGAAGAAAAAATCTTCTTAACACTGTACCCAATATTTATTCCAATTCAGAATTTCCATATTCAGAATTTCCATATTACTTTCCATCAATTCAAATATTGAGTCTCACTGTTGTTCATCATTAACCATCTCCTCCTATTTCTCCTCCTCCTATTAGCATTTCACTCAATCATATGTGCAGTACTCACACGAACTAACCGCTTTTGGCAGTATGAACATCAGCTAGAAGACAAAACTTGAAATTGCTGGAAAAGCTCAGCGAATCTGGCAGAATCTTTGGAGAGAAACCAGAGTTAACATTTCGGATCAAGTGACCCTTCCTCAGAACTTGACCTGAAAGGTTAACTCTGATTTCTCTCTACAGATGTTGCCAGACATGTTGAGTTTTTCCAGTAATTTCTATTTTTCTCTCTGATTTACAGTATCCATAGTTATTTAATTTTTTATTCATCCAGAAGGCAGTTGGATTTCACTACCGTAGTGGACACCAGAGGTCAGCATTGTCATAGATTTTTATAAATTAAGTTTAGCTGTCTCATCTGAGGTTCTTACTCTCTCCTTTGTTAGATACAGTATGTTTTAATGCCTACTAGAACCAGGCTACCTGCTAACTATTTGAACACCACTTGAGCTTTGGCTCACTTAAGTATGCTAAAGCTTAAAAACATTCAATAATTGCTGATTTCCTGTTAATTTTCTCAGGGGATGAAGTTGAGGTTTCTAATTGTTGGTTTCCACTGTGCCATCAGTGATAACTTACAGATCCCTCAATCCCTCAATTTGAAACAACATTCTAACACAAGTTCATCCCAAGAACAATTGTAACATTTTGTGATTATCTTGTAAACTCTTGATTTGTCAGGAAATTAATTTTCAGTTCCTCGTCCAATCTAGTTGCTCGATTTCATGTTTGCTGTAAATTTGGTTTGTTTCTTTTACCACTTGAGTGGATGATGAATGATAGGCCTTCTAATTTCATGAATTTGATTCAAAGGCCTCAAATTGAGAAACTAATATCATATGTATAGTTATTCTGTTATCATACTCAGTAATACCTCCTATAGTAAAAATGTTCTTCTTAACAGGAGGCTTGCTGTTGGAATCTGAACTAGCACAAACATATCCCTGCAGTTTCTTACCACAACTTAGAATCATATAATCAGCGGATGTAATTTTTTATTACTTTTTAATGGATAGTCTGGAATAGCACTTCAGCCTTTGCTCCAAGTCTCCTTAAAAGGCCACCTTTTTGACTGATTTCCTCTGTATTGAAATTAAATGGTATTGTGCAGAAACCCTGATCAAGGCCAGAATGTATTTCATGCAAGTGCTTGTTTCATTTGTTAACCATGTCAAGGACAACATCAGCAGGAGGTCTTCAATGGTCCAAACTGGTTCTGAAACAAGCATATAATAAAGAACCAGTCACCTTGAGCAGAAGCATGTGACTATGTTACTCGACATGTAATCCAGATATTTGGATTAATGATCCCATAAGGTCAGCTGAACGATTTAACTTATTTAGCCAAATCTGGCATAGAAAACTAGAATCAGTAATGTTCATCATGGAACATATGAAACTACAAAATACATATGTATAAACACTAACAGTGGTTAAAGGAGGAGAAAATGCGAGAAGAAAATGGAGATTTACACATGAAGGCAAGGGACATGGCTGAGGTGTTAAATGAACGCATCTGTCTTTACAAAGGGAGGATTCTGCCCAGGCCTGGTAACAGGGAAGGAAATTCTACCTTTCCTGCTTGAATGCTGCCTGAACTGCACCACTCTAGTCTAGAATCTGGTTTCCAGCATTGACAGCCCTTGTTTTTACCTAGTTGATTTTAACCTTACTGCGAATCCTCTTGCAAGGATGCCTGCCTTGAAGAAGTTTTCCCCCTCTCTCTATAAGAATATCTCTCCACCCTGTAGACACTCTGCCTCCATTCCTGATGAAGGGCTTTTGCCCGAAACGTCAATTTTCCTGCTCCTCGGATGCTGCCTGAACTGCTGTGCTTTCCCAGCACCACTCAGGTCTAGAAACTGCCTCTGGAAAGTTCAGAATTAATAAGGAAGAAGCCCTGGATAGATTGTTAACACTTTAAATTGATAAGACATTGGGACCCGATGAGGTATATCCAAGGATTTTCATGTGTGCTTTACAATTGTGTGATGGTTTTCACAACTGTCTTTTTTCCTATTGTCTCTCAACTCAAGACTTAAAGGTCCTACCTCCTAAAGGGACTCAAACACTCCAATCCTACACTTTTGTACACAAAAACAATTCCCACTGCTTCAAGATGCTGAGTTTCACTGCAAATAGTTTTTTTTAAAAAGCAATTCAATATTGTTTTCTGACAGTTTCACCAACTGGACAGCATTTATATACTGTAGCTTATTTCTGAGCTTCTCACTTGGAAGTGATTTCAATTCCTGCTAGTCTCCACCACACCGCACCCCCCCAAAAAAGGTTCTTGGACTTCAAGATTTTATAATAAACAAAAATTGTCCTGATGCAAATGTTTCTAGGCTAGTCTGGATTACACTTCAGAGTACCTTGATTGATTTGTCCAATTCAAGTACCTCCATGATCTCACCCTTTCAAACACAAAACGACTTTTTTTGAAAACCTTTATTGAAAAACCACAAGCATAACCTCATGTTTCTGTCCTGACCTCCGACTTAATTTAGACCCAAACCCTTAAGATTTGGCTGATAATTTTCAATCCTCCACGCATTTCACCCTTCTGTTGAGAACTATAGGTCTGTAAACCAGGCTGACTTTCCTGATGATCTGTTTGACTGCATCACCACACCTCCCCACCACAACCAATAGCACCAGCCTTGACCAAGATAAGTACAGTTTGGTTGAAACACTAATAATCCCCAACTTGCTGGTACATCTGGTGTGGTCTCTAGGTCTGGGACAGGCTAACTGCAATGTCCAAACCTTCAATCTTGTCTTTCTTATGATTGTCCTTATCAAAGTACCTAAAACACAGGTCTGAGGCCTTTTGAGGCCTTCCTGTGGGATAGTAAGTACTTTGCAGCTTTTTAAATTCTTTGAGTAGGTCTGCTTGTAGTAGACTAAATGATAAATTTGTTTCCATAACTGAAAATAATTAACCCCATCACGCCTCCCTGGTACGTAGGTAAAAGGTTTCTTCTCTTCTTTGACAGGAGTAAATGGCTATTGTCTGGAGCTACTTGATTAAAACAGTGGCTTCCTCAATTTTTTAATTGGGTTACATGATGCCAGTTATGTTTTGTTACAACCATGATAACGTCCCAAATTCCAGTCTTTTGATATTATCCATTCTGTTATGATATTAGAATGTTTGAAATTTATCTCTCACCCTGTAGCCTTTCCTCAGTATGTTTTGCATTGAGGCTTGGCTTGTACTTGAGTCCCAAAACTTGGGTTTTGTTTCTTTTTTCAATATTTCATGAGGTCCAGTTGGAGTGGCTTCCAATCCCATATATTATTATTTTACATGAAAGGGTCAAGTGTTAGTTTTGAAAGTTAAATTTTAACAGCTAGTGTTCTGTTTAGTGACCCACAAATCTGAAAGAAAATTATACAAGAAAGTGTAGTTTCCAAGGTATGTTCTGTCTAGAAAAAGCAGGACAAGTCTAATTCAGCCAGTAACCAGCTCATCAATCTTTTCACATTCTTCAGCGAAGAGATGAAGCAGTTTTCAAGCAATAATTGTGATTTATCAATGACCTTTCAATCATAATGTCAGAAGAGTTGATCTTTGATTGCAATTTCAGTGTTCAGTTCCATTCACAGTAATGAAATAAGACCTGACCAACATATAAGGATGATATGACAAGTGGTAAGTAACATTCATGCTAACTATGATTAACTCCAACTATGATTAACTATGATTAACTCAAGCAATGATTAACTCCAACAAAGGGGTGGCTCAGTGGTTAGCACTGCTGCCTCACAGCACCAGGGTCCCAGGTTCGATTCTAGCCTCGGGTGACTGTCTGTGTGGAGTTTGCACATTCTCCCTGTGTCTGTGTGGGTTTCCTCCAGATGCATCGGTTTCCTCCCACAGTCCAAAGATGTGCAGGTCAGGTGAAATAGCCATGCTAAATTGCCCATAGTGTTAGGTGCATTAGTTAGAGGAAAATGGGTCTGGGCGTGTTACTCTTCGGAGAGTCAGTGTGGACTTGTTGGGCTGAAGGGCCTGTTTCCACACTGTAGGGAATCTAACCTAATCTAAAAAACATAATCTATTTCAGCATCAAGTTTGCAAGGTGAACACATGGCTTGAGCCCTACTTAAAATATAAGGCCAATCTTAAAACATGTGGAAGAGCAGAAATTCCAACTTGTGAACTGATCGGTGAAGCTAGCATTGTGGTTAGAAAACCTCTTGGTCAATTTCTCAACTAGGATGTTGAGAAAATGGAGCTCATTGGAACTGTTTCATTTCAAATGTGAATTTGAGCACAGGATGGAGCCCATTAAGACATTTAAGAAAATTCTCACATGCAACCATTAATTTAAATATTGTTAAAGGGTCGCTATGTCCACAAGGACTCTTACCAACATTTATAGGTGGACCAAAAAAACCATTCTACCTGGATGCACCACAGTGTGGTTTGGCAACTGATTTCCCAAGCCTGCAAGAAACTACAGAGAGTCACGAACACAGTCCAATCCATCACACAAACCGGCCTTTCATCCATTGACTCCATCTATATTTCCTACTGCCTTGGGAAAGCAATCAACATAATCAAAGACCCCCTCCGAACCCAGTTATACTTTCTTCCACCATCTTACATCAGGTAGAAGTTATAAAAGTTTGTATGCACTTTCGAATAGATTCAAGAACAGCATCTTTCCTGCTGTTATTAGACTTGTGAATGTACATCTCAAATTTTAAATTTAATGTTGACCTCGGTCTCTGTGCACCTTCTCTACAGCCGTAACTTTGTACTCTTCGCTATGTTCTATTATCCTAACACACTTTGTATGGTATGATCTGCCTGTATTTCATGCAAAACAACTTTTCACTGCACCTAGATAAATGTGACAGTAAGAAATCAAGTCAAATCAAATGGCATCATCAACATATTGGAAATATACAAGGTCCATATATAGCAGGTTATGTGAAAGTCTATTAAAACACATCTTTTTCATGGAATCCAAGGAAGATATTAACATCCATGGAGTTTAGTGGAAATCCCAGGACAACACCATGAATCTGGGTACACATAGGCTGAAACTGAACTGCACGAGTTGTTGAGTTCATAGGTTTAACGAATACTGATTCTTGCAATGGTGATGGGTCTAAGTTACCATGATAGAGTTTTGCAGCACAATGTCTATGGTTTCTTTAAGTAGTACATTGATGAACAGGCTAGGAATGTCAAATACGTATATTAAATATTTCATTAGCAATGATTTGCAAGTTCCGTATGGTCTTCATAAATATGAAGGAATTAGAGTCATAGAGATATACAGCATGGAAACAGACCCTTTGGTCCAACTCGTCCATGCCGACCAGATATCTCAATCCAATCTAGTCCCACCTGCCAGCGCCTGGCCCACATCCCTCCAAACCCTTCCTATTCATACACCCATCCAAACGCCTCTTAAATGTTGCAATTGTACCAGCCTCCACCACATCCTCTAGCAGCTCATTCCATACACGTACCACCCTCTGCATGAAAAAGTTGCCCCTTAGGTCTCTTTTATATCTTTCCTCTCTCACCCTAAACCTATGCCCTCTAGTCCTGGACTCCCCGACCCCAGGGAAAAGACTTTGTCTATTTATCCTATCCATGCCCCTCATAATTTTTTAAACCTCTATCAGGTCACCCCTCAGCCTCCGACGCACCAGGGAAAACAGTCTCAGCCTGTTCAGCCTCTCCCTGTAGCTCAGATCCTCCAACCCTGGCAACATTCTTGTAAATCTTTTCTGAACCCTTTCAAGTTTCACAACGTCTTTCTGATAGGAAGGAGACCAGAATTGCATGCAATATTCCAACAGTGGCCTAACCAATGTTCTGTACAACCGCAACATGACGTCCCAACTCCTGTACTCAATACTCTGATCAATAAAGGAAAGTATACCAAACACCTCCTTCACTATCCTATCTACCTGCGACTCCACTTTCAAGGAGCTATGAACCTGCACTCCAAGGTCTCTTGGTTCAGCAACACTCCCTAGGACCTTACCATTAAGTGTATAAGTCCTGCTAAGATTTGCTTTCCCAAAATTCTTTTTTTGTAAGTGAGGAAATTGATTAGAACTGGCTCTAGCAGTTTATCCAAACATTTGGCCAGTTCATGTGCAAAATCAGTCATGGGTAAGGTAGGGAATAAAGGGATATTTGTGTGCATTTGACAGCCCATATATATTTGATCACAGTGAGACAGAAGGTTGAATCCTACAATATATATAACCCAACAGCTGACTGCTTTTACACAAGTCCAGCAAATGTGTAAAGTGTATAAATATAGCCCAAGGTGAGCAAATGTAATGCTGCATTAAGGCATTCAAGGGTGTTCTGCAAGATATTGCCACCCTGATCAGGTCATTTCTTGTATATTGTGCAAACTGATGGAAGGCCATAAGATGGTCACTTTTGGTCC
This sequence comes from Chiloscyllium punctatum, assembly GCF_047496795.1. Classification (NCBI taxonomy): domain Eukaryota; kingdom Metazoa; phylum Chordata; class Chondrichthyes; order Orectolobiformes; family Hemiscylliidae; genus Chiloscyllium; species Chiloscyllium punctatum. Next base: position 79,139,951 of record NC_092745.1, read on the forward strand.
TGAAAAGTGCACAACTTTCTTTGGATTACCCTAAAGCATCTCAACCATTTAAGCAATCGATGCAGTAGCAACAGAAGTGGTATTTGCCATCAACAGGATTCTACTATCAAGCCAAAAAAGATTTTGGTTGTCTGTTCCAAAGAAGGGTCACTGGACCTAAAATGTTAATTCTGCTTTCTGTCCACAGATGCTGCCGGACCTGCTGAGTTTTTCAAGCAACTTCTGTCTTTCTTTCTGATTTCCAGCAGCTGCAGTTCTTCCATTTGTTTTTTCTGCCAATCACATAGCTTAGCAAAGTGGTATGTGAATTTCAGTGCTGGTAAAATGCCAGATATGTAGGTTATACATCTCAAGCTTTAGCAGATATTATCAAACAGCATGTCCTTCAGTTGTTCACAACAAGCAACGTAGTGATAGTAATTAACCAGCCTGGGCTTGTAAAACTCACAAGACAGTGGATAACATTATATTTGATTCTGCAATTAGACAAGATTCGCTGAATACTCCTGAATGTGCAAGGATGTATGATGACAACTAATTTAGAATTGTCAGTCAGGCTTTCAGTGTGGCATACTTTCATGTACTGGAGCTTACTAATCCATGGAACTCTGCTCTTTGCAGTTAACACACATACAGTCACTGTGCCATTTTCATCTCAACAAAATAGATGACACTATTCACAAATTCATTTCTCAGGGCAATGTCCTGATTAGTCAGAGTCAACTTTCCTGGTTAAAAAAATAACAAATAGTAGCGGCTAACTATTGATTAGTATGAGCAGATGCCCTTTCCATTGCCACACCTCTACCTGTAAGAGTTGATTTGTCAATCAATTAGCATTTGTTTATGTGCAGTATAAATGTTGAACTGGTATACTTGTGAAATTTCCTGATGAATGCAAAAGGAAAAGCTTCACCAAACATGTCTTGTTTTCAGCAAGTCTATAGAGATATACAGCAGGGAAACAGACCCTTTGGTCCAACTCATCCATACTGACCAGATATCCTCAATTAATCTAGTCCCAATGCCAGCACTTGGCTTATATCCCTCTAAACCCTGGGCGAAAGTGAGGACTGCAGATGCTGGAGATTAGAGTCAAGATTAGAGTGGTGCTGGAAAAGCACAGCAGGTCAGGCAGCATCTGAAGAGTAAGAAAATTGATGTTTCAGGCAGGAGCCCTTCTTCAGGAGCAGGAGAATCAATGTTTTGGGCAGGAGCCCTTCATCAGGAATCTCCCTTTAAACCCTTTCTATTCACATACCCATCTAGATGTCTTTTGAATGTTGTAGCTTTACCAGCCCCCACTATTTCCTTTGACAGCTCATTCTATACATGCACCATCCTCTGCATAAAAAAGTTGCCCCTTGGGTCCCTTTTAAATTTTTCCCCTCTCACCCGAAATCTATGCCGTCCAGTTCTGGACTTCCCTGCCCCAGGGAAAAGATCTTGCCAAATTACCCTATCCATGCTCCTTACGATTTTATAAACCTCTATAAGGTCACCCCACAGCCTCCGAATCTCCAGGGAAAATAGCCCCTGCTGATTCAGTCTCTCCCTCCAGCTCAAACTATTGAACTATTCTAATTTACACTTCCAGATTCTGAAACTCTCAGAATCTTCAAACTGATTGGTGAAGGAGAAACAGTTCCTTGATTGTCTTCCTAGGTCCCCAAGATCTTGGTAAGGGTCACTGTGTTTAAATATTTTTTTAACATCCAAAATTATCAAATCAAAACACACACAGGGAGCTTGTGGGCGAATTACATGTCTGATACACAACCATTTGTTCCCCATTGCTTTGGTCAAAAGGTTTAATGAATTTGATAATAATTTGGTTAAATTTTTTTGAAATGGCGATTTTTATGAGATCATTTTATTTGCGTTGACGAACGTGCGTGTTCTATCTGGCCAATAGAAGCAGAGAAAGTAATATATATATATATGGTAATGGTAGGAGTTTACGGCATTTAAAAGGTTAAGAGATGATTGTTTTACATATTCAGTCACGAGGGGAAAAGAAAATCCGCCTCCAGCGCTTGCCAATGAACTGAGTGCTACTGGAGGAGGTTCGAGTATTTTGAGCTTGGCCCTAGTGAAAGTGGGTTGTGTGTTAATTTCTGGGCAAGGTTATTGTAACAAAACTGAGCAAAATAAGATGTCTGGCGATTGCAAGAAAGGCGAGTTGGAGAGCGGATTCCAGCTACCTTTTGAGCATTTTTCTACCCAGGCAATTCATGCGGGACAGGATCCCGAACAGTGGACATCAATGGCAGTGGTGCCTCCAATATCGCTGTCTACTACCTTTAAACAGGCTGCTCCAGGAAAGCATGCAGTAAGTGTGCAATGGCAAGATCGCTTTCGGTTTCCAATATTAGTCTTCTCTATTATGAAGAGGCAAACGCATCGGACTCCTCTTTAGATTTCATCAACCTAGATTTTAATTGATTCTATTAAAGCGGTTGGGGCTGACGCGGGAGCAAGGGCATTATTAATATGCTGATAATTGGTCCTATACATGGTCTGTATTTTAAAGATGGCTTACCAGCGAAATAAATTTTGGCGTGTGCTTTAAATATGTTTTACTTTTATTTTAGTATTACAGTGAGTCGCTCGTCATTTTGAGACCAAGTTTATTTGTTCTGCATATTTGGTGAACGTTTTCTTACCCCATGATATTTGATTTCCAGTTGGGTCAAAAATAAAGCGCTAGAACCGATTGATTTGTATGCGGGTGCTGAAACTGGTGTTCGTGTAGTAAGTCACATTTCGTAGTTACAAAATTTTGGCTTTAGTATGAACTACAGATTTCTCAGGCCTTCTATGAGAATCAGTTCATGAAGAGATCAGACTGAGACACTAGAACTATGGTATTTCCTCCTTTGTCTCATTTAAAAAGGAAATGAAGCCTCAAAGAAAATATCTGGTCAAGAATTCCTTCTCTCTTTGAGGTGAATAGAATAAAGTTCTCTTCTTCCTTTATCCCTTTTTTAATGCTTCTTTCTCAGCTTTCAGAAGATGATTTTAATATCTATTTATTTGAAATTGAAGATGTACTATATAAGACATTGAATTAAGTTTGCAGTATTAGACATCTGAGCTGATACCTAACACTTGTCATTTGATCAGTAAAATTGTATCACTTATACACAAATCTAGCAATGACTGTTAATGTGGTTTTTCTTTTAATGGAGATAAAGTTAAACAAGTATTTTTAGTAGCTTCAAAATCTACTTGGATGCTGCCTGAACTGCTGTGCTCTTCCAGCACCACTAATCAAGAATCTGGTTTCCAGCATCTGCAGTCATTGTTTTTACCTAAGTATTTTAGTATGCACCAGTTACAGGTAGACCTATTCGGCTGCATGTACATTCTCTTAATGTGAAGACTTTTCATGGGTAGGCATGGTTGTTTTGACTCTGCTGGTAATGTTAGCTCTTTATCAAAAGCTGCAAGGTCAAACATTGCAGAAGGACACAAAGTACTGATGGAAGTGCTGTTTTGTACAAAATGGTGCCCTTTTGGTGAGACATTGACTTCTAAGTGAGCTGTGTAAATAGAGCTGTTGAAGACTAGGGCGTGGTGTTAATCTAGACTAATACTCTGTCCTGAGCCAAAATTGTTAAAAACCAGTTTCAAATTGGAAATTTGTCATCAGTTCTTAACTAGAAAGAATGTTTTAATAATTCTACCCTGTAAAGTTAAGATTAATAATTTGTTGACCAACTTAGTTTGGAGCTGCAAAGTGTTCACTTCTAAATGAACAAATGTTCTGAACAGTTTCAGAATACCTGCAAAGAAAACAATTTTTTTTTCTCCCCATCCATTTACATGTATTAAACTTTTTTTGTTCCCTGTAACCTTCACAAATTGCACAACTTGTTACTTTTTTAAGCGTGTGTGTTAGTAAACATTTTTTTGAAGAAAAAATGTTGCTTTGATTTTAAATTTCAAATCTGCATCAGAATTAATTGCATACTTATTGAGGTGAGCACTTGTGATTAATCTTGAGGCTAAATTAATTTAGTTAAGGCAACTTGGTTAATTGAACAGTATTTTCTCAAGGAGAAGTTCCATGGGCAAACTTCATTGTGGGAAAGACTTTTTAAAAAATATATATTTCTCTGGCTGAGGGCTCGAACAAGGAAAGCACTGACTATTAACAGGACGGTTGGAGTTTTTTAAACACTGAATGCTCAATTATAGGAAATTGTTGAAATTAGCATTTTTTTTTTTGCTCCATACCTAGCACCATATTTTGAATCAGACAATGTACAAAACCTACCCTCTGCGTTCCTGCATGAGCAGATGGGCTGCTGGCTTCCTGATGTAAGATTGGGCTCACTTGCTTCCTTCCAACCCCTCCAGGGCTACCACTAAAACTGAACAGGCTAATACGAACAAGTTTTATTTTTAATGTGTGAACACATTGCCCTGTAAAATTGTACCACATGTGTACTGGATACTAAGGTTTGTCTGCATTCAGTGAAGGTATCAGGTTTTTAGAGCATTTAAGTTCATTCAAAAGCCTAATTGTTTTTAAAAGCAAAACTTTCTGCCTCTTACTTTGCCAATAAGATTCATTTAAGCACCTTTTTTAGTGCTAAGTGTATTCTTTATTCCAGTGTTATAATGGGCCAAAAAGCGACTGTGCTTTGTTTTATGATCTAAGTTTCTGTACACCAAGCTGGCCTGATTGCATCTTTTGTAAGTTCACCAATTAATTGAATTAATATTGCTTACTACTAGGACTGTCCATGGATATAAAACTGCTGATGCTTTCCTTGATAACAAAATTGTGGTTAGTTTTCCAAACTTCAGTTAGTCATAGAGATGTACAGCATGGAAACAGACCCTTTGGTCCAACTCGTCCATGCCGAGCAGCTCCCAACCCAATTTAGTCCCACCTACTGTACCTGGCCCATACCCCTCCCAACCTTCCTATTAATTTCTCAATCTCGATGTCGTTTAAATGTTGCAATTGTACCAGCCTCCATTTCCTGTGGCAGCTCAGTCCATACACGTACCACCCTCTGCATGAAAAAGTTGCTCCTTAAGTCTCTTTTATATCTTTCCCCTCTCACCCTAAACCTGTGCCCTCTAGTTCTGCACTCCCCCACCCCAGGGAAAAGGCTGTCTATTTACTCTATCCATGCCCCTCATGGTTTTATAAACCTCTATAAGGTCACCCCTCAGCCTCCGATGCTCCAGGGAAAAACAGCCCCAGCGTATTCAACCTCCAACCCTTGCCTTTCCACATAGATGTACATCCTGTCCCTCAGGATTCCCTTCAACAACTTGCCCACGACTGAGGTCAGGATCACTGGCTTGTCCTTAACACCCCTCTCAAATCCTCCAACCCTGGCAACATCCTTGTAAATCTTTTCTCAACCCTTTCAAGTTTCACAACCTCTTTCTAATAAGAAGACCAGAAGTGCACGCAATATTTCAAGTGGTCTAACCAGTGTCCTGTATAGCTGCAACATGACCTCCCAACTCCTGTACTCCATTCTCTGATCAATAAAGGAAAGCATACCAAACACCGCCTTCACTGTCCTATCTACTTGCGACTTCACTTTCAAGGAGCTGTGAGCCTGCACTCCAAGGTCTCTTTGTTCAGCAACACTCCCTAGGACCTTACCATTAAGTGTACAAGTCCTGCTAAGATTTGCTTTCCCAAAATGCAGCACCTCACATTTATCGGAATTAAACTCCACCTGCCCCTTCTCAGTCCATTGGCCCATCTGATCAATATCCTGTTGTAATCTGAGGTAACCCTCTTCGCTGTCCACTACACCTCCAATTTTGGTGTCACCTGCAAACTTACTAACTGTACCTCTTATGCTCACATCTAAATCATTTATGTAAATGACAGTGTACCCAGCACCAATCCTTGTGGCACTCCACTGGTCACAGGCCTCCAGTCTGAAAATCAACCCTCCACCACCACCACTCTCTGTCTTCTGCCTTTTGAGTCAGTTCTGTATCAAAGTGGCTAGTTCCCCCTTTTATTCTATGAAATCTAACCTTGCTTACCAGTCTCCCACGGGGACCCTTGTCAAATGCCTTACAGATCACATCTACCACTCTCCCCTCATCAATCCTTTGTTACTGCTTCAAAAAACTCAATCAAGTTTGTGAAACATGATTTCCCACGCACAAAGCCATGTTGACTATCCATAATCAGTCCTTGCCTTTCCAAATACATGTACATCCTGTCCCTCAGGATTCCCTCCAACAACTTGCCCACCACCGAGGTCAGGCTCACTGGTCTATAATTCCCTGGCTTATCTTTACCGCCCTTCTTAAACAGTGGCACCAGATTAGCCAACCTCCAGTCTTCCTGCACCTCACCTGTGACTATCGATGATACAAATATCTCAGTAAGAGGCCCAGCAATCACTTCCCTAGCTTCCCACAGAGTTCTAGGGTCCATATGATCAGTCCTGTGGATTTATCCACCTGTCTGCATTTTAAGACATCCAACACTTCTTCCTCTGTAATATGGACATTTTGCAAGATGTCACCATCTACTTCCCTACATTCTAATACTTCCATGTCCTTTTCCACAGTAAATACTGATGCAAAATAGTTGTTTAATATCTGCCCCATCTCCTGTGGCTCCACACAAGCCACCTTGCTGATCTTTGAGGGGCCCTATTCTCTCCCTGGTTACCTCTTTTGTCCTTGATGGATTTGTTAAAAACTCTTTGGATTCTCCTTAGCCTTATTTGACAAAGCTATCTTGTGTCCCATTTTTGGTTTCCTGATTTTGCTCTTAAGTATGCTCCTACTACCTTTACTCTAAGGATTCACTCGGTCTATCCTGTCTATACCTGACATATGCTGCTTTTTCTTAACCAAACCCTCAATTTAGAAGTTGAGTAAAAGATTGTTTCTCTGAAATAAGGCAATCAGAAATCGGTATTTGGCAAAATTAGTGGTGTAGAGCTTGTTAAAGCACCCAAAGGGAAGCTAAACTGAGTTGCAAACTTCAACCAATGTTAGCTTATGAAGGATAGAATCAGGAGTTCTTGCTCATTTTAAAATGAGCGAAGAAAGATAGTGGTTTATCTCCTACCATGCTGATGTAGATAGTTGCACGGAGCTGGACAAGAAGCAATAATTGTCAAATGCTGCAAATGGCACAATGTCTCTTCCACAGGCAGTTCAGGAAATTTGGCATGTCCATAAGGACCCTAAACTTTTACAGATGCACCATATTGTGTGCTTGCATAAATGCCTTATATGGCAACTACTTTGCCTGGGACTGCAAGCAACTACAGAAGGTTGTGTGCAGTCTAAACCATCATGAATTCCATTTAGTCCTGCTTTTGCTGCAAAAAGACTGCCAATATCAAAAACCCATTCCACCCTAGTAATGCTTGTCTATAACTTCCATCAGACAGAATCTCAAACACTTAGGAGCAGGTTGAAGAACAGCTTCTTCCCTGCCATTATTAGACTGAAAGGACTCTCTCTAACTTTAGTGTTGATCTTGTTAATATTTCTCTGCCCCCTTACTGAGATTATACCCTTTGGTTCTAGAATCTCTAATAGGAAACAACCTCCTAGCATTTATCCTGTCAAGTTGTCTTTAAAATACCTCCTTCTAATGTTTTCAGTAAGGTCAACTCTCATTCTACTTAAGACCCAACCTACTCAACCCCCCCCCCCCCCCCCCCCCAATCCCTCCATATCATGTATCTACCTAATGTTCCTTCTATGGGCTGCCTCCAATATAGAAATTTTGAGTAAAAGATTGTCCTTTTTTTTCACAGAAGCAATCAGATATCATGTATTTGGCAAAATTAGCGTGATTATAGGGCTTGTTAAAGCACCCAGAAGGGAAGCTAAACTGGTTGAAGTTTGCAACTATTCTAGCTTATGAAGGATAGAACCAGGAGTTCTTGGACATTTTTAAAATGAGTGAAGAAATCAGTTTTTGCTTTTGAGAAGGGGCTCAAAACTGTTCACAGTATTTCCAGTGTGGTCTGAAAAGGCACTTTGGATTATTGTTACCTTCTGGGATTACCCCAATGTTGAGTTATGTAGACAGATGGCTCTTGAAATTTGTGCAGCTGGCTTCTGTTAATGGAAGGATGTCAGTAGTTTAATCTGTCATTGACAACATGATGAGATTTGTTTGAGCAGTATGTTCTGGAGAATAAAATGGTGACTATTGATCATTGAGAGAGCAGTGCAGGGTTGGAATAGGGAGGAGAGAATTTTGAGATGTTGTCTGGGAGATGGCAAAGCAGCTTGTGACACGTTGGCACATGGAGTTATTTTTAGACTTCTGAGTGAGAAGGGACAGAATTGGTAATGGAGCAAAATGGGTGAATGCTGCACTTAAACTGAAACTGTAGGCATTTGAGAAACTCATGTTGGTTTTGTTCCCTTTTTTAACTGCACATGGCAGAGGATTTGTTTTGTTTCATTTGCAAAGTTTTTTTTTGTGTGGATCTATTATGTTGCTAAAGTGTCTGTTACTGGATTTTTCTGCAGGGCTTTGAATACAGTCGCAGTGGCAATCCTACACGGAATTGTTTGGAGAAAGCTGTTGCAGCAGTTGATGGAGCAAAATACTGTAAGCCATGCAGTACCTGATATGTTGAATTGTTTTGTGGGAGGAGTAGCACGTTTTTTGGCTATAAGGGCTCTTTTCGTCTCTAGACGTAAATATCTCCATTGTTGGAGAAATGCACAAGTTTCTTTGTCAATGTCAAATACTAGGGTGCGGGTGAAATTGGGCATGGTGAGACTCATTTTCAAAAATGCTGAAATGTCCATCAAATGTCACTGGTAAATGAATTAAGATGTACATGAGCGGCATACAGAAAGGGAGGTCATGGCATTGCCATGAGCACTGTCACTTTGGAGTTAATGCCATTTCTTTAACCTCTCTGAGCATGCATGAGACCATAACTCCATAAGACATAGGAGTGGAAGCAAGGCCATTCGGCCCATCGAGTCCACTCTGCCATTCAATCATGGCTGCTGGGCACTTCAACTCCACTTACCTGCATTCTCCCTGTAACCCTTAATTCCCCGAGACAACAAGAATTTATCAATCTCTGCCTTGAAGACATTTAGCGTCCCGGCCTCCACTGCACTCTGCGGCAATGAATTCCACGGACCCACCACTCTTTGGCTGAAGAAATGTCTCTGCATTTCTGTTCTGAAATGACCCCCTCTAATTCTAAGGCTGTGTCCACGGGTCCTAGTCTCCTCGCCTAACAAACAATTTCCTAGTGTCCACCCTTTCCAAGCAATGTACTATCTTGTACGTCTCTAAGTCTCCCCTTAATCTTCTAAACTCCAATGAATACAATCCCAAGATCCTCAGCCGTTCCTCATATGTTAGGCCTACCATTCCAGGGATCATCTGTGTGAATCTCTGCTGGACACGTTCCAGTGCCAGTATGTCCTTCCTGAGGTGTGGGGACCAAAACTGGACACAGTACTCCAAATGGGGCCTAACCAGAGCTTTATAAAGTCTCAGTAGCACAACGATGCTTTTATATTCCAACCCTCTTGAGATAAATGACAACATTGCATTCGCTTTCTTAATCACGGACTCAACCTGCATGTTGACCTTTAGAGAAGCCTCGACTAGCACTCCCAGATCCCTTTGTACTTTGGCTTTACGAATTTTCTCACCGTTTAGAAAGTAGTCCATGCTTTTATTCTTTTTGCCAAAGTGCAAGACCTTGCATTTGTTCACGTTGAATTCCATCAGCCATTTCCTGGACCACTCTCCCAACCTGTCTAGATCCTTCTGCAGCCTCCCCACTTCCTCAGTACTACCTGCCTGTCCATGGATTAGGTTTCTTTTTGAAAAAAGGCTGGGGATGCCCTTAAGAGGTTTTTCAAATTTTGTTAAGAGTGGTGCTGGAACAAAATAAACGATGTTTCGGGCAAAAGCCCTTCAGCCCTTTCCTGATGTAGGGCTTTTGCTCGAAACATTGTTACTTTTTTCCCTGCTCCTCGGATGTTGCCTGACCTGCTGTGCCCTTCCAGCACCCCACACAACTCTAATTTCCAGCATCTACAGTACTCTTTCTTTCCCATCTTAAAATGTTAAGGTTTTGTTAGTGGATAGTGACTAAGCTTAATTTTTGTGTTGATGAGTGTAGCAAGTGAATTCCAGCATTAAATAGTCACTAAGAAATCCAAATGGATATTCAGAAGAAACTTCTTTTCTCTAAACTGGGTGATAATGTGGAACTCTACCACAAGGTATAATTGAAAAATGTTGCACTCAACTATTTCTCCCCCCATGCACTCTAGATAAAGCCAAGGTGGAAACCCATTAGGCAAATTCCTGACATGGACAGGAAATTGGTTGTGTGGCAGTGAACTGAGTTGGAATAATGAAGTACACTAATTGGCAGCACATAACAACTAGTATCCTGCAGGGATCTGTGTTCGAGTCTTTATTCACAATATTCATTATTTATGTTTTTAATTATATAAAGTCAAGTTGAGGACAGCGATGTATGTGATTTGTGGACTTCAGTAAGGTGCTTGACCTGGTTCCCCATGGGAGACTGGTTAGCAAGGCTAGACCTCACTGAATACAGAGAACTATCCATTTGAATACAGAACTGGCTCAAGGGTAGGAGACAGGAAGATGGAGGGGGTTGTTTTTCAGACTGTAACCAGTGGTGTGCCACAAGGATCCGTGCTGGCTCCACTACTTTTTTGTTGTTTATATAAATGATTTGGACATGAACATAGGAGGTACAATTGGTAAGTTTTCAGATGACACCAAAATTGGAGGTGTAGTGGACAGCAAAGAGGGTTACCTCAGATTACAACAGGATCTGGACCAGATGGGCCAATGGGCTGAGAAGTGGCGGATGGAGTTTAATTTAGATAAATGCGAGGTGTGCATTTTGGGAATGCAAATCTTAGCAGGACTTATACACTTAATGGTAAGGTCCAAGGGAGTGTTGCTGAACAAAGAGACCTTGGAGTGCAGGTTCATTGTTCCTTGGAAGTGGAGTCGCAGATACGATAGTGAAAAAGTTTGGTATGCTTTCCTTGGTCAGCGTATTGAGTACAGGAGTTGGGCGGTCATGTTGCAGCTGTACAGGACAATGGTTAGGCCACTGTTGGCATATTGTGTGCAATTCTGGTCTCCTTCCTATCAGATGTTATGAAACTTGAAAGAGTTCAGAAAAGATTTACAAGGACGTTGCCGGGGTTGGAGGATTTGAGTTAGAGGGAGAGGCTGAACAGGCTGGGGCTGTTTTTCCCTGGAGTGTCAGAGGCTGAGGGGTGACCATAGAAGTTTACTAAATTATGGGGCATGGATAGGATAAATAGACCAAGTCTTTTCCCTGGGGTGGTGGAGTTCAGAACTAGAGGGCATAGGTTTAGGGTGAGAGGGGAAAGATATAAAAGAGACCTTCATGCAGAGGGCGGTACGTGTATGGTATGAGTTGCCAGAGGAAGTGGTAGAGGCTGGTACAATTGCAACATTTAAAAGGCATTTGGATGGGTATATGAATAGGAGGGGTTTGGAGGAATATGGGTTGGCGCTGGCAGGTGGGATGAGGATTGGGTTGTGAAAACTGGTTGGCATGGACAAGTTGGAACAAAGGGTCTGTTTCTGTGCTGTACATGTGTCTCTGTGGCCAAAGTTGCTGACAAGCCAAAATTGGACAGTGATGGTGATAGCATCAAATTTTAACAGGATATTGATTAGTTGAATGGGCAAATCTGTGGCTGGTGAATTTTAATGAGTATGAGGCCCTCCATTTCGGACTGATAGTTAATGTAATTGCAGTCTTCAGGATACAGGTAGTTTTGGCATAACTTGTTTTGGTTATAGTGTTGCTGAAGAATTGGGAATGTGATTTTTGAGAATGCTTACCTCCATTGGCAATAGTGCAATTCCAGCAGGGATCAGTTTGCACGCTTCATTTTGGCTTTGTGCTGTTCTGCGCATGTGCTTAAAGCATTGCACTGAAAAAAAAATTTAAAATGTAGCACTTGGCTGTGAAACAAATAGCTGAGCTGTTGCTTTAATACATAACGAAGTCAAATTTGACCAATCAGTTTAAATTGTGCCCAAGGTTACCAAAATCCAATCTAACTCGAACTTTATTGGTTTGATGACATCAAAAAATAGTTTTGGCATATAAAAATCAGGCATTTGAACAGAGCCAGTGGCAAAGAGCACCAACAGGCTGCTCACAAAATCACATGAAACCTAACTGTTCATATTAAATCTGTGCAGCAGAAGACTGAAGACCAGACCCAAGGGGGAAAAAGTCAAGAGGAGAATTGATATAGCTGACTGGTTTTAAAATTTTGAAACTTTTTTTAGTAAAACTTTGTTTGGGGGGGGGGGGGCGGGCCAGCAACATTTTGGTGTTTATCCAATCAGTATAGTGCTGTAGAGGTGGGAGGCAGCTAAATTGATCAGACAAAGGAGGTAGATATTTGTTTGTTTCATGTTTTTCTTGGAGTTAAAGAATAAATTGTTAATGGGATTTGGTAGTTCTTTGTCACGCATACTTTTACAGAGTACAAGGTGAAGTGAGCTTTTGTCTGGTTTGAATTAGTGGAAGGGTTTACTCCATGTCATAATGTCCCTCACCCAATTTTCCCATACACCCCATTATCTATATTAAGCAATTTTCTAGTAAGTGAGGTCTCCCTGGAACTCTGCTACAATGTTGAAGAACTACCTGTATTAACATGATAAGCAAGTTAAATAAAGATGAACTCTTTCCAGTAATTGAAGATTGCAGAACTCTTCCTCAAATGGCAGTCGTTGCCGAATCAATTTGTTAGATTTAAATGTGTTTTTGTTTTTATTAAACACAGGATATTGGCACAAAGCAAGTGAATGGAGTTGGGTCATGGATCCATCATGATCTTACTGAGTGGTGGAGCAGGATTGAGGGCCTGAATGGCCTACTCTTGTGCCTATGTCCATTTGAATTAAGGGTTATGATGACTTAAGGAAAATGGGAACTTTGAGAGAAGCATAAATTAGGCTGAATACCCTGTTTCTGTGCTGTGTATACTATGCAATCAAGTATAAAAGTATTGACTGTCCTATCTGGATTTTTTTTTAATATATATTGTCTTTACTTTTTCTGCAGGTTTAGCATTTGCATCTGGTCTGGCAACTACAATGACAATTGCACACTTGTTGAAGTCTGGTGATAACATTATTTGTATGAATGATGTATATGGAGGTATAGTTTTGATTTGATTTTTGAAAGTTTAACTTTTTTTGATTTGATCAGTATGTGTTCCTGACTTTCATTTTAATGTTAATCTGAGCATAAGTGCGGTGGCAGTGTCTGCCAGGTTGATGCTGACTGAGCAGGAAGAATAGCAGCTATGTGGGGTCTGGAGGAACCAGAATGTTTTAAAATGGAATGTAGAAAATCTATGTCATGCCTCTATGTAAAACCCCTGTACCCACACCTATAAGACTGGTACCATTAACTTTAACCATTAACTTCCTATATCCCATTTCCCCTCGCTGGCTACTTGATTGGCTTTAGAAATTGTTAATTTCTAATCTCCCCAGCCTTGTGTGATCCTGCTATGTTGAATACTATATCTGCTCTATCACCAAGATTGCTTATTTTTCACTTCCTTGTCATTGACCATTTCAATCTTTGCTTGTTTCGCCACCAGAAATGACAATTCCAATCTTCACTTCTAAAATTCATTTATTCATCTTAGAAACTCTTGAGTAAGACTTGGAGTATGATAGAAACACTTTTTTTTTGCTGATATACACTAGTTTTAACTGCTTCAACTGTCAAATTCCTATCCTAATTTTAATTCTCTCCCTACCTTTTTATCCTGTTTTTAGTTCTATACCACCTCTTTCACTCGGCCTTTTTAAAATGGTGCTCTTTTTTTGACTTGAACTTTCTATTCTCTTGGGCAGCTATGGGAGAAACCACATTATCTGGAGCCACCTTGAGCAGCCTCTGATCCATTTGATGCCACTTCAAGTATTGTTTAATTCTAGTCACCACATTACAGCAAGGATGTAGAGGCTTTGGAGAGGAAGCAGAAGAGGCTTACCAGGATGCTGCCAGGATTAGAGGATATGAACTTAAAGGAGGCTCATCTGGTTGTATTCATTTGGAGTGGTAGAGGCTGAGGGGAGAGTTGATAGAAGTCTGTATAATTGAGATGTGTAGTTAGGTTTGATGGTCAGAATCTTTTTACCAAAGTTGAAGTGTCTAATATGAAGGGCTGTGCATTTACGTTGAGAGGAGGCAAAATCACAGAAGATGCGAGGAACATGTTTTTTAAACACTGGTATGAGTCTGGAATGCACTGCCAGGAGTGGTGGAGGAGGCAGATACGATAAGAGTGTTTAAGGGACCTCTAGATAGATAGATGAATTTGCAAGGAATTGAGGGATAATGGACCAATGGTGGGCAGAAGGGATTAGTTTAATTTGGCATCATGTTTGGCACAACATCTTTCACTATGCTAATCCTCATTCTCCTTCTCCTCTTTCCTCTTGCTTCCATTATCAATTTGTAGCTTCTCTCTTGATTTGAGACCTCTTCTTCCTGCTCAGTTTATTTTTCACTCAACTCCTGATTTCTTAAGTTCTGGTTTTCCGTGCAGGCTCACTAGCTTTTATTTCCCTTGCATAGCAGCACTTTCATTTCATAGACCAGTAACTCAAGACAATGGTCAACTTTTAATTCACTCTATCCCTTCTTGCAAATTTCTTACTTTGTTAGACTTTTTTGACATTGTTATACATAAGTTAGCATTTTGTCTGGTTATACATCAGGAAAATCCAAACCACCTTTTGGTTCATGCAATACTTCCAGCTGTCGACAACTAGTCCAACTTGAACCAGATGGCATGAAATCTGTGTTCTAACTGATCCAGGAAGCCATATTCAATCCTGCATTCAGTCACCAGGGCATTGTGTTACCTTGTCTCAATTAGAATTGAAATAGTATGAATGTTCATGAAGTGTATACCACCTTGAGTAAATAAAGTGTAAATGAAATTGCTTTGTGTATTTGGATTTGAACTCTTCTAGCTACTTTGTGCACTATAAGGAGTGTCACTAACTGCATTGAACAGGATATGATGTAGTACTGCATGTTTGGGCCAAAGGTTCCCAGTTTTATAGCATATGGGGCATAGTTTATTAATTAGCAGAAAGGAGGGTATCATAAGTTCTGGTAGTGTTAATTTTGTTTTTTTTACAAATGATTTTCAACCTTCATTTAGGCTTTGCTGCACTTTGTGGTAGACTATGTGGAGAAGTGCTGGTTTGATGTAGGGTGCTGCTTTGCAAGGTGGAGAGAAATCTAAACTGGTATTGATCTAGGCTGTTTGCATCTACATCAGTTAATGTCTTCCTAGATATTTACAACTTGTGACCAATGTGGCATAAGACAGCACAGGATTTTCCCCTAGAGAAAGTGGGGGAAAATGTGGCTGATCTTTTTCATTGGTGAGTTTCTTTGGAAACCACTGCTTGTTTCCTTGTCACCAATTTAATGGAGAGATTTTCTAAAATTGATTCAAAACATAGTACATTCTGTAGAAATGCATTTTGTACTTTTAGGTACAAACCGATACTTCCGCAGAGTTGCATCTGAAATGGGCTTGGAAGTCTCTTTTATTGACTGCACATCATTGGAATGTCTGGATGCAGCTATTAAGCCAAACACAAAGGTAAGATTGTGTTGGGGAAATCTTTTTAATTTTGGTACAGGTGTGGTATCTTAATTTCAACCATCTGCCGCCACCTTCTCCTCCTCCACCCCCACCCTCCTGAGTGAAATCATTATGGGCCTATCTAAATATGATTCAAGCTGGAACATTAGTAGGAAACGAAGAACGTTGTGGAATGCTGAATGTTGAGAAAGTTGCAGGCAGAGTACCTGAGAAGGAGGGAATGAAAGCAGACAGCTTAGGGAGGAGCTAAATTTAAACTTTCATTCCCACATTTTTGCTTAAGTGGATTTTAGTACAGTTGCACTCAAAATTCATCCTGACTAACCAAGAACCACTAGTTGAATTACTTAGGAGGCAGTAACGTTTTATGTATGTCATGGTCATAAGCAGGATTGAAGGGAGGCAATAGTCAAGAATTAAAACCAGGAGGCTGTGATGGATAAAATCTCATAGATGAGGAAGCTGGTAATATCAACTGACTGTCCAGATTTGAGGACTGATGGAATGAGTACATGAAGTCAAAAAGCTAGAGTAAAATATCAGAATGCACAGTTGGCAGGAATTGGAGGAATAAAGGTCTGGGTAATGCAGGTGCTATGGACTAGGCCAGACCACTCAAAACATTCTTAAGCAGGCAGCCTAGACCATAACTTTGCAATTTGTTTTGGGGTGTGTGTACAGTGAAAATTGCCCACAGTATGTTAGCTGGGTTGACTACCAGGTTTTAAAGCAGGCAAATTGTTTCACAATTACACAATGAAACACAGAACAGAATAAAGAACCCCTATGGAAATCAGTCTATCCAAACTGGACTTGATTATGCTGTTCCAAATATACATTCCCAATAAGCAACTCTTCTTTTTTTTAAATAAAAGTAGTAAAATTGGAACAAATACTCACACTTTAAAGTTAAAAGGACAGAAGGGGGAGAGTATTTAGCAGTGTGTTTCCACACAGCCGAATTCCTAACTAGGTCGTGGCAGTAGAGAGCTGACCACACCAGCATTATACAGGTCACTTCTAAAACGTGACCACTTTGGCATGAAGTCTCATCTGCTTCACATATGAACAAAAGGCCTCTCCCAATCCTCTTTCATCTCTGTACCAAACTAGTCACCTCTGAGCCAGGAGGGTTTTATGACCCCCCCCGCCCCACCTCATCAAAAACAAGGACACAGTATCCTTGAGAAAAGGAACAGCTGTTAGGGGAAAAAAAAGGACCAGTTTTGTGACAAATGGAGTAGAAAGTGGGTGGCACAGTGGTTAGCTTCGGCGACTGTTTGTGCAAACACCACACAGACATTCTCCCTGTCTGCGTGGGTTTCTTCCGGGTGCTCCGGTTTCCTCCCACAGTCCAAAAATGTGCAGGTTAGATTAATTGGTCATGCTAAGTTGCCCATAGTTAGGTGCATGGATAATTGTAGGAGAATGGATCTGGGTGGATGTGCTTTGCTGGGTCGGTGTAAGTAATCCATTCTAATCTTAAAAAAAAAAGTGGTGGAGTTGGAGATTATCAAGATCCAGAGGTGAAAAGCTGTACATCTGTTCCTAGAAATTTAGTGGGAGAGGAGGATTGTTTTCTTTATTTGAAAAAAAAATATGAATTTGGGCAATAAAACACACCAACTGATAATGGTTTAGTCCCATCTAGAACCTGTCTTTGTTTCTGGAGCCAAACTTGAGATCCAGTACTCAATGAAGGAGGGGAAGCAAGGACAGGAATTGTTGAGGTGGGGGGTGTTCTTGTGTTACAAGATTCATTTTTAATATTTACTATTAATCATCTGACCTGACTTTTCGCATGGGTTCTAACTCTGATTTGAAGCTGCTGTCGATGTACAAGCCAGAAGACTGGGCACTCTCCCTGTGCTGCATTGCTGGCCAAGGTATAATCTGAAGCTCACATCTGTCTGATTCCAGACCCACAAGTTGGAGCTGCTGACCAATACCACCCCTCCCCAGCTACTGGGCTAATAGTTCAGCTGAACTGGGATGGCTACTTGAGAAAATATGTGAAGAACATTGAGGTTTTTATGGTAGGGATGAGCTGCCTGAGTTTAGTAGTCAGTGATGTACAGCAAGGAAACCAACCCTTTGGTCCATCCCATCCATGCTGACCAGTTATCCCAACCCAATCTAGTCCCACCTGCCAGCACCCAGCTCACATCCCTCCATACCCTTCCTATTCGTATACCCATCCAGATGCCTTAAATATTGCAATTGTGCCAGTCTCCACCACTTCCTCTGGCAGCTCATTCCATACATGTACCACCCTCTGTGAAAAGGTTGCCCCTTGGGTCTCTTTTTTTTTAATATATCTTTCCCCTCTCACCCCAAACCTATGCCCTCTAGTTCTGGACTCCCTAACCCCAGGGTAAAGACTCTGTATTTTTTTATCCTACCAATGCCCCTCCATAATTTTGTAAACCTCTATAAGGTCCCCTCTCCACCTGACGCTCCAGGGAAAACAGCCTCAGCCTCTCCCTACAGCACAAATCCTCCAACCCTGGCAACATCCTTGTAAATCTTTTCTGAACCCTTTCAAGTTTCACAACATCTTTCCGATAGGAAGACCACCAGAATTGCATGCAATATTCCAACAGTGGTCTAACCAATGTCCTGTACAGATGCAACATGACCTCCCAACCCCTGTACTCCATACTCTGACCAAGGAAAGCATACCAAATACCACTTTCACTCTCCTATCTACCTGTCACTCCACTTTCAAGGAGCTATGAACCTGCACTCCAAGGTCTCTTTGTTCAGCAACACTCCCTAGGAGCTTACCATTAAGTGTACAAGTCCTGCTAAGATTTGCTTGCCCAAAATGCAGCACCTCGCATTTATCTGAACTAAACTCCATCTGCCACTTCTTAGCCCATTGGCCCTTCTGCTCAAGATCCTGTTTTGATCTGAGGTAACCTTCTTCACTGTCTACGAACCTCCAATTTTGGTGTTATCTGCAAACTTACTAACTACTTCTTATGCTCGCATCCAAATCATTTATGTAAATGACAAAAAGTAGAGGGCCCAGCACCGATCCTTGTGGTACTCCACTGGTCACAGGCCTCCAGTCTGAAAAACAGCCCTCCACCACCGTCCTCTGTCTTCTACCTTTGAGCCAGTTCTGTATCCAAATGGCTAGTTCTTCCTGTATTCCATGAGATCTAACCTTGCTAACTGGTATCCCATGGAACACCTTGTCGAACGTCTTACTGAAGTCCATATAGATCACATCTACCACTCTGCCCTCATCAATCTTCTTTGTTACTTCTTCAAAAATCTCAATCAAGTTTGAGACATGATTTCCCATGCACAAAGCCATGTTGACTATCCCTAATCAGTCCTTGCCTTTCCAAATGTTCATCCTGTCCCTCAGGATTTCCCTCCAACAACTTGCCCACCACAGAGGTCAGGCTCATCGGTCTATAGTTCCCTGGCTTGTCTTTATTGCCCTTCTTAAACAGTGGCACCATGTTAGCCAGCCTCCAGTCTTCTGGCACCTCACCTGTGACTATCGATGATACAAATGCCTCAGCAAGAGGCCCAGCAGTCACTTCTCTAGCTTCCCACAGAGTTGTCAGGTACACCTGATCAGATCCTGTGGATTTATCCATCTTTAACAGTTTCAAAACATCCAGCACCACCACCTCTATAATATGGACACTTTGCAAGATGTCACCATCTATTTCTCTACATTCTATATCTTCCATGTCCTTTTTCCACAGTAAATAATGATACAAAATAATCATTTAGTATCTGCTGCATTTTCTATGGCTCCATGATCATAATGGTGTAGGCTAGAAGGGCAGAATGGCCTACTCCTGCACCTATTGTCACACAAAGGCCACCTTGCTGATCTTTGAGGGAGCCCTATTGTCTCCCTAGTTTCCCTTTTGTCCTTAATATATTTGTAAAAACCCTTTGGATTCTTCTTGAAATAGCTGTGGCAAATAGAATTATGTCCCCTTTTTGCCCTCCTGATTTCCCTTTTAAGTATGCTGCTACTGCCTTTATACTCTTCTTAGGATTCACTCAATCTGTCCTGTCTAAACCTTAGCATATGCTTCCTTCTTTTTCTTAACCAAACCCTCAATTTCTTTAGTGATCCGGCATTCCCTATACCTACCAGCCTTATCTTTCACCTGAACAGGAATATATTTTCTCTGGATTCTCACTATCTCATTTCTGAAGGCTTCCCATTTTCCAGCCATCCCTTTACCTGCGAACATCTGCCTCCAATCAGCTTTCGAAAGTTCTTGCCTAATACTGTCAAAATTGGCCTTTGTCCAATTTAGAACTTCAACTTTTAGATCTGATGTATCGTTTTCCATCACTATTTTAAAACTAATATCATTATGGTCGCTGGCCCTAAAGTGCTCCCCCACTGACACCTCAGTCACCTGCCCTGCCATATTTTCCAAAGGTAGGTCACATTTGCACCTTTAGGTACATCCACATACTGAATCAGAATATTGTCTTGTATAGTTAACACTGGCAGTCCCAGTCTGTTTGGAAAGTAAAATTCCCAACCATAACCACCCCATTATTCTTACAGATAGCTGAGATCCCCTTACAAATGTTTCTGAATTTCACTCTGATTGTTACAGGGTCTATAATACAATCCCAATAAGGTGATCATCCCTTTCTTATTTCTCAGTTCCACCCAAACAACTTCCCTGTTTGTATTTTGGGAATATCCTCCCTCAGCACAGCTGTAATGCTATCCCTTATCAAAAATGCCACTCCCCCTCCTCTCTTGCCTCCCTTTCTATCCTTCCTGTAGCATTTGTATCCTGGAACATTAAGCTGCCAGTCCTGCCCATCCCTGAGCCATGTTTCTGTAATTGCTATGATATCCCAGTCCCATGTTCCTAACCATGCCATAAGTTCATCTGCTTTCCCTGTTAGGCCCCTTGCATTGAAATAAATGCAGTTTAATTCATTAGTCCTACCTTGTCCCTGTCTGCCCTGACCGTTTGACTCACTTCTGTTCTCAACTGTAGCAGTCTCAGATTGACCTCTTTCCTCACTATATTTCCCTGGGTCCAACTTCCACCACATTTTATTGGTTTAAATCCTCCCAAGCAGTTCTAGCAAACTTCCCTGTCAGTATATTAGTCCCCTTCCAATTTAGGTGCGATCTGTCCTTGTACAGGTCACTTCTACCCAAAAGAGATTCCAATAATCCAGAAATGTGAATCTTTCTCCCATACACCAGCTCCTGAGCCATGCATTCATCTGCTCTATCCTCCTATTCCTGCCCTCACTAGCTTGTAGCACCAGGTGTATTCCAGATATTACTACACTTGGACCTCCTTATTAAATTCCTGCCTAACTCTCTGTAACCTCCCTTCAGAATCTCAACCTTTTCCCTGCTCATGTTGTTGGTTCCAATGTGGGCAATGACCTCTTGCTGGCCCTTCTTTCCCCATGAGAACATTCTGCACCCTCTGAGACATCCTGATCCTGGCACCAGGGAAGCAACACCATTCTGATTTTTTTTTCACTGCTGGCCACAAACACCTGTCTCTACCCCTGATTAGAGTCCCCTAACACAATTGATCTCTTGGAACTCTACGTACCCCTCGTTGCATTAGAGCCGATCTCGATACCAGAAACATTGATGTTCGTGCTATGTTCCCCTGAGAATCCATCCCCTACATTTTCCAAAAAAGCACAAAGTGGAAATGGGGTGTCAAAGTTCTGCAGGAGCACTGCAATTTCAGTTTTATAGCATTAGGGGCATAGTTTATAAAGTGAACAGAAAGATGTGTTGCTGAAGGTTGGTAGTGTTAAATTGGATCTTTAGAGTTTGAATGATTTCTGATGTGAACACTTTGAACTGTTGAATATTGTTCAGACCTTTGGTGAGAATAGTTACTAAGGTTGTCTGTTTAGTTGTGATAACTCTATCTGCTGCTCTCAGAAATGCACTAATAATACCTGAAGTGAACAGTGTTTGTATTTCCAGTTGGAGAACTGGAGGAGAGTGGCTGTATGTTACTGTGTCGTAATATTTGAGTTCCAATTTAATAGGTTGTGGGATCTGCTGGTTCCATGATTGAGGAGGAGTCACTGACTTGGAAACAAAAAGGAAAGGATCAGGCTGAAAGTGAGAAGCCAGAGAGAAGGGTGTTATTTTCAGAATGGACTTTACTAATTCATGCTCGTGGCTGCTAATTTTGTTTTGTGGGGTGGGGAAGGAGTTCCACTGAATTCACAGGTGTGATCAAAATATTTTGCTGATTGTTTTCTTTTAATTGTACCCTGTCGTGACCAGCCTTTGACAGTTCTGAAGTAAAATCCAGGATATTGCAACTGGAGGGAGGATTAGGTCACTTATTGTTTCCAATATGCACAAAAGTCAAAACTGGAGACTTTTTTTTGCATGTTGAACTGAAGAGAATTATAGGGGTAAATGAAATGTACTGTTGAGAATTTGCTTCTGGCAGAACACTGGGCTGATGAGCCATGCTCCACATGTGTCACTGTCTTCAATATATTCTTGGCAAAGACTGATTCCAGAAGTATCCCTAGCTAGAGATGAAATATCAAAATGGGACTGAGCTGACTATGATCAGTTAGATAAACTCTCTTCCCTCACTCATACTTACAGGAAGATCCATTAAATTGTGCAAGATCCATTTTGGTCTTGATCCTGGCCTTGGAGATGCTAATAGCCTGTGTGCTTCATTTGGAGGAATCTTTAACTCCTAATTTCTCTTCACAGCTTGTCTGGATTGAGACTCCTACTAACCCGATGATGAGTGTCCTTGATATCAAGGGTTGTGCAGAAACTGTACACAAACATGGAGATATCATTCTGGTGGTGGATAACACTTTCATGTCAGCTTATTTCCAGGTAATCTTGATGGTCTGCACATTTCCAGATTTGAATAAAGTTACTTTTTGAATGCAGCTTCAAATATTTAATGAGTTCATGCATCACTTTTTTTCTCTTTTTACTCGTTTCTTGAGTCTAATCGTACTGGGTTCAGTAAAATTGCCATGACAGCTGCAGCATAATGTGCTATGTTACAACTGAATGTAATATTCATTTTATACTATCTGAATTGAACCAATAAAGTTGGATTATTCTACTGGGGCAGAATTTGTTGCACTGCTACACAATACACAGGTGAAATTTGCAGCTTCATTTGTAATGTTTTCCCATAAATAATTCCAGATCCAAATCTCTTTGAGATGTGGATTTCTTTTTGTTTTTTTTTTTGCACAGAAGAGCACAGAACTGTAGCTGTTTGTCTCTTTATTTGATGGCTGACCTTTTGCCTCAATTCTTATACTCTCCTGTTTGTTCTATATGGATTCTTTAAATGAGTCATGATGGCATTTCAGCAATCTCTTTTTTTTGGTTTTTTGATTGGTAGTAAAACTAGTACCAGTCTAATGGACAGTCAAAAAGATTGAGTGAAGGGAGCTTATGACTTGGTCTCTTGCTGTTGACAAAATTATTTGCACTCTGGAATGAATATGCAAAATTAGTTTTGCATCTCGGGGTAAAAATTGGATGCAAGAATGTAACAAAATCGAGATACCCTAACAACTAATTTCAGAGTCTGAGATCCTCAAGTATCATCTACAAAATGTAGAAGTTTAGAATCATACTTGAGTATGAGCATCAAAAAGAAATTTAATAGCTTGTAGAATAAATACACTAGCATAAACCAGAGTGCTGATTTTGACGTAGATCTTTGTCTTTTTAGTCACTGACAAGATAAAGGCCAGGTGAGCATATATTGCCTATCCCTAACTGCCCAGAAGGCAGGTCCAAATCAACCACATTGCAGTGGGTGTGGAGTCACACAGGCCTGACCAGTTGAGCAACTTCCTTTCCGAAAGGATGTTAGTGAAGTAGATTGTTGGAAAATCTATCGACAGTGAATTCCGTTATCATTAGACTCTTGGTTCCAAATATTTGTCAAATTCAAATTTCAACCATGTGACATGGCAGGATTTAAACCTGGGTCTCTGGATTAACATTCTAGTGATAATACCACTAGGCCTTCACATGCCCCCACCCACACCCTCTCCACTTTGCTGTTAAATGCAATAGCAAATGATTGGACACTTAAATTCCTTTTACCCACAATCTCCCAATCCTTTTATTTTTTGCTATTGGTAGTCAGTTTATTAATCTCTTTAAACCTACTCAAAGACTGAGGTTTCCACATCCCCTGGGATAGAAATTTCCAAAATGTACAATCTTCTAAGTTAATAAAAATTCCATTCTTAGTCCTAAATGGTGTTTTCACCTTATTGTGATGTTGTTACAGATTAAACATCTCTTCATTATCTTAAATCTAAAGAACTGTGGATGCTGGAAATCATAAACTAAAACAGAAATTGCTGGAGAATTTCATAAAGTCTGGCAGCATCTGTAGAGAAAAAGCAGAGTTAACATGTTTTGTCCAGTAACCCTGGATCTGAATGGCTCTGAAGAAAGGTCACCAGACTCAAAACATTAAATGTTTTATCTCTGTAGATGCTGCCAGACCAGCAATTCACTGTTTTTTTTTACACTGTATCTACCCTGCTTGTGTTTTCAGTTTCAATGAGATCTCTCCACTCCAGAAAATATTGATCTAGTTTGCCTAATCTCTAATAGGACAGTAATGCCATTCCAGCAACAATTCTGGTGAATCTCCATTGTACTTACTGACAATTTCCTTCTTGAGAGAAGGAAACTAAAACTGCCTACTCCAGTTATGATCTGACTGAATTCCAATAAAATTGAAGATAAACTACTCACTTGCTTTTATTGCAAGAGGATAAAAGTACATGTTTGTAATAGCTTGCTGCACCTGCATGTTAGTCTTCAGTAACTTATTTACAAGGGCACCTGACTACTTTTTTGCACATCCTCCACTTTCCAACCTCCCCTCCATTTAATAAATGCTTTGCACACCTGTTTTTCCTCCCTTTGTCCAAATTCTTCTGAAAACATGTCCCATCTTCCTGTAACATACATTCCTGTTTAGATTTGAAGCATCTGCAGATTTTGAAAGCTTGCATTTGGTCTCCATGTCCAAGTCATTCCATATTGTCAATTATTAGGGCCCAGTTATGATCTTTGCACCACCCCACTAGCTATAATTTGCATACTTGGAATTGCTCCTTACTGCTATGTTTGTCATTTACTACTTTGTATCTTTAGTCAGAAGATGACAGATGATTTAAGGTCCTACCTACCCCCAGAACTCATTGCAATTTCAAAATCCCAATGCCCTCCCTTCACACCATTCTCTAGGTGTGTCCAATTTGAGTCATCAATCCTTCTGTTCTTGTACTTAATAGCACATGGCACTAGGAGTAACCTTCTCCTTACTGCTGTTACTCCTGCTATTAATTTCTTTCCTAACTTCCTGAATTCTTTCAAGACCTCATTCCTCTTCCTGTGTGCTGTTGGTACCAATATGGACAATGACTTCAATGACTTCTAGTTTGTTTTCTCTTTCCCCTCCCCCCACCCCCCCCCCCCCCCCCTTTCCTAAAAGGACATCCGCAACTAATGTGTGATGACCTTGACTGGGGAGAGGAGATCTATCTTCCTGGAGTCATGACTCATGCTACAGAGACACCTGTATCATCTCCAGGCTATGGAATCCTCTGTCACTGCCTTTCCAATCTTCCTTATTTGCACAACTAAGACACCCTCGTGTCATGGACTTGTCTCTGGCTGCATGCCTCTGCAAAACCTATGCTTTCACTAGTTTTCAGAATTAAATTCCACTTAGCAAACATGGTGGACACAGGGTTCTCCTGTATGACTTATCAGGCTTTCTTAAATTCCTGGTGGTCACTCATTTTCCACTCTGCCACTAGACACCAATCATAACACCCTGTCTCCACCTCAAATAATGGACCAAATTTTTTTTTCTTGTCAGGCCTTTGGGAGAACTCTTGACTTGTAATCTCACCTCTAATTTTAATTTATCCATTACCTAAAGAATCTTAATGTACAGATCAATTATGAACATTTATTCTTTTGTTACTTTCTTAATGTGCAGTCAGTTCCTCTATAATGCAATTGTTCTTGTGCAATCTCATATTATAGAAAAATCATATTTTAGAAATGGTGCTTAGAGTTGCTGATATAATTGCATTACAGCCAACATATTTTAAATGTCTGCACTTTAGAAACAGCATCCCCAATTCCTCAATCGCATTATAGTGAATTTGCATTGCGATGCATATTATAGCAGGAAGACCTGTATTGTTGATTTCTATTGCAACTTATCTTCCCTCTTTAACTGAGGAGGCGGATGGTGGAGGGCAATGAGTCAATTCTCACTTGAAAAAGAATTAAGCTTAGTGAGATATTTCTCACTACTTTCAATGTAATTCCCTCTCTGAAGGATCAACATAGTAAGTCACTCAAGGGGAGGTAATAGCTAGTGATGTTATTGTAGACCATTAATCTGGGGATCTAGGTTCAAATCCTGCCATGGCACATGATGGCATTTGAATTCAATAAAAATCTGGAATTAAGAATTTAATTGTCAGGGGAAAAAATCCATTTGGTTCACTAATGTCCCTGATTCGATCACATTTATTGTCAAAAGTTTACAAGGCACCACTTATGGTGCCATCTTGGCTACAAAGATATCTCGTGCAGATACTTAAGTATAGATTCTTTGGTATAAAATAATAAAGCTTAGGAAATAAATCCAGCATAGGAATAAATTGGAAAAACAAAGAAATACTACAGTTATTGTCCTTCGGCCCAGGCCCATGCCCAACGTTTCCTCAAGACGACACCTGGAGCTTGCCTCTCGGCCATACTGGAGCATCACACTGTGTAGATTAATTTCATTATTAGAAGCTACATTGTCATTGGAATCTTGTATTTTTAGTACTGTAGATAAGCAAAACTGAGGAAATAGTTTGGAAAGATGTTAAGTTAGAAATCCTGGCATTAAGTCTAGTTTGAAAAGGTTTCCCACAGCTAAAAGCTAAAGAAAGTTCTTGACTCTGCTTTGTCAGAAAATAGAAATATTGTAATAAATGTAGTAACTCGGAGGTACTTGGAAGACCAACTAATGACTATGCACAATGTCCTGTTGGTCAAGTGAACTGTGACTGGGCAAATGGAAAGGTTACTTGGAAGACCAAAGATAAAACAGATTCTCATGAAACTTCTTTGCAGTGTAGAGCAGCCAGACTCTGAAGATCCATGAGAGAAAAAGCTTGAAAATAGGCTATAAAAACTACCAGGAGACCTTTTTATTGCTCATTTATCTACTTCTTCATAGGAGCAGTTATGGACTAATCCAAACTACTCAAAACATTCTTAAGCAGGCAGCCTTAAACTGTAACTTTGCAATTTGTTTTGGTAAGTGTACAGTGAAATTTACCCAGATTAAATTAGCTAGGTTGACTAGTAGATTTTAAAACAAACAAAAATTTATTTACCACATTACACAATGAAACACACAGAACAGAAGAACCCCTACAGAACTCCACTTATCCAATTAGAATTAATTATACTTTTTCAACTGTACATAACAGTCCCAACACACAAACTCCCTTTAAAACCCAGTACAAATGGAACACCTTACAGGTTGAAGTTGAAGGGCAGAAAATAGTTTCCACATAGCGCCCTGTTGAATTCCCAGTTCAAGACTGAACTAAAACTGCTCTTCTCAGTTTGAGAGCTGACCACTCTCCTCTCTTTATACAGATCACTTCTAAAGCATGACCTGGACTAGAACTCCCAAGTCTCTCTGCACTTCAGACTTCTGAATTTTTTTTCCCCATTTAGGAAATAGTTTGTCTCTATTCTTCCTACCAAAATGCATGAATTCACTTTCCACATTGTACTCCATCTGCCATTTTTGCCCACCTTCCTAGCCTGTCCAAATCCTTCAGCATCCTCCCTACCTCAATGCTACCTGCCCCTCTACCTATCTGATGGGCAATAAATACGAGCCCAACCAGCCATGTCAATTTCCTGTGAATTTTTAAAAAATATTAATTTTTGTTTGTCCCATCTGACCAACTAATTTCATATGCAATGTTAAAATTTCTGATGTTTTAATGATAGTACACTTTGGCTCTAAGATTTGTTTCTGATCAAAGTGCAAATGAGAGTGGCTGATTTTTCACTAAGTCAAGTGCAGCATACATTTTACTGTTTAATGCTATTGGTTGCAACACTATCATAGCAGACGTTCCATTCTTGTCTAATTTTCTACATTTGCAGTCAGCTATTGCAATGCTTGCATGCTTCAGTTTTGGTCTATGAGGACACTGTGTACAGTGTGTATCTGTCTGCATACATAGTAAAAATAATTACCAGCATTCAATCAGTTGGAAAATGAACTGATAATAATATTATCAGTGTGGGCTAGACACCTTGAGAAAAATCTTTTACAGATTCAAAGGGCTAAATTAATGTTAACATTGAAAGTTTGATAGTAAGACAACTTAAGCCATTGAGCACTAGGGTCAGAAAGATCTGTAATCATTGCTTTTTGTTGAGTTAATAGCTAATTATATTGCAATGAAGGATTTGGTGCCCCAGGGTTAAAGTACAGAAACTAACCACGTTTCTTATTGATTAGTCAAGTGAAAGTGCACGACTGGCAGAATCAAGGTGGTTTGGTGCTATAATCAAATGACTTTGCAACACTTTTTCTGTTCCAATTGCATATATAAAGTACCAATGAGGTGAAGTACCAGAGAAGGCTTCACTATGTGAAGTGAGAAATTTGAGCAATGGGAGAGAAAGAAAAACAAAAGCCATTTTGATGCATTAATTTTAGTGTTTGTATTTTGTTGTCAACTGTTCTCATTAGACTGAACTTGCCCATCAGTTCTGTGCAGAATCACTATCTTGAAGTTTGGAGCTTTGTGCTGCAATTTTGAGGTATTTACGTTTGTGCTTAGGTGAGCATGTGACCTTAATACTCTAGTGTAATAGCTGTTTCACCAATTTACCTTCAATCAAATGGGAGAAGCCTGCTGTGATTTGGGGATTGGTTGAACTACTCATTTTTTAAAAAAAGTATTTAGTTTCTTAGTTTAAGAAGAAATGTAGAGATAATGCATTTATCTCAAGAATTTTTTTCCTTTTTAGCGTCCTTTGGCTCTTGGTGCTGACATCTGTATGTACTCTGCAACAAAGTACATGAATGGTAAGAACATTCAGTGGTTAAACATAACATTATATTTGCAGTTTCAAGTTGAGGTCTGAATCTAAAAACTAATAGTTAAATTCTAATGAATTGATCCGTTTTACTATGTGATGTGTATAATGTTTATAAGCATTAGAATTGCTGGAACTCCAAGATTTTTTTCATTCTGTCCTCAAGTTCCAGACTTTAACATTATTTACGTAAGTAGCAATTTTAAAAAATCACTTCTGCTTAAATGATCTCTTTGTACCAAACTTTTATCACTTTTAAAATTTTCATTTTAAAACCACTTGGATTTTAAAATTTATTTTAATACTTATGACAGTGCCTTATTTTAAATGTTATGTCTGCGAGCCCTGTTTTTCTGATTCTTGTCAAACGCCAAATAGCCTCGATTGTTTTAAAACTGCTGCATATTCTTTACAACACGTTTTGTAGTCATACTTTTTTCTTCAAAATTGCTTTCTCAGCTCTTTAAATCCTTTTGCGCTTCATCAGTTCACCTGAGGGCCCAAACCTTAAAGCTTACTTCGATACATATCTTGTTCCCTCAATTGCTGATCTAATTTGTTAGCCTCCATCTTAGCCCCACTTCACCCCATATTGTTTGTAAACCCTTTTGTCACACATCTGTACTATTAAGAAACCATTTCTAAATCTGCCATCTTTCCACACATCTGATTCACCCCACTTTTGTTCTTGTTTGTGAGTATCTGTTTCAATTTCATTCTCTTTCAATTTCTGTTTATAGTTATCTTTCTATGCATTCAACATCAAATCTAAGTATTCCAGTCAACTAATCCATACTGCCCATTTCTTCAAGCTCTGAAATACTCTGTATCCCATTTCATCCACTTGCCAATTGTGCACTGCATCTTTCTGGTATTATACAGTCCTTGGAAAAATTCCTGAATTCCCTTTCCAAACTCTTATGACTTTCTCTCAGTCCAATTGACTAACACAGCATCTCTCCATTTTTTTTTTCTTTTAGGATTTTTTAAAAGAAGCTGTAGTTTATTATTTTGCTGGATGTGTTACTGGCTTGAGCAGCATTTGTTAGCCATTCCTAAATGCCATCAAGAGACGCTGGTTCCATTTTGCCTGGAACCATCACACTTAATGTGGTGGGTGTACATCCACAGTGTCACTATGGAGGGGATACTAGGATTTTGACCATGATGATAATAAAGGAATGGTAATTATAGTTCCAAATCCAGTCAGTAACTTGGAGGTGACCTTAGTGTTCCCATGTTTTGGTGACCAGTCCAGAAGTCACATGACACCAGGTTGTAGTCCAAGAGGTTTAAATGAAATCTCAAGCTTTTTGAGGGCTGCTCCTTTGTCTGGTGAAGCTCCGGCACCTCTACATCACTGACATGTAAGCATCTGGAGGTCCAAGCAGTTTAGTGTTTGTTTAATTTTTTACAAGCCTTCCTGTAAACCTGCATAATGAAATTATTTCCTCAAGTAGCTCTGTCAATGTTTGCTCAGTACCACAAAAAAATCTTCTTAAATTTCCAGGTCACAGTGATGTAGTCATGGGATTGGCCTCAATGAATCGTGATGACCTCCATGTGAAGCTGAGATTCTTGCAAAATGGTAATAATTTACAGATATTTGAACAATATATTACATGGTGTGTTTACAGTTCAATGGCATCAGTGAGCTTGACTGTCATTGGCAAGGTAGAGTTAAACCGTAATTTAGAAGTTGAAGTTTTTTTTGGGTAACTGCAAATTTGCTTGCTTTTTGAGAGGAATGTCATATCTGTGTAGATGTGTAATTTTATCATTCTCTGTATAAAATACTACTCTTTAACAATAACTGGTTTTGGACTTACCCAGTTAACACAAGAAATTTGGCCAGGATCTAGAATGATCACCTTTAGATGAAAAAGGTGAGAATCTGGATTTTAGTACACCAGCTGAATCAAGAAAATATTTCCTTTTATCACCTATCTCTATTCTAGATGGTGAGACTTAGCCTTTTTGAGAATTGTTCAAGATTCCAAGGCTATGAAAATCAATATCCATGCCATTTACTCCCATGCAAATGAGGGGATATGATATAATTTTTTGGAGCTAAAAATGGAAGATAAATCTAGGTCAAAAGTTTTTCCTGAAGTGGAACATGTTCCCTTGTTCTCCATTTAAATTGCTTATTTTTCATTAGCATTAAAATAGCTAACACAGATGCTTGCTGAGCAAGGACTCCAACCTGAGTGTAGTTTTACAAAAGAGCATTTGAAAAGCATTATCTTGTACAGGTTCTGTTCCCAGTATAAAAGTACCAAAACAATTTGAGTCATAGATGTACAGCATGAAAACAGACCCTTCGGTCCAATTTGTCCATGCCGACCAGATATCCTAAAATATAGTCCCATTTGCCAGCACTGGGCCCATATCAGTCTCAACCTTTCCTATTCATATACCCATCCAGATGCCCATTTTAAATGCTGTAATTGTATTAGCCTCCACCACTTCCTCTGGCAGCTCATTCCTATACTCATCACCCTCTGCATGAAAAAGGTGCCCTGTAGGTCTCTTCTATATCTTTCCCCTCTCGCCCTAAACCTATGCCCTCTAGTTCTGGAGGGGAGGCTGTTCATAAGTAAAGGTATGTCTGGTATGTGGGACGCTTTCAAAAATTGAGTTCAGGGACACTACATATTCTTATTAGTGTGAAGGGCAGGCTGAAGGATTAAGGGATGACCAGAGATATTGAGGCTCTGCTCGAGGAAAACGAGGTATATGTCCGATTTATAGACAGCTGGGATCAAATGAATCCCTGGAGGAGTATGGGGAGTAGGAGTATACTGAAGGAGGAAATCTGGAGGGCAAGAAGTACACATGAGTTAGCTTTGGCAGTTGGGGTGAAGGAGAATCTCAAGAGAAACTATAAGTACACGAAGGGCAAAAGAGTAACCAAGGAGAAAATAGGACCCCTTAAAAATCAACAAGACTGTATGTATGGAACCACAGGAGATGGATGAGATACTAAACAATTATTTCACCTCTGTATTAACAATGGATAAAGACATGGAAGCTGAGGAAATTGGGAAATAGTGGCTCTTGAGGAGGTGCTGGAGGTCTAAAGTTGCATAAAGGTAAACAAATCCCTGGGCCCTGATTGGGTATATCCCAGAATATTGTGGGAAGCTAAGGAAGAGATTGCAAGGCCCTTTGTAGAGATATCATTGACTGCTGCAAGTGAGGTGCTGGAAGTCTGGAGGGTGGCTAATGTTGTGCCATTTCTTTTTTTAAAAAAAGCTGCAGGAAAAGCCAGGGAACCTTGACTGAGTCTTTAGTCCGAACTGAGGAAGGGTCACAGGACCTGAAACTATTTCTCTTCAGAGGTGCTGCCAGACCTGCTGAGCTTTTCCAGCAATTTGTTTGTTTCTGATTTACAGCATCCAAAGTTCTTCCAGTTTTTCTTTTTCCTAGGGTGGGGGAGGACATAGGTTTAAAGTGAGTGGGGAAAGATTTAAGAGGAACCCGAGGCAACCTTTTCACACAGAGGGTGGTGCATGTATGGATCAAGCTGTCAGAGGTGGTAGATGCAGGCCTAGTTGCAACATTTTGGGCAGGTGCATGAATAGGAAAAATTGGGCAAATGCAGGGAAATGGGACTAATTCAGTTTGGGAAACCTGGTTGACATGGATGAGTTGGACTGAAGGATCTGCTTCCATGCTGTATGACCTCAATGTGATGGTATTTTGGTCTGTCTTTAGGAATTCTACAATGTATCTATCCAAACCCAAATTTCCCCCATTGCATGTCACAGCAAATTAGTCCAAAAATATTTAGTATGTCATACTGAATTGATATGAGAATTGATTCCATCTTGGGACCTATTTCCTTTTGACAAGTTATGAAAATATTTGCACATGATTGAGATGTGGAATTCAGATTAATACAGACAATGTAAACTGTTGTAGTTGAGATTTACTACTTTTTAAACCAGAAAGATAAACATTTTACTAGCTAAATAAAAAAGTTCCATCTGCTGTAAGTTAAGATTGTGTGTTTTAGCTTGCCTTCTCGCAATGTATCCTAACTTTATTGCATTGAGATTCCCAAAATAAGTTCCCAGAATAATTCCCAAGGTCAATGAGTTACCATTTTTGTTACATTTTGACATGGGACTTTTATTCATGGGATCATCGATGGAGGCAAAGCCAGCATTTATTGCAAGTCCATGAACAAATGCCATCTAATTGCCCTCCTAAGCTGCTGTTGAGCTGCCTCCTTGAACAACTGGTAGAGCGATGTCCAATAGTGCTTTGGAAAGGGAGGTACAAGTCTTTAAGCCAGCAATGCTGGAAGAATGATAAGATGGTTCCAAGTCAGGATAGTATGAGACTGGGAGAACTTATAAGTGGTATATTCCCATACAACTCCCATCATTCTCAAGTAGTATAAGTAGCTGGATTGGAAGAAGCTGTTGAAAGCACTTTGGTAATAGCTGGGATATCGAGTGAATTCTTTGCCTCAATCTTTTGAGAACAACTAAGGAAGTGACAAGCCTGTTCAGTCAAGTGGTTGGACTATGTTCCCAATGTAGGAAAATACTTAATATACTGTGAAGGACTATAGTATAAAATTTGAAGGTACTATGTAATTGGGGTTTTGACTTGTACAATATAAGGAAGGCACAAATTAACACACTTGCAGTGGACAGGTAAGTAGAATTTGGTATATCAATAAAGTGCTAAGTGGTTGATTTTTGATAAAGGGAATAAGGAGGCTAGTTATACCTTGAAAGATAAGAAACTAAAGTTTGGAAGGAAATTTGGGAATAAAGATGCATACATTATTAAAAGAAGTGACATTATCCACAAAATGGTTTATAAGTCCATAAACAGTAACAGAGTATAAGGATTCGTTTCGGAAAGGAATATAATAAAAGCATGGTGATAATACTACATTCATATAGGATCTTCATTCAAACTCAACTTGTGTACATTGTATACTTCTGATAGGGGATTAAGAAAAAGCTGTGCGTTAGGAATGTTGTAGGTGTATTTCACGTGGAATCACAGAATTCCTCAGTACAGAAGTGGGTCACTTGGCATATCAAGCCCATACCGACCCTCCAAAGATCATCCTACCACTGCACCTTTATTGCTGTAATCTTCACTTCCCATGGCTAATCTACCTAGCTTGCACGTCACTGGACACTGGTCAATTTAGCATGAGCAATCCACTTAACCTGCACACTTTTGGTTTTCTCCCAGTCGAAAAAAAAGAGCACTAGGAAGAAACCTATGCTGACAAGGAGAGTGCACAAACTCCACATACAGTCATCTGATGGTGGAATCCAATCTGGGTCCTTGTGAGGCAACAGTGCTAACTACTGAACCAGTGTGCCAGCCTTAAATACCTATGATTCAAGTAAATATCTAAAATGCAAATGGTTTATAGAACATTATGTTGTAAGATCATATTTCAATTTTTAAAAATTGTGTTATAGCTATTGGTGCAGTTCCATCTCCATTTGACTGCTACATGTGTAATCGTGGGTTGAAAACTTTAGCCCTTCGAATGAAACAGCACTTCAAGAATGCGTTGGTTGTAGCCCAGTTTTTGGAGGTGGATCCTAGAGTAGAGAAAGTTATTTTTCCAGGTCAGTGATTTAAATATGATTTCTATTATAAATGAAGTAAACAGACTTAATGGCAGTAGTTATTCTTGCACTGTCTTTGTAATGTAATAGCTATCTCATTGCTGTCCATAATTTGATCAATTTAACAACTTGGTCAGATGGGATTTATTTCTTGGATGCTTTGTTCCTTTAAAATTTGCAGCACTGAGAGCTTCTGTGCACATCTCATTCATTCCAATATGTAATGTAGCCTTAGACTTAGTACAGTATGGCCAACATCTTCATAATTGTTGAATGTATTGCCATTGCTGTGAATTGCTGTAGTGCTGGAGCTGTGTACTTTTTTCAAGTACACTGTATTTCTTCAGACTTATTAGTGAAATTGATACATCAATTTCAAAATTTAACTTATATTGGAAGATGTTGGGGACGTGGCACAAGTTCCAGAAGATAGATCAAGTTTTTTTTGGTTAAACTGTTTGTGCAATTGTGTTTCTATTTAAAAGTAAGCTTTCCTGCACCTGTAAACCTTGTGGTTTTGACCACATTTCATTAAGTAAATAACTTTTTTTGTTCTCCTTCAGTGTCAACCCTTCTGAGATGTTGAGTCATGCCAAGACACAGTTCCATGATCACTAGATGACATGACAGTACTCCTCCTGCAGGAATTTTTAGCTGGAGCATGTGGCATCCTATTTTTCAATGAGAAAATTGCAAATAAGCTCCTGTTGATCTTTGTCTAACAACTACTTGGATTTGTATTCCCAGCAGAAATTGCCAGGTAGCAGTTGGAAGCAATTCAAAATTGTAATTGAGACTTTTTTTTTCCTGTCTCTTGAGGTGCAGACACAAGAAATGTAAGCTAGTAACTTGCTCATCTTACAGCTTAGTTCAATGCTGGACAATGCAGTAGATAACAACAGTATCTGTGGAGAGAAAACAGTTTTACATCCAGTGACCCTTAATCAGAACTGATAGTAGCTAGGAGCAGCCTAAAGTACATGGAAGGTGGTATTCAGGCTTTAAAATGGAACTTGATATTGATTCCCAAAGACTGCAGGGTTCCCAATTGGAAGATGCAGTGCCGTTCCTAAGCTTCCACTAATTAATCCACCTTCATTAGAATAATTTTGTTTTAATAACGAACAATTATTGGTTTAATAAATTGATATTTTGTTTTAAACTTGATGCAGACAAGGTATTTAGTTGGCCACTTTGAAAACTGGGAAAATTATTTTGCAACTTGTGGAGCAATGGAACTAGAATGACAGTCTAGCTTTCATCATAACATAATTTAAAGTGTCATCTTCTTCGATCCTTTCCTGTTTCCTATCATAGGATTTGAGAGATATGTGTCCATGTAGCCATGATTACAGTATTTAATTGTTGTACACAAGAATTCTCCAAATGTAATCTAGTAGCAGAGTAGAAATCTCAATGAGGCTGCAAAGTTGGAGTGCTAAAAACTCCAGTGCTAAACATTATGGCATGCTTGTAAAGGTATGAATATCCAAGAGCCTTTTTTGTTTTTTGCATTTTTAAAAATCTATTGAGCCCCATATACACACTTCCTTCATCTTGCCCCAGCCACACTCTCTCCTACCAGCTTCTGTGATTTGGTTCTGGCTGAAACCGAGTTCTTGGCCTTGCATAAGTGGCTACTTCCATGAGGTCCTGGCTAGGTATTTGTGGCTTACACTGACACACACTGGTAATTAAAATTAAATCTGAAGTGAGCTCCTTCTGAGATCCATGCATTCAGCAAGGATCACTAGGATAATAAATTTATGAAGCCAGGTTCCTTTCTACTTCTACTCTGGCATAAGGACAACTGTAACATTACTCCTGAAATTGAAGTTTGGTAATTCTAGAGAATGTGATTTACACTTTAAATCTTCCCAGTCTGAAGAACTTAGTGCTGCATTGGATAATGTATTTACCCTTTGAGACAAAGGTTTACCTCGGTAGGAGATTGAATTGTGTTTAATGTTTGATTTAATATACTGCTTTGTTTGGCACATTTACAGAATTTAAGGTAGTTAAACATGGTTTTCAAGTTTTACAACTTGATTTGCAGTTTGTGTAATCAAATATATTTGCAAAGTGCTGTTGTATCTGGGATTGTGTTTGAGTTTTTGGTATTTTTTGATAACCTACTCATGGCTGTGGTTTGTTTCTCAAGTGGCTCTGCTTTCAAATGAGTGATGTCTGGACTACATATTTATTGACTAGTAAAGCATTTAGGTATAAAAGGGACATTTGTTTGCATCTTCTACCCTCTTCTAGTTTTTAAAGAGTTGTCTTAATCTTATACAATGATTTCAACAAAGATATATGATTGGAAATGTAAACTAGGTGCATTTCTTCCATTTTATTTCCAGGAAGACAATGGCCATTTTAAACCAGTTTTATTTATTTAAAAAATAGATTGAAGAATTATTGTGAATTAGTTGATGATTTTGGCAGTTCAGTGAATGAAAAGAATCCCAACTGGTAAGAGTCAAACAAAAGCAGATGGAGTTGAAACTGTGAAAATTATGCTTTTTGGGCTTTTCCATACACTGGTGTATGGAGAAGGTGCAGAATGCACATTTGATCTGTGTACTCAGTTTGTGATAATGGTTACAAAACGTGAGATTGATTTTTAGTATGCTATAAATTCTGTAGTTTTTATTATTGAGACTTCAATTGCAGAAGTAAATATTCAAACTTGGTACATGTTCCAAAGGTTATGGTGATATGTATTATGAAATATCAGTGACAAGCAATTGTGTGTACAGATTTTGTCTTTTAGTTTACAATAATCTGTTCTTGATAAATTCAAAGCATTTTTATTATAGAAAATCTTCCAACACAAGCTACTTCTAGTTTAAGATTTGATTATTTCATCTGAGGTCTGGAAGGACACTTGTTTGATTTCTTGTCCCTTACCACAAATTTCTATGGAATGATAAAACTTAATTTACCCCTTTCAGTTCAGCCTCTGCATTGGTCTGATTACACGACGTTCTTTCTACCACAGGGTGGTGGAAGAATCCTAAATATTGAACACTTCAACATTTTATGAAGCATAAAGGTAAAAACAATGACTGCAGATGCTGAAAACCAAATACTGGATTAGTGGTGCTGGAAGAGCACAGCAGTTCCGCATCCCTATTATAATTTCCTAAGGTGCTTTATAAGCAACATTTGACACTGCTAAATATTCAGATGGAGCACAAACAATTGAAATTTAAAGGTTTTTTTGAGGAAGAAAGAGCGAGCATATCAGGTTTAGACTGAAATTCAAAGCTTGGGGGCACAGTAGCTTAAGGATAGCTACTTAGGGAAAAATTTAGAAAGTCTGGAGTTTGAGGTGAGTCTGCTTGGCCAATCAAAAGCAATGCCAAAGAAAGAAAAACTACAGATCATCTGCCTGTATTTCTGTGATGTAGAAACAAGTTGAAGGAGCTTCCTTCCCATGATTTTCCTCTCATCTGTTGCTGCCCTTGAAATGCAGGTCTGCTTTCCTTGTCTGCTTTAGAGTAAAGTTGCAGCATGTTTCTCAGTCTTCAACAGTTGGGTGAAGCCAGATGACGTTCTAGTTGTGGAAATAGAGGGTCTTGGTACAGATATGTAAGTTTATCTCTGGGTCAAGCATGATACCAAGGATGCAAATATACCTGCTTAAATTTGCTAGGGCAAGGAATGGAATTTGGAGCAGAGATTAAAGTAAATGTCAGTCTTCAGAGTATCCAATAATGAATTGGAGGAGTGTTCTGTTACCATTGGTAAGCAATGTGATAATTTAGGAGCAGTCGTCAAGAAAGGCAATGATGATCCAGATTTGCGTGTCTTTAGGATGTGAGAAATGAAACCTTCACAAACCATGTGGCCTCTCAAGCCTGCTTTATCATTCTGTAATAATGTTTGATCATCTGCCTAAGTCCATTTTCTTGCCTGCTGCCTTTTTGTCCTTCTGAGGAAGGTCACTGGATGTGAAACGTTAATGCTGATTTCTCTCCCCAGATGCTGCCAGTCATGCTGAGCTTTTCTAGCAACTTCTGATTTTGTTTCTGATTTACAGCATCTGCAGTTTTTTCAGTTCATAAAACAGTGGACACGTATTGGAGGAGAAAGGCTGTAGATAGGTCTCAAAGGTTCAGGAGATACTTCAGAAATCTTCACTTTCCTTATTTTGTCTTTTTAGTGTTGCTGATTTTTGTGACTACTGATAGGAAGGATATTTACATATGTCACATTGACATAAGAGGTTTTAGTAACTTCCCCAAGAACTGTTTCAGAACAATGACAGAGGTGCAGAAATTTGGAAGGAAGGATTCACTGAGTTCCAGGAAGGATGATTGTGGGTTTAGGAGGGGCAACTTCAGAGGTTAGAGGTGGAGTAGAATTTTGTCAGCACTTCTGAAGAAAAGTGGAGTCAAGGATTAATTTTGAGAAGTGTAATGACTGCAGATTTAAAGGAGAGGAGTACAATACCTGAAGAGTGTGTTAAATTATGAACTGGGAAGGGAATTTGTGCAGTTGGCTATTTATTGTGAATAGGATCAAGGGATCAATAGGAGGGGCTCTGAATGTGAAATCAAAGAGAACATAACTGGGATTGGAGACTGCCTAGAGAAAGTTGAGTTTAGGATGAAGGAGAGTTGATGTTTTCAGGCAGGATATCCACCAAATCCTTTTGAAGTTAGTAAACCTGAAGTGGAAATGACAGCCATAACTGTAAAACTACTATTCTTATCACTGCCTTATTTGTATTGTACTTGTAAGCTGCAACACTGGAATATAAGCTTTTAAAGAAGAGGAACAGGAGAAGGCCATTCAGCCCCTAACCTGCTCTACCATTTGAAAGGATTATCTGACCCAACATTCCTCTGTCTGCTTGCCTGCTCTTTCCTCAAACCTTTGCTTGAACGTGGAGAACTTCATAGGAACCCACTCCCAGACCATATTTGGTTCTGATATGGTTTGGAACTAAATTGAAGTAGGAAAGTGTCTCTACCTGATTCTTAATGGGTTGTGTTCCTTTACACTTTTTATGACTTTTACGTGTGCTTTTCAGGTCTCCCTTCTCATCCACAATACAATCTGATGAAGCAGCAGTGCACTGGAAGTTCGGGTATGATAACGTTTCTAATTAAAGGAGATTTGAAAAATGCCACAACGTTTCTTAAAAACTTAAAAGTGAGCACTTCTGAAATTCCTTCTACTTCTTTAAAGTTGACTGTGTTAATGTTTAGTGAAAGCACTACTGAAATTAATGAGCTTTGTGTTCACTTCTGATGCTCCATAGTATCGCTGAGTCAAATTAAATGAGATGTTTGACTGTCTTAAGAGGTGAATTTTTCTTGTGAGGAGAAATAACAAAGCTATTATTGCATTTGAATAATCTAAGTGACTTTGTTTCAAGAGTCAGTTGGTTTTTATAGTGGGCACTACAGATGGCCCCAAAATTACCGCCTCACGACATGCATAAATGTGGAATTTTCAGCAATTAACAACAGAATTATAGAAATGCTCAGGCAACTTCAAGCCAGCGTTATAGGTCTGGGAGGAATACTCGGGCCTCACTGCTACATAGACTGTACCAAAAGTATAAATGTTTCATTTCATGATCCAAATGGTTAACTTATTTCTCTTCTCTTACTGTTATCCCAAACAAAAGACATTTTCATCAGGTTTCTTCAATAAATTTTATTTTATTAAGAACAACTTTCATTTTTAGACAAATTACTAAAGCAACTGCTCATCCACTAAGCTACTATGCAGTCGTAAACTATATCCCCCTTACTCCTTGCACACATTCATTTCACTCTCAGGATAATACAAATTCTTGCAGAGGGATTATGGGAGGGGAAAAATCACCCTTGTGGATCAAAAATGCAAACTAAAAAGTTAAGGTTGTTGGAGCCATTCCATTAATTTACAGTATGTAGAAGAAAGAGCGTTCCTGGGGAAGGGCTCATGCCCAAAACATCGATTCTCCTGCTCCTTGGATGCTGCCTGATCTGCTGTGCTTTTCCAGCACCACATTTTCAGCATTTACAGTATGTAGCCTGATGATTGTGTAGAAAACCAGGAGTGATTTATGAATATGTCCCAACTCCCTGGCTGAAGGACAGCCATCTCCCGATTCATTATTTAAATAAAATTCACTGAAGATGATAGGAAGCAGCCCTCACAGTTCTGGGTGTCAGATAAGACTATTTGCATGGGCTGAAATCACCAGATGGTCACTTGTGCAACTGATGTAGTTAAGCTTATGAAATTATATGCATTCTGTAAATGTAGTGTCCATACAATGGGTACCTTATTAGTATTTATCCACAGAATGGTAGGACTGACAGAATATATATTATTTATATTTCATTTATCATTTGTGAGCAATCAGTGTTTCTGATGTAAAATATCTTCTGAGCTTGATGGGCTGAATGGTGGCCTCTATAACTATTCTGATTCTGAAATAGAGGCAAGAAAAAAAATTGGAGGGGACGGAAACATTTTTTAAAAATCATTGATATGGAAGGTAGGGAATGTCTAAAGGGATGAAAGTGGGACAGCTAAAACAGATGATAGATCTGTAAGATGTATGAATGGAATAGCTGAATCATTATCAGCATGTTTGAGAAGTGGGACTAATTTAAAATTCTTATTGAGACTGGGAGACTGTAAACTGCCTAATTGAAAGATGAGATGCTGTTCCTGAAGGGTGTTCGAAGTGATTTGCAAAGGGACTCCAGTTGTGGCGGGACCAATTGCTTTTGAATGTTCAAAAGTGGAAGATTAGGTTTGGTAGTGGCAGCACACTGGAGATACTAGAAATGTAGTAGAGGCTGGTGGGGTGGATGGCTCGATCTCCTTATTATTCTGAGAGGAGTCAGAGCAGAAATTTTGAAAATTGAATGGACACTGCAAAGAGCTCTTTGTTCCACAATAGCAAGGAATATTCAGTAGCTGTTATACCTTTTTTTGCTTTAGTTGAATTATTTTTTGTTCAACCACTAAAAGCAATGCCTTTTTGTTACTGCTCACTTGGCTGAGATTAGTAAATGTAGTTCAGACTGCCTTGGACCATTTGGGCCTGTATGGTTTAGTACTGCACTTATGCAGAACGTTTTGCCTCTTTGCAAAAATATGGTGTGAACTGAAGATTTAAATTATGTATCTCTAATAGTGAAAAAATTCTCAATTCATTATTTACACAACTAGAATTTGAGAGTTTTTTTTTTTGCAGGAGGGGAGAACGTATATGCGCTGAATCTTGGGTGGGTTGTATAGTATAAAAACTCTTTTTTTTAATGCTTTACCTTTTTTTTTCCTTTTTTCAGCTGTTTGTCCTTGCTGAGAGTTTGGGAGGATATGAAAGTCTAGCGGAGCATCCGTAAGAAATCTTTTTTTTTAAAATAGATGTATCGATCACTACTTCAGTTTTAGATGTAGAAGTTTAGTGACATGTATTTAAAGGATAGGTTGTTTGAATGAGAGGATTTTTGAAGGTGATGCATGAAAAAAGTTTCAGCGTATGTGATGTAAATATAGAGCCATGGAATCATAGAGATATACAGCACGGGAACAGACCCTTCAGTCCAACTCGTCCATGCTAACCAGATATCCTAATTTAATCTAGTCCCGTTTGCCAG
The DNA here is from genome assembly GCF_047496795.1 of Chiloscyllium punctatum. NCBI lineage: Eukaryota > Metazoa > Chordata > Chondrichthyes > Orectolobiformes > Hemiscylliidae > Chiloscyllium > Chiloscyllium punctatum. Next base: position 79,182,058 of record NC_092745.1, read on the forward strand.
CACTTGGCCCATATCCCTCTAAACTCTTCTTATTCATATACCCATCCAGATGCCTTAAGATGCAGAACTGGTTAACATACAGTTTGTGATATGAAAATATAAATTTTTACCCCCCAATCCAAAACAACATATACACCATGTAAAAATGAAACTGCATTATTTCTGTAGTGATTCAGTTTTGTAGAAGAAAACCATTTTGGCCAAAATGTTTAACTCATGACTAGAAACAAATAATATCTTGGAGTGTTTAGCTGGCTGGCTATCTGATGTTCTGGCACACATGGGTCACTAGATTTTGGACCTTGGAAGACAGGGTCTTGTTCAGGAAGCACACAATTTCAAAGTTTTTTGGACATTGTCCTCTTAAACAATCAAATTTTGTTCTGAAGTTGTAACAAGAATGTTTCAGAAAGACAGGCTGAGCAACTATTTGCTGAACAGGCTTTATTCCAACTGACATCCCAATCAATATCCAGACAAGATTGCCATAGAACTCAGGCAGGTGATTTCAAAGAAGTTAATCCAAAAAATAGGCCAAGGTCATGTGATTTCCTAGAAGTTTTTTTAAACTGTTCCGGTGTGTCCTTTGACCGTTTTAAGAAAAAGCAGATATTCACCAAACTTGAAATTAATCGATTTATCTGCAATCATTCAAACTGTAAGTACTTAGTATGAAGCCTTCATAATGTAATCGTTTTGAAAAATGCTTGAAAATAGTTGCTGTCTTTGCACGCAATGCAGGAAGAAGACTTTGTTTTTAGTTGGAAATTTTCCAAACGCATTTTATGTCTTTTTAATTCCTCTGAAACAGTTTCTTTAAGTACACTGTACCATTTGTTGTTTTAATGTAATTTAATCCTAATTAGTGGTTGCTTGAAAGCTGTACTGTTAGCTTAAATTAATCAATTCTCACTAATGGATAATTTGAAATTAGAGTAGTAGTAAAACCAAGTTAATAACAAATTATGTAGTTATGAAGTTGTACTGTTTGCAAAAATATTTTTGATTTTACAGGAAGTGGCTTTGCATCTTTGTTTTTGATCATTTTCATGGTTAAGAAATATTCAACTTGCTTCCTTCAGCTATTTATACTTGACTCTCTTTTCAGTGGATTTTCATCATTTTTAATTTGTAGACATTGAAAGTTGGCTCTAATTTTATGAAAGCTCATGATTATCTATAACTTGCATGTTTTTTTGTTAGTGCAATTGGAAAGTATTGAAAGCATTTTCTTTGTCAATCATTTTGGTTGAATTGTTTTTACTACTCCCTTTTGAGTTTTGAAGATCTATGGTTATTGATTAAATGTTCTTTCAGTACATGATTTTATATCTACCTCAATTTCAATAAACCTAAAGCATTCTTTTGCTACTTTAAAATTGGTTTTTATTCTGTTAAACTTTACAGGGATTAAAATTTTTAATACTTGTCATATCCTACAAACAGTTCAACAGCTCAACCTTCCTTCTGTTTCTTTAAACCAACTACATTTGATCTTTCTCCCTTTTTCAAAATGAGTATACTAAATGCTTAATTGTGTATGTTTGGAACTTTTTTCAACTTTAATTTCTTTAACAATTGTTATTTTACTTACCAAAAAATTTTTTTCTTAAGTAATTACAAAATGATTGTTGCTAAAAAATAAACACAATAGGTGTAAATTTCAAAGTTGGGTATTTATTTGTTCCAATCAAAGGATTTCATTTATCCATAAGATTTTATATATATTGCAGTTTTTAATGCTACAAATACCAGTTAGACTAACTCAGCTATTTCCAATATCGAATTCTTACTATACCTGCTTCCTGACGTGATAATACAGTACCCCAAATATTTTTACTGTGGCAGGTAACCATTTACTTACAGATAGTGGCTTGAATCTTGCTCAAACTCCAGCATTCTCAAAACACAGGACTTTTTAAAATAAAAAAAAATTTCATTTGAGTAACATTTTAAAAATTAACAAATGGACAATTTTTGAGTGCTGCGTTGGTGTGGTGTAGCGCTCAACAAATTATCCACTTCACTGCTTCTGTGCCAGTCTATTTCTGAGTGAGCCTTGACCTCAGCAAACCTGACTTGATCCAAAGATTGTGTAGTCCTTTAATCCCAGCGTTCTCAATGTTGAGACATAATACCTGTATTTAAGTCAACAGTTTTGAGGTAGTACATTAAAATACTTGCATGTAATGTATTGTACTCTTCTAAGCATTTAATTTTCATTTATTTAGCTTTAGATTAAATTTAAGTATCTGATTATTGATATTTTACAACACTTAATAAATTTAAGGAACTTGTATTATCACCACCTCAAATATCTCTTAGCAGTTTGAACATAGAAAAAAATACAGTGCAGTACAGGCCATTTGGCCCTCGATGTTGCGCCGATCCAAGCCCACCTAACCTACACTAGCCCACTATCCTCCATATGCCTATCCAATGCCTGTTTAAATGCCCATAAAGAGGGAAAGTCCACCACTGCTACTGGCAGGGCATTCCATAAACTCCTGACTCGCTGAATAAAGAATCTATCCCTAACATCTGTCCTATACCTACCACCACTTAATTTAAAGCTATGCCCCCTTGTAATAGCTGACTCCATATGTGGAGAAAGGTTCTCATGATCAACCATGTCTAAACCCCTAATCATCTATTAAGTCACCCCTAAACCTTCTTTTCTCCAATGAAAACAGCCCCAAGTGCCTCAGCCTTTCCTCATACGATCTTCCTACCATACCAGGCAACATCCTGGTAAACCTCTTCTGCACCTGTTCCAGTGCCTCCACATCCTTCCTATAGTATGGCAACCAAAACCACACACAATACTCCAGATGCGGCCGCACCAGAGTCTTATACAACTGCAACATGACCTCAGGACTCCAGTACTCAATTCCTCTACCAATAAAAGGCAGTATGCCATATGCCGCCTTCACCGCACTATTTACCTGGGTGGCAACTTTCAGAGATCTGTGTACATGGACACCAAGATGCCTCTGCTCATCCACACTACCAAGTATCCGACCATTAGCCCAGTACCCCATCTTTTTGTTACTCATACCAAAGTGAATCACCTCACACTTACCCACATTGAACTCCATTTGCCACCTTTCTGCCCAGCTCTGCAGCTTATCTATATCACGCTGTAACCTGACACATCCTTCCTCACTGTCAACAACTCCACCGACTTTCGTATCATCTGCAAACTTGCTCACCCAACCTTCTAGCCCCTCCTCCAGGTCATTTATAAAAATGACAAACCGCAATGGTCCCAAAACAGATCCTTGCGGAACACCGCTAGTAACTGCACTCCAAGATGAACCTTTACTATCAACTACTACCCTCTGTTGTCTTCCAGCCAGCCAATTCCTAATCCAAACCTCCAACTCCCCCTCAATGCCATACCTCTGTATTTTTTTGCAGTAGCCTACCATGGGGAACCTTATCAAATGCCTTACTAAAATCCATATACACCACATCTACCGCTTTACCCTCATCCACCTCCTTAGTCACCTTCTCACAGAATTCAATAAGGTTTGTGAGGCCCGATCTGCCCTTCACAAAACCATGCTGCCTATCCTTGATCACATTATTCCTATCCAGATGTTCATAAATCCTATCCCTTACAATTCTCTCTAAGACTTTGCCCACAACAGAAGTGAGACTCACCGGCCTATAGTTACTAGGGTTATCCCTACTCCCCTTCTTGAACAAGGGAACCTTTGTAAGTAACTTTGACTGTAGTCATTATTTTGCAACAACATAAACCACACTTTATAAATTAGTAAGTCTGTACCAGCTAACCTGCAACTCTACTGCATGAAATTAATTAATACAAGTCTTTCTTCTGATACAAGTTAATTTTCTATTTAAATTCTGTATATAAATCATTCCTATTTAAAAATATTGCTGCAGTTGTATTTGTGGAAATTCTTGTGGCTTTCCTTTATTTAAGGACAGATGAGAGGCAACTTTTCCATTATTGTTTTGCCACCAGGCACTCCTGCATCAAATGTAGCATGATTAGATTGAGGGGAAAAAGTAATGTTCTCTTTATGTTCTGGCCCAGACGTGTCTCTGCCCATATTACATTAAAACAAATTTATATCAGAATGACTGTTCATTTTCCACATAATCTATTTTATTTTCCTCCTGAGTAAGGTTGCTAGTATTAATACCAAGTTAGAGACCCTTTTAAAACTCTGCACCTATCAACAAGAGGTGGTGTTGAAACTGCCCAGACATTTATTCTAGCGTACTTAGTAATATAGAAACCTGCTTTTTTTAAAATAAAACTTTCTTTAGGTTGCACAAACTAGCAAAGGTACCAATACTATTTTCTTTATATGTATTTATATAAAAGAAGAGAAAAAAATCGCTGAAACACTTCTGTGTACAACAAAAAGTACACGGCACAGTGGCCCAGTGGTTAACAGTGCTGCTTCATAGCACCAGGAACTCCCGTTTGATTCCAGCCTCTGGCAACTGGGCAAACTCCACACAGGCATTCTCCCCATGTCTGCAAGGGTTTCCTCCAGGTGTTCTGGTTTCCTCTCCACAGTCTGAAGATGTGTGGGTTAGGTGAGTTGGCCATGATCAATTGCTCAGTGTTCAGGGATGTGTAGGTTAGGTGCATTAGTCAGGGGTAATGTAGAGTAATAGAGTAGGGGAATTGATGTGGACAGGATACTCTTTCAAGGATTGGTGTGGATTTTCGCAAAAGGCCAGTTTTCGCACTGTGTAGGAGTTCTGTGAGGGATTCTATTAAGTGCGACAGTAATAAGCTCTGTTCTTTGTTTTTTTTTGTTGTTTTTAGAGCAATTATGACGCATGCTTCTGTCCCGAAGGAGGACCGAGATGTATTGGGAATAAGTGACACCCTAATCAGATTATCTGTTGGCTTGGAAGATGTAGCAGACATTATTGAGGATCTACATCAAGCATTAAAAGCTGCAGTAAGAAATTTAATTTTAAAGGGGATAACCAAGTTATTGATTGTGGGATATGATTAATGACCACTGTAACAAAGCAACCCGAGTAAAAGTATGATATAACACCTTGGTGATGGTGATAACTGCCCTTGGCATCCATTTTCAAGGGGGTTCTGCCATTACATGCAAGATGAACATGTACTCATGCTAATAATCAGCATTTTGGATACAATATAAAAATTCATTTGGAGCCCTTCCATTGCCAAGCCATCACTAGGCTCCAGGTTTGTTTTTCCTAAATCTTTCTCACAGTTAAGAGAAAGAATTGAAGTAATGTTACTAAGTTTGGAAAACAAGAATATCCTTCTTTATCTTTTTTTTGTCTACAGCATCCAAATGTGGTGATACCTACTGAGCAAATCAACAGATTCCTTTGCAATTAATCTTCGTGTTCCATTTGGAGGAAATGCATTTGTGGATGAGGAAAAACCTCAAAAGAAGACTTGATTGATTAAAACATTTTGTGTCAGTTAGGAAGTTTGAAGCTCTGTTTAATTACAGCCTTTTAAAATGTTTTGACCTGTAATGAAATATCACTTAGGACCAGCAATTGCAATGTCACAATATGTATGTAAATTGCTAAGTTTCAGGTAAATGCCTTTTTTGTAATTTTATTTTTAATATGGCTTTGTGAAAGGTTGAACTCCTTTTACTAAAATTTAATGTTTTTACTTCCTTGAATTATTCTGTGGAATGCTGGTGGGAGGGGAAGTTGAGAAATGATTTTTATAATGTATTGGAGAGATGAAAGGGACTATCATTATGAACTTAAATTCTGGAAATATTGAGCAAGTCAGGTTGTTTGTTTTTACAAACATCACGTTAATGTTTTAGATTTAATGGCTTTTCATCAGAACTGGAATTTTTTAGAAATGTAACCAGTTTTAATCAATTGGGAAGGAAAGAAAGGGAGATCTGTGACAGTGGGAGGCAGCAGAGGCAATGGTGCAGGTAAAGTGACATTATCAGAAGATTTGGCTCCCTTCTATGCAATAACATTCAGCCCATCATACCTGTGTAGCCAATCTCCTGTCTTTCTCTATTTTCCTGCACCATTTCGATACAAATAATCATTTAAGGCCCTCTTGACTACCTGCATTTAACCTCCCCCTCCACATTTTCAGAGAGTGCATTATTCTTTATTACTCACTGATATACATTTTCATTCCCTCACTTCACCCTTGCTTCATTTGCACGTTATTTTAAATATATACCATCTCATTTTATTCTTTTAGAAGTGGGAACAGCTTCTCCCAATGTACTGGGTCCAGCCTGTTCACCATTTTGAAAACCTCTACCCAATCACCTCTCTGCCTCCTCTCCAAAGAGAACAGTCCCAACCTTTGCAAATTATCCTCTATTCCTGAAACCATTCATGTAATTTGTTGTTTCAGTCTCTCCAGTGCATCTTTCCTACAATGTCATCCCCCCCACCGCGCGCCTCCCCCCCCCCCCCCCCCCCGTACACAATACACCAGCAGAAATCTAACAAGTGTCTTGTACAATTTCGTCATCACCTTCTTGCTCTTGTATTCCATTCCCTAATTAATAAAGTCAAGAACCCCATGCTTAATTAACTGCATTCTCCACCTGTCCTGCCACTTTCAATGGTTTGTGCATATGGTCACCCAGGTCCCTCTGTTCCTGCACTCCCTATTTTATATTGTCTTTCAATGTTTTTCCAACCAAAGTGTGTCATCTCCCATTTCTCTGCACTGAACTTGTCCATTTGAAGTTCTATGCTGTCCTCCTCAGTTTACAATTCTTCCAAGTTTAGCATCTCTAAATTTTGAAATTATTCCCTGCACACCAAGATCCAGATTAATACATATTGGGGCTAGCCAGAGTCCCAATACCAACCCCGAGGGAACTCCACTGCAAACCTTCCTCCAACTCAAAAGTATCCATTGACCATTACTCTTTCCTATCCAATCAGCCAAATTTTTTTAATCCATGTTGATACTGTTCCTTTTACACCAAGTCATCACTTTCCTTGAGTCTATTGTGTGACACAGTAACACACACCATCTGGAAATCTGTGAATATTACATCAACAATAAGACCCTTATTGACCCTTTTTGTTTTATCTTCTAAAGTTAGTCAAATGTGATATTCCATTTAGAAATCAGTGCTGACTGTTCCTAATCAACCCACCTTTTTCTGCGTGATTACAAATAGTGTCTAGAAACATCCCTACCATCAAAGTTAAGTAACTGGTCTATAATTGCTGGTACTATCCTTACAATCTGTTCTAGAACAAGGCCATAATGCTTGCAATCCTCCAGTCATCTGGTACCTCCTTGGAGTCCAAGGGTGACAAATTATGGCCATTGCTGCTGTAATTTCTACCCTCCCTTCTAAATCCTTGGATGCATCTCCTCCAATCCTGTTGTTTTGTCAACTTTTAAGTGTCAAAAGTCTATCCAAAACTACTACCTTATTAATCTTTAACCCTTCAAATGACTGTTCCTTCCTCTATCACCACGGCCTGTGAAGAATCTTCCTCTAGTTTTGCCTTGTGTTCTTCTTCCCAAGTGGTACTTAACCAGTTGAAGCTTTTTGTAATTAGGGATTGTGTGGAGACCAAGATTGCAGGGGGTTTGGGAAAGAAAATGGGTAGGGGGAAGTAAGAGAACCCATGAGAGGAATTGAGATGCAAAGGAAGCTGAAGAGATGGAAGGAGGAGAAAAGCTGGATTTGATGTTGAGTTGTTGAGCACCAGGGGCGTTCTTGTAAAGAGAGGAGGAAAACCTCTTCAAGGCAGGCATCCTTGCAAGAGGATTCGCAGTAGGGTTAAAAGCAAGGACAGAACGCCCCTGGTGCTCACCTTCCACCCTACAAACCTTCGCATCAACCAAATCATCCACCGACATTTCCGCCACCTCCAAAAAGACCCCACCACCAGGGATATATTTCCCTCCCCACCCCTTTCCCCCTTCCGCAAAGACCGTTCCCTCCGTGACTACCTGGTCAGGTCCACACCCCCCTACGACCCCACCCTCCCATTCTGGCACTTTCCCCTGCCACCACAGGAACTGTAAAACCTGTGCCCACACCTCCTCCCTCACCTCTGTCCAAGGCCCTAAAGGAGCCTTCCACATCCATCAAAGTTTCACCTGCACATCCACCAATATCATTTATTGTATCCGTTGCTCCCGATGTGGTCTCCTCTACATTGGGGAGACTGGGCGCCTCCTAGCAGAGCGCTTTAGGGAACATCTCTGAGACACCCGCACCAATCAACCAAACCGCCCTGTGGCCCAACATTTCAACTCCCCCTCTCACTCTGCCGAGGACATGGAGGTCCTGGGCCTCCTTCACCGCCGCTCCCTCACCACCAGACGCCTGGAGGAAAAACGCCTCATCTTCCGCCTCAGAACACTTCAACCCCAGGGCATCAATGTGGACTTCAACAGCTTCCTCATTTCCCCTTCCCCCACCTCATCCTAGTTTCAAACTTCCAGCTCAGTAACTGTCTCCTTGACTTGTCCGACCTGCCTATCTTCTTTTCCACCTATCCACTCCACCCTCTCCTCCTTGACCTATCACCTTCATCTCCTCCCCCACTCACCCATTGTACTCTATGCTACTCTCTCCCCACCTCCACCCTCCTCTAGCTTATCTCTCCACGCTTCAGGCTCACTGCCTTTATTCCTGATGAAGGGCTTTTGCCCGAAATGTCAATTTCGCTGCTCGTTGGATGCTGCCTGAACTGCTGTGCTCTTCCAGCACCACTAATCCAGTATTTGGTTTTCAGCATCTGCAGTCATTGTTTTTACCTAAGAAATAAAGCTGCTTTTGTGTAGCATCCAAAACACCACTCTTAAATACAGAGACTTTGATAAGAGTATTATAACACCTAGGTAGATTTCAGGCACATGTGACTTCATCTTTTAGACAGGAATTTCTGGTAGCTTCTTTCTGGAGCTGGCCTACACCTGAGCTTCAATGTACTCAGCTTTCAGTAACTTCAGGGTGTTGTCCCAACACTTCTGGCCTGGGTATTGCACTAACTCCTCATTCTCTAAAGTAACCTATTTAACTATGTTTCTTTTTCAGAGCACATGTCTATGCAGTGATTTTATTCCAGGGATTTAGCAGAACTGCCCCACTCATAGTTAAGAACTGAAACCCAATCATTAGTTATTAGTTTTTTTTTCCATTTTAGTTTTAAAAAGTTTTTGAAATCACTAATAAACCTTGCATTCCCATTATTTGCCTTGCTGGGTTGCAAAACAAACAAAATACACCAACCCATTTACTCTAAAGCCTGGCCTCAAAAATACCTTTTTTTAAAAAAAAATCACCGTGGCCACAGAAATACTTCAAGTTAATATTAACTTGAGACACTCAAACTTGAGAAACCCAAACTTGCAATAAGTGGCAGGTCGAGAGCGTGGATGCTGGAAAAGTACAGCAGGTCAGGCAGCATCAGAGAAGCAGGAAAATTGACAATTTGAGCAAAAGCCCTTCATCAGGATTGACACCTTTTCCATGAAAGCGCAGGAGATAGAGCACATCCTTTAAACTAATATTCAAACATTCCTGCAGTTTGCTTGTATTTACACTTTAGCACTGTAATTATTACTCATGTTTTGACATTTTAATCTCTAATGTGGCACAGTGGCTCAGTGGTTAGCACTGCTGCCTCAGAGCACTAGGGTTCCAAGTTTGATTCCAGCCTCTGGTGACTGTCTGTGTGGAGTTTGCATATTCTCCCTGTGTCTGTGTGGGTTTCCTCCCACTAATCCAAAGATGTGCAGGTCAGGTGAAAAGGGCCAAGCTAAATTGCCCTTGGTTTTAGGTGCATTAGTCAGAGGGAGGTGGGTCAGTGTGGACTGGTTAGGCCAAAGGGCCTGTTTCCACACTGTAGGGAATCTAATCTAATCTAGTATTTACTACTTTATTTTTCCTCCTTGCTTTAAATCTTCTAACATTTCACCAGTACTAATGAAAGGTCATCAATGGGAAAATCAACAGTTTTACCCTCTCTACAGATTCTGCTGGTCTTCTGAATTTTTGACACTTATTTTCTTTCAAATTTATAGCATCCACTGTTTGATTTTCTAATCTTGTTTAGATGGAAGCCTAGAAATCATTAAACTTCTAACTGTAGCACCTGACCTTGGATTTCTTGTTCTTTAATCACGTGAAAGCATAAAGTACACATTAGAATTTGATACTTAGCATGGTGTGCTTAAACTGGGTACTGGTTTTGCAATGCATCCTTAAGCCTTTGGGGTGGCATGGTGATGGCTCAGTGGTTAGCACTGCTGCCACACAGCACCAGGGACCTGGGTTCAATTCCCGTCTCAGGCGACTGTTTGGAGTTTGCATATTCCTCCAGTGTCTGCGTGGGTTTCCTCCCACAATCCAAATGATATGCTGGTCAGGTGAATTGGCAAATTGCCCATAGTGTTGGGTGCAGTAAAGATAGGGGAGGGGAATGGGTCTGGGTGGGTTACTCTTCAGAGGATTGATGTGGAGTTGTTGGGCTGAAGGGCCTGCTTCCACACTAGGGATTCTAATCTAATATGTTTAATATATTTGGGTGAATCCATAGTTGTCTGTCCTAATTGCTAACAAAGGTTTAAATAACTGTTTGTACAGTAATCTGTTCATGAGTACCACTATTTGTAATCATTCTATAAATGCTTATCTATACATGATACTGTGATTTACACTCCCCTCTTAGATTATGCATGGGTAATTCATCTAGACACAGGAGTCCAAGAACAACATTTCATGGGGGTGGGGGGTGGGCACAATTTAAAGACCATATTTGGCAGAACAGTAAGTCTAAATTTCAGAAAAAAATCCAAAGCAATGGTAAGTCAGTCCCAAGCAGCCTCGTCAGTTGAAAAGTTGAGCTAGACAGAAATACTTCCTATATTTCAAACATTGACACAGTTCATATGGTCCCCTTGACAGATCAGTGTTATTACTGCTGACCAAGTCTCGAATACTTCTGAAAGCTCTTTTGTTTTTTAAGGAAAAATTCTTGCAGTTGGTGCAGTTACTTTTCAGATTATGGTTCCTCCCCTATTTGGGGGAAAAAAGGTCTAATTATCTCCTTGATTTGCAAAGAGATGAGATCAAAATATCTGGAAATAAAGCTATTTTTTCCCAACTCTTATCCCATCACCCTTTTCACAGATCGTTCCTCTTCAGGAGTCAGTTTAAAAACTCCTTTGCAATGTGAGTATGTGGAATTAAAGAATCTCTTTCCATAGAGTTAAACCACAGAATATTTTGATTTATTTGTCTCTTTAAAGATAGTGTCATGACAATTTATAGGCTCATCAGTAATCAAAAATTTTCTTTTGGTCTAAAGTAATGAAAGAGGAGGACAGTGTTGTTAGTAAATTGTAGAGCAGCTCCCTATCAACAGAAGTAAGAGCGTCTTGAAGTTTGGGTTCCCAAAGAGTAAACCCCTTCTGGATTTTGAGTAGATTGTTGTCACAATCCTATGAGCCATAGTCATATTTTATCTATATCTAATCCAAGAATTGGGACACAGTTATTGTGTTCTTCCATAATACAACCATCAACTTGTTGGTTATGTTTCAGTCTTTCGTCCAGCATAGAAAAATACACCACTTCGAGCACAAATTGTAAGGGACCAAGCGGATAGATAAATTTCCCAGCCAACTATATTAAGTTAGGGTTGTAAACATGCCTTTTTCTTAATGATTTGTTGCGAGAAGGTTTAAAAAAGTTGGGTGAAATGCTACTCAGCCTTTTCTCACCCATTCAGAAATTAAGATTCTGGGTGTTACAATTCTGTTAAGGGCCATTAATATTCAAAAAATAATACTATAAAGTAGGTTATAGTCTGCTCAATCGGTTCCCTTGTTTTACACAATCGTAAAGATTCCTTCACTTTTTCTGGGGCTAACCCAAAAGAAATGCCTCAGCCCTTTGGAATTTAGTTTAATTCTATGGGGTCTAAGATTCTATGGGGTTATTCCATTTAATATTTTAATATCCACCTTTTCCATTGTCAACTTCATGGCCTATGCCTTTAACAGTAATATCCACGCCTCAGAAAATGCTGTCCTCTGATTGATCAGCAGTCTCTGGCAGTATGGGACTTTTGTGGGAAGCCTCCTGTTTGGATGAGAAGGTCGCCGTCTACCTAATTTTGTTTGATCCATTGAGTTTTCTCACTGGTGAGGTTGGGAGTTCGTCACTCACCTCCACTCAGCACAAAATACTTGATCCTAATTTGCATATTAAGTACTGGTTTGGGGGTTGTGGGAGAGGGGTATTGCAAATGCTGAGAATTAGAAGTGCTTTAAGTAACATTCCTACTTCCGTATCCCATCACTGATCCAATTATCCTTGAGCACTGCATCATTCCTATTATTCTTTCTCTTCATTTAGCTGTCTGAAGATAGGACTAATCCATAGCATTATGATGTTAACCAACATGTAGGGCAAGGAGGCAGTCTGATGTGTTAAAGGTAAGAAGGGTCATAAAGACATAATCATAGAGATCACCAACATGAAGACAGGCCCTTCAGCCCAACTTCCCCATGCAGTCCAGTTTTCACAATTTAAACTAGTCCCATTTGCCTGCATTTAGTCCGTACCTATCCCATTCACGTACCTGTCTAAATGTTTCTTAAATAACAAAATTGTACTCCCTTCACTCACCACCATTGACAGTCTGTTCCAGACCCACACTAACCTCTATGGGGAAAAAATGCCTCTCTGAATCCCTTCATCTCTTCTGTCTCTCCTTAAGTCCATGCTATCTAGTTTCATACTACCATGAGGAAGGCTGGCTGTTATCTACCTTCTCTATGCCTGTTATGATAAGGTCACCCTCAGTCTCCTATGCTGTAGGGGGAATAAAGTCCTGGACTATTCAACATTTCCTTACAATTTAAATCTTCCAGACCAGGTAGCATCCTAATAAATCTTTACTTCACCTTTTTAATGGCTTTCTACAGCAGGGTGACCAGAACTGCATGCATCTCTCTAAATGTGGCTTTGCCAACATATTGTAAAGCTGCAACAAGATGTCCCAAATCCTCTACTCAAGGGTCTGACTGATCGAAAGCTAGCGTGCCAAAAGTATTCATCATGTCCCTGTCCACTGTTCGGATCCTGTCCTGGGCGAGCCTCCCCAAATTTATTACCATTCCTGACTGGATACCCAGAATTGTTAAGCTGCTGAATGGGGTGAGATAAACTGGCTCCTCTTCTTTATTCACCCACCTCCCACGTTGGTTGCAATAAGGATCACTTAAACAGGGCTCCTTCCCCTGTAGATATCTTTATCCCAAAACAAATGAACTTCTACTTTAAGAAGCCAACTTAGCCAGGCTTTCTTGAATCAATAAGGAGTGAATTTATTAATTACAAGAAGTAGGAAAATTAGTAATGTAGTGCACATACCAATTCAAAATAAGAGATTATCTGGATAATTCTCTGCATAGTTGGATATTGTGCCTGTTGTAGTGGGGTTTGCGAGTAGTGTTGATGGTGTTAGTTGAATGGCCATTTTCATGATCGTTAGTTTTGTAAATTTGTTGAGATTCTGTAGTTGATTCCTTTTGACTGTTATTGAATTACAGCATTCAGGGTGTGTGGGAAAGTCATGATTAGGTTAGATTAGATTCCTTACAGTGAGGAAACAGGCCCTTCAGCCCAACAAGTCCACACCGATCCTCTGAGGAGAAACCCACCCAGACCCATTTCCCTCTGACTAATGCACCTAACACTAATGGGCAATTTAGCATAGCCAGTTCACCTGACCTGCACATCTTTGGACTGGGAGGAAACCGGAGCACCTGGAGGAAACCCACAGACACTGGGGAGAATGTGCAAACTCCACACAGATAGTCGCCCAAGGCTGCCCTTTTATTGTCCTGTTTCTTTTTGTCTGGTTGCTTCCAAGTGAGCAAAGGTTTTTATTTGTAGGAGTAACTAGGGGATAGTTTTTCAACTTTGAACTCTGCATACAAAAGCAGGCTGGTATACATGAGAATTTGCAGTCCCATTAGCACGTGACACTGCAGTTGAAGCTGGTTTCTTCATCCCTATCCTTGTATATCCTCCAAAGTGAAAAAAAGATATGTCTGCAGTTTGGCACATAATCCATAGGAGTATGGCTCCCGTTTCAGCAAGGGATTACCAGACCCACCTTGTTAGCATAAGATTTCACCAACAAGTCTGTTTCAACTTGCTCGTCCCACCTTTGAAGGGATGTCATTTAAAGGAAATCAAAAACAGGTCAAAAGCCATAGGAAAGGATTCCAGAGTGGATAATGATAACGTATAGGTAGTTCTCATATAAAGTGTGTTTTGGCAGTGTGATTTGGCTATAACATAGCCGAAGAATTAGGGAACAGTATTTTCAAGAATGCTTACCTCTGTTCCCAATAGTGTGATTCCAGTGGAGATTTTTCACATGCTTTGTTCTGCGCATGTGCTGATGTCAGCTGCCATCAGAGTATATTAGAGATACTGTACTATACATTGAACAGCATCCTTTCAAAAATTAAACTAATGAATATTCCCTCAGAGAAGAATATTCTTGTATAATCCCTGTATAAGACATGTCGAGGACTGCATACTGAGGAAGTCAATTCGGGTGTACCCCAACAGCAAACTCTGGATGAACCAAGACGTACAGAACCTGTTAAAAACCAGGCATGAGTTCTTCAGAGCAGGAGATCCACTCACCTATAAGGAATCCAAGTATGACCTTCGCAGAGTCATTAAGACAGCCAAGGACTAATACCGATACAAACTAGAGACCCAGACAGACACCTGGCAACTCTGGCACGGACTGAATGACATCACAGGTTTTAAAAAGAGATCGTGCAAGAAAGCAGACGATGACACATCCCTCCCAGATCATCCCAACACCTCCTATGCCCGCTTTGAGTAGAGTTTTGACAGAGAGGTAATACCTATTCTGACAGGTCCTGATGAACCAATCCCAACATTCACTGCATCAGAGATCAGATCAGTTTTCCTTTGTGTGACTCCAAGGAAAGCGATGGGACCAGATGAAGTACCAGGCCGTGCACTCAGAGCACGCACAGATCAACTGGCACAGGTCTTCTCGGACATCTTCAACCTCTCCCTGCAGCAGGCCACTGTTCCTGCCTGTTTCAAGAGGGCCAACATCATCCCTGTGCCTAAGAAGGCTCATGCAGCATGTCTAAATGACCACCGCCCAGGGGCCCTAACTTTGGTGGTCATGAAGTGCTTTGAAAGGCTTGTCATGACATTAAAAACTCCAGCCTCCCTACAACTCTTAACCCACTCCAATTTGCCTATTGGACCAGATCCATGTCAGATGCCATATCACTTGCCCTTCACTCTTCCCTAGAACATCTTGACACCGAGAACAGCTATGTAAGAATCCTACTCATTGACTACAGTTCAGCCTTCAGCACTATTACCCCCTCGAGAATGATTGCTAAACTTAGTGATCTCAGACCAAGCCCCACTCTCTGCAACTGGATCCTGAGTTTCCTGACCCAAAGGCCACAATCAGTGAAAATTGGAGATTATATTTCTTCCTTAATAACACTCAATATTGGAGCCTCCTAGGGGTGCATACTTAGCCCCCTACTATACTCACTGTGTACCCATGACTGCATCACCAAATACCAGACTAATGCCGTTCACAAGTTCACTGATGACACCACCATAGTCAGTCAAATCTCAGATGGTGACAAAACAGACTACAGATGAGAGGTGGAAGACCTGGAAACTTTATTAGGCACAGTGGCTCAGTAGTTAGCCCTGCTGCCTTACAGCACCAGGGACCTGGGTTCGATTCCAGCCTCGGGTGACTGTCTGTGTGGAATTTGCACATTCTCCCTGTGTCTGCTCTGGTTTCCTCCCACTGTCCAAAGATGTGCAGGTTAGGTGGATTGGCCATGCTAAATTAGGTGCATTAGAGGGAAATGAGTCTGGGTGGGTTACTCTTTAGAAGGTCACTGTGGACTTGTTGGGCTGAAGGCTGATTCCACGCTCGTGCACTGAGAAAAATCCAGCTCTCAAAGCCAGCAAAACCAAGGAACTCATTATTGATTTTCGGTGGGATGTTACTCATGGCCCCCTATACATTAACAGCACAGAGGTGGAATGAATGGAGAGTGTCAAGGTCCTGGGAATGGTCATCCACGACAAGCTTTCTTAGACTCTTCATGTGGTGGACACACTGGTTACAAAGGCCCAACATTTCTTCTTCAGGTAGCTGAGGACATTTGGCATGATGGTGAATACCCTTGCCAACTCTTATAGGTGCGCCATTGACAACATTCTGTCTGGATGTGTCACTACCTGGTATGGCAACTGTACCATTCCAGATCGGAGACGGTTACAGAGAGTGGTAATCTTGGCCTGGACAATTACAAAGGCCAACCTCCCATCTATAGAAGCCATCTACCAGGCCTGCTGTCAAGGAAAGGCTACCAGTATTCTCAAAGATCCAAAGATCCAAACCACCCAGGCAATGCTTTTCTATAACCTCTACCATCGGAGAGAAGGTATAGAAGCCTGAACATGCACACCAGCCAGTTTCATATCAGTTTCTACCCTACTGTTGTTAGAATACTGAATGAACTCACAAACTCTTAACATTTACTTGTACCGATGTTTTTGTTTTTGCTGCTGTTTTACTTATTATTTACTTAAATCTACTTAAATCTGTGATCTGCCTACATTGCTCGCAAGACAGAGCTTTTCACTGTGCCATGGTACACGTAACAATAAACTAAATTCAGTTCAGACCTGTATAATTCCTGCAGGACTACATTACTCTCACAAATACCATTTGCCATTCTAATTTGTTCTTGTACCTGGATGTGCAATCTGAACCAACCCCCAAGAAACAGTCAGAAGACAATCAACTACAGCCACCCACTTCTGCAACCACAACTACAGTGGTGATGATGATCCTCTGTCCCTGCATTAACAATATTTTTTTCAATGCAAGATGATAAATTTACTTTTGTTTCATGAATAAATATGATTTAAACCTTCATCCCAGTCATTCTATACTTAGTATTAGGCTTTTGGGTGATTTTTGAGCGAGGGCTAGTATGAGTTTTGCTGGTCTGCCCCGACGCCATTTTCCCCATAGGCCCCATGATTTCTATTAAATGATTTTCTATAAAGTGAGATTTGGAAGCAACTATGACTTTACAGGAGAACTAGCTGTAATCAGGTAGGGTGGAGCATCAACAAATTATCTTCTATGTTCAGAGACAGATGTAGTGGATTCCACACAATATTAAGTTTTTAAATCCAGTTCAAAGCTGTGAGAATTGAGCTTTGAGCACCAGGTGGATGGAGGAAAGAGTTGAGATGGAGGAAAGAGTTGAGAGGGAGGAAGGACACAAAGGTCAAGTCCTCACAAGAGAATCTACCAAAGATTGAGTTATCTGGAAGAGCTGAACAAAAAGCAGTTATCAGCAGTAGCTTCCATCACTAAGCCTTGCTGCACAAATGCTCTGTCAGAGGGGCAAAGAACACCTACGTCCTTGCTACCACCATTCATTAATCGCGATTTCTCCTGCTCCCCTCTTCCATCCCAGACCCAATATCTCACCTCTTTCCTGTTTGCCAATCCTGCCACTCATTGGTCCTTGTATTTCCCAGTGCTCCCACTAACTGCTACCATCATTCAAACTGTCACTGTTCATCTGTCCTCCCCATTGTAAGAGGAAGCTTTCAAAGGAAAGATGGATGCAGCAACCTAGGCCAACAGCGCCGATGGGACTGGTACACATAGAAGAAACTATCTGTTGATGAGTTGTTACATTCTTAGGGATATAGTTTGCAAAGTAAAACTAAATCGCACTATGTAGACAGGCCAAGAAGAGACAATGCCATATTGGATTTGGTACTGGGGAATGAACCCGACCAGGTGTTAGATTTGTAGGTAGGTGAGCACTTTGGTGATAGTGACTGCAATTTGGTTATGTTTACAATAGCCATAGGCAGGGATAGGTATATACCACAGGGAAAGAGGTATAACTGGGGGAAAGGAAGTATGCTGCGATTTAGCAAGATTTAGGATGCATAAAGGATGTGGAAGCTTTGGGAAGGGTTCAGATGAGATTTACTAGGATGTTTCCTGGTATAGAGGGAAGATCTCACCAGGAAAGGCTGAGGGAACTGAGGCTGTTTTCGTTGGAGAGAAGAATGTTGAGAGGTGACTTAATCGACACATATAAGATTATCAGAGGGTTAGATCGGGTGGACAGTGAGAGCCTTTTCCGCGGATGGTGAAGGCTAACATGAGGGAACATAGCTTTAAATTGAGGGGTGATAGATTTAGGACAGATATCAGGGGTAGTTTCTTTACTCAGAGAGTAGTAGGGGCGTGAATGGCCTGCCTGCAACAGTAGTAGACTCGCCAACTTTAAGGGCATTGAAGTGGGCATTGGACATACATATGGATAATAATGGAATGGTGTAGGCAAGAAGAGCATCGGATTAATTTCACAGGTTGGTGCAAAATTGAGAGCTGAAGGGCCTGTACTGCACTGTAATGTTCTACGTTCAATGTTCTACTTGAGGGATTCATGTTCATGTGTGAGGCAACAGTGATTAGCACAACACTGAAAATTGCAAATATACATTTGATTTCAAGAGCACAGTGCTGCTACCTGCTGTTGGATTTTTACTTTGCTGACTGAAACAACAAACCCACAAATCTACTACAAACCCACTGACTCCCACAGCTACTTAGACTACACCTGTTCCCACCCTACCTCCTCTAAAAACACTATCCGTTATTCCCAATTCCTCCACCTCTGCCACATCTGTTCCCAGGGTGACCAATCCCACCTTAGAAAAGATTAGGCTGAGGATGGTCATGTCAGACAGTGAGTGGGAAGAGGAATTAAAATAGACGGTGACTGGGAAGTCTGGGTGGCCCCTGCAGGCTCGGCTTAGATGCTTGGTGAAACATTCCCTTAGTTTACATTCAGTCTCCCCAATGTAGAGAAGACCACATTGGGAGCACTGGCTATAGAAAGCTAGGCTGGAGGAGAGGCAAGTGAACCTCTGTCTCACCTGGAAGGACTGTTTTGAAGGTTGGCTGGGGGTGAGGAGAGTGGTATGCTGGCAGGTTTTTCATCTTTTCCGTTGCAGGGGAAAGTACCTGGGGGTTCAGGGAGGTTGGTAGGGAGAGTGGCACAAACCAAGGACCTTCGAAGGGAACAGTCCTTGCAGAAGACAGAGAAGAATGGGGAGGGAAAATGTTCTTTGTGGCAGGGTTTAGTTGGAGTTGGCAGAAGTGTTTAAGTATGATGTGTTGGATACAGAGACTGGTGCGGAGGTAGGTGAGGACAAGGGGGTCTCTGTCTTTATTGCATTCGGAGAGTGAGGGTTTAGAGCAGTGGAGCGGGGATTGGAGATGGTGTGGTGGAGGGCTGTCTGAATGACAGAGGGAGGAAAAGCACATTGTTCGAAATAGGCGGACATTTAGGATGCTTGGGAGTGGAATGGTCTCCTCATCTGAGCAGATGCAGCAGAGGCGGAGAAATTGGGAGAATGGATGGAGTTCTTGCAGGATACCGGGTGGGAGGATTACACTTAAAATGTCGACTTTTCCACTTCCTGATGCTGCCTGGCTTGCTGTGTTCTTCCAGCCTCCTGCTTGTCTACCTTGGATTCCAGTATTTGCAGTTTTATATTTGTCTCTAACCAATCTAGAGACAGTCAGTTTGAACATAGGGAAGGGCATCAAAGTGAAGGCATAATACAATGGATCTATCTTGACTTGATGAAAATGAGTAGTTTCAAGTATCTGCTGTCAGTGTGGAAGAAGGTAGAAACATGAAAATGGAAATTGAACAACGGATTAATTCCAGTTAGAGTAACTGGAATAAGTGCAATAAAGTCTAAGTGTTAGAAGGTGTCACTAAAACTAGAGCAAATCTACAAGACAGTTATATGACTGATTTTGTTAAACAGTGTGGAAACCTAGACAAAATCAAGGAAGAAAGAAACAATGACTGGATACAACTGATATGCAGATACTGGGATGAATGTGTGGAGGGATGAAAGGACAAGTTCAGGACTCACACATTGGGGGCCATTGAAGATTGTGAGAACATCAAAGAAAGTAACTGTTAAGAGACTGAAATGGTATGATCATCTGTTGTAGCAAGAGAGGAAATTGGACATGTGAGTAGTGGAGGAGAGGCTGCTATGAAGAAAGAATAGAGGAAGACCTAAGACCAGATATAAAGATATGGTGAGAGATATGAATACAGTATTGTGGGATTTGGAGGAGGATTGGGTGACTGACAGGAGAAGAGAGAAAGGTGATTAACCATTATTATAGCAACTTTAAGAACAACTGGATAGACTGAAAGAGGAGGACCTCCATAATGTGCCTGCCTACATTTAACTGAAATGCCTCATTTTGCACATACAGCTTGTGTTATAGAGTCATAGACAGACTCTTTGGTCCAATTGATGCATGCTGAACATCATCACAAACTAAATTAGCCCTACCTACCTGCTCCTGTCCTGTATCGTTCCAAACCTTTCTTATTCATGTACTTATCAAAGTGTCTTTCAAACATTGTAACTGTGTCCACATCCATCACTTCCTCAGGAAGTTCATTCCACATGCGAACCACCCTCTTGTAAAACAATTTAATCTTCATGTCTTTTTTAAATCTCTGTCCTCTCACCTTAAAAATGTGTGCTCCCTGGTCTTGAAATTCCCCCATCCTAGGGAAAAAACACCAACCATTACGTCTATCTATGCCCCTCTTGATTTTACAAACCTCTAGAAGTTCACGACCCAACCTCCAATGAAAAAGGACACAGCCCAGCTAGCCTTTCTCTTTAATTCAAATTTTCCAAACCTGGCAATATCCTGGATGGGCAATAAATGGTGGCTTAGCCAGTGACATCCTTGTTCCGTGAGTGAATAAAATAAAAGGCAATTAAGGCAGTATTGTTCTCATGGCATCTAGAAGGTATAAGAACAGAAGGTTTGATTGTCAAAGCACAATTAGCATGCATCTGAGCACAAGGAAAGTTGCAACTGACAATGGGACACAATTGAAAGATATTCAGTCCAATGAATCTTCTCCAGCTTGATAATATCCTTCCTATAAGTGGGCAACCAGAACTGGACATATTACTCATTTTCCAATGAAAATCACAACAACCAGTTAATGCATTCTTGATGAATTCTTAACCACGGAGTGGGAAGGATCATGGGCCTGCAGTCACCCATCCTGGTGAAAATGGCAACTGGCAACTGGAAACTGTCACACTGCTGGCGTTGATGTTCTGTATCGCCCTGCCTATGTGCCCCCACTCCATTCTGGCACTTTTTATATAATTCAATCTTCCAAACATGGAGAAATATGCGATCAAATGGGCTTTGCACATACTCACATGTTCCTAGCGTAGGACCAAACACAATAATAAAAAAGCCAAATAGCTATGAGGAGAGCTTTTCCTGGGTCATCTCTTCTGCCTTTCAAGACGTAAATACTTACAGAGAAGTGGGAGATTGAAGAATATGTTTAGAACATTGGAACATGGTTCTTTAGTTCCAAAGATGAACCAATGATCCTCAAGCTGTGACTTATTTCATTTTTAAAAGCAGGTATAAAATATCATCATTGGTGCTCGAGGGTGATTCATGTTTTGTGCAATTTGTAATTTAGCTATCAGCAATATAAAAACTGCTGAACTGTATATTGCAAGAGATATTGGATAGTACGTCCTTTCAAATAAAGCATTATGATTAATTTAGAAAGAGATGAGTCAAATTAACAGTTACCTTCAAGAGACTAGTAAAGAAATATCAGTGCAGATGAAAATCGGATTGCACAAAATTAGTAAAATAAAACAAAGAACTGCAGATGCTGGAAATCTGAAACTGGGGTTCTTTCTGGGGAATGTGGGACCTCTATAAACAGAATGGTCTACACCTGAACCTGAGGGGCACCAGTATCCTTGAGGGGGAGGTTTGCTAGTGCTCTTGGGGTGGGGGGTGGGGTTTAAACTAACTCTGCAGGGGCATGGGAACCTAGACTGTAGCTTTAGGGTGCAGGACCTGGAGTGTAGGGAGGTTAGGAACATGGCATCAATCTCAAAGGAGGGTGCCTGTAAACAGGAAAGTGGCTTGAATTGTGTATGCTTCAATGCAAGAAGTATACGAAATAAGGTAGGTGAACTTGCAGCATGGGTTGGTACCTGGGATTTCGATGTTGTGGCTATTACGGAGACATGGGTAGAACAGGGACAGGATTGGCTGTTGCAGGTTCCTGGGTTTAAATGTTTTAGTAGGGTCAGAGGTGGGGGTAAAAGAGGGGGAGGTGTGGCATTGCTTGTCAAAGATAGTATTACAGCGGTGGAAAGGACGATGGATGAAGACTCGCCATCTGAGGTAGTTTGGGCTGAGGTTAGGAATAGGAAAGGTGAGGTCACCCTGTTAGGAGTTTTCTACAGGCCTCCTAATAGTCCTAGAGACGTAGAAGAAAGGATTGCGAGGGTGATTCAGGAGAAGAGTGAAAGTAATAGGGTGGTTGTTATGGGGGACTTTAACTTTCCTGATATTGACTGGGAAAGCTATAGCTCGAGTACGTTAGATGGGTCGGTGTTTGTCCAATGTGTGTAGGAGGGTTTCCTGACACAATATGTAGTCAGGCCAACAAGAGGTGAGGCCATACTGGATTTGGTTCTGGGTAACGAACCAGGCCAGGTATTAGAATTGGAGGTAGCTGAGCACTTTGGGGACAGTGACCACAATTCGGTGACTTTTAATCTAGTGATGGAGAGGGATAGGTGTGCACTGCAGGGCAAGAGTTATAGATGGGGGCAGGGAAATTATGATGCGGTGAGGCACGACTTAGGATGCGTGGCTTGGAAAAGTAGGCTTCAAGGCAAGGGCGCAATTGATATGTGGACCTTGTTCAAGGAGCAACTATTGAGTGTCCTTGATAAATATGTACCTGTCAGGCAGGGAGGAAAGGATCGTGTGAGGGAGCCGTGATTTAATAAGGAATTCGAATCCCTTGTTAAAGGGAAGACGGCAGCCTATGTAAAGATGAGGCGTGAAGGTTCAATTGGGGCAATTGAGAGTTATAAGGTAGCCAGGAAGGATCTGAAGAGAGAGCTAAGAGCAGCAAGGAGGGGACATGAAAAGTCCTCAGTTGGTAGGAATAGGGATAACCCAAAGGCTTTCTATAGGTATGTCAGGAATAAAAGAATGACTAGGGTAGGAATGGATCCAGTCAAGGATAGTATTGGGAAGTTGTGTGTTTAGGCTGAAGAGATTGGGAGACACTGAATGAATACTTTTTGTCAGTATTCACTCAGGAACGTAACATTGTTGCCGATGTGAATATTGAGTCACAATTAATTAGAATGGACGGCTTTGAAGTATGTAGGGAAGAGGTGTTGGAAATTCTGGAAAGGGTGAAAATAGATAAGTCCCCTGGGCCTGATGGCATTTATCCTAGGATTCTCTGGGAAGCAAGGGAGGGGATTGCAGAGCCATTGACCTTGATTTTTATGTCCTCGTTGTCTACAGGAATAGTGCCAGAAGACTGGAGGATAGCAAATGTGGTTCCCTTGTTCAAGAAGGGGAGTAGGGATAACCCTAGTAACTATAGGCCGGTGAGTCTCACTTCTGTTGTGGGCAAAGTCTTAGAGAGAATTGTAAGGGATAGGATTTATGAACATCTGGATAGGAATAATGTGATCAAGGATAGTCAGCATGGTTTTGTGAAGGGCAGGTCGTGCCTCACAAACCTTATTGAATTCTTTGAGAAGGTGACTAAGGAGGTGGACGAGGGTAAAGCAGTAGATGTGGTGTATATGGATTTTAGTAAGGCGTTTGATAAGGTTCCCCATGGTAGGCTACTGCAAAAAATACGGAGGTATGGCATTGAGGGTGAGTTGGAGGTTTGGATTAGGAAATGGCTGCCTGGAAGAAGACAGAGGGTAGTAGTTGATGGTAAAGGTTCATCTTGGAGTGCAGTTACTAGCGGTGTTCTGCAAGGATCTGTTTTGGGACCATTGCGGTTTGTCATTTTTATAAATGACCTGGAGGAGGGGCTAGAAGGTTGGGTGAGCAAGTTTGCGGATGATACGAAAGTCGGTGGAGTTGTTGACAGTGAGGAAGAATGTGTCAGGTTACAGCGGGATATAGATAAGCTGCAGAGCTGGGCAGAAAGGTGGCAAATGGAGTTCAATGTGGGTAAGTGTGAGGTGATTCACTTTGGTATGAGTAACAAAAAGATGGGGTACTGGGCTAATGGTCGGATACTTGGTAGTGTGGATGAGCAGAGGTATCTTGGTGTCCATGTACACAGATCTCTGAAAGTTGCCACCCAGGTAAATAGTGCGGTGAAGAAGGCATATGGCGTACTGGCTTTTATTGGTAGAGGAATTGAGTACCGGAGTCCTGAGGTCATGTTGCAGTTGTATAAGACTCTGGTGCGGCCGCATCTGGAGTATTGTGTGCAGTGTTAGTCGCCATACTATAGGAAGGATGTGGAGGCACTGGAACGGGTGCAGAGGAGGTTTACCAGGATGTTGCCTGGTATGGTAGGAAGATCGTATGAGGAAAGGCTGAGGCACTTGGGGCTGTTTTCATTGGAGAAAAGAAGGTTTAGGGGTGACTTGATAGAGGTGTACAAGATGATGAGGGGTTTAGATAGGATTGACCATGAGAACCTTTTTCCACGTATGGAGTCAGCTATTACAAGGGGACATAGCTTCAAATTAAGGGGTGGTAGGTATAGGACAGATGTTAGGGGTAGGTTCTTTACTCAGCGAGTCGTGCCAAACCTGTTGTGTTTCGCCAGTAGCAGTGGTGGACTCTCCCTCTTTATGGGCATTTAAGTGGGCATTGGACAAGCATATGGAGGATAGTGGGCTAGTGTAGGTTAGGTGGGCTTGGATCGGCGCAACATCGAGGGCCAAAGAGCCTGTACTGCGTTGTATAGTTCTATGTTCTATGTTAAACTCAGGTGTTCTGAAGAACGGTCACTGGATTGAAACATTCTGCTTTCTCTCCACTGATGCTGCCAAACCTGTTGTGTTTCGCCAGTAATTTTTACTTATGTTACACAAAATTAATATTGTTAACAACTGGAAATGCTGCAGACACAATAGGATGATTCTTTTTCTTCACTAAAGAGTGGGAATTGGTAGAGAATTGGCCATCAATCAGACATGACACTTACTTTTCATGTTCATTGACCTGAGTGGAAAGAAAGACCTGGTGAGGTATAAAAAGATATATGATCCATTACTCTTTACTTTGCATTGTGTGTGAAAATTATGTCCTATTTTAAAAGTTCGAAGAATTGCAAGAAACTGACATTAAGATTTTTCCGAAATAGCATTTCATAAACAAAGCAAAATCGTGCAGATGCAGCAATCTAGAATAAAAACAGAAAGTGCTGGAGAAAGTCAGCAGGTCTGGCAGCATTTGTGAAGAGATAAAGAGAATAAATGTTTTGAGTTCAAAGACTCTTTTCTGGAATTGAAGTTCGGGGCTTAGTTACAAAGAAGATCTTTGGGCTCAAGATGTTAACTCTGTTTCTCTCTTCACAGATGCTGCCAGACCAGTTAATTTTATCCAGCATTTTCTATTTCTGTGCCATAAATAATATTTGCCTCCCAAACGGATACAGTACATGAATTTCTTGGTTAATATCATTAACTGGTTCCTGGAAAATACAATATTATATGAAAGGACATGATGCAAAGTATGGAAGTGGTATGATAAATGGGGTCACATTCCTTGTGGATTGTATTTGGAATACACCTTTCCATATCAACATGCACATTAACATTTTAAAGTTAAGAAAATGTAGAAAAAATCAGTGGTAAGTTTATCCCAACATGAGAAAATTAAGAAAACACAGGGCTGGATTTTACAGCTACAAATAGGGCAGGCCATCAGCCCAGAGCAAGCATGGAATACAGGTCATTCTGTTATAACGCGTGCTTTGTTAACAGGAATTTGCTATAACGCGATTGTCAAATTGAGGACACTGCTTCTAAAGTACAAAGTTTAAATGGACATTATGCAAATTTAAATAGTTTAGATGGTGCTGCTGCTACACAATTTTCTTATAGCACGGGATTGCACAAGAATTGAACCACTGTGTTACAGCAGAACTGACTGTATAGCAGAATTGACCTCATCACACTTAACACCAGCTTAATGGAAGATGGGCAGCATGGAAACCAGAAGCTACCTGCTATTTTGAAACAACCAGTGGAAAATGTTTGAGTATTGATTAAAAAAAGATATATTGTGTTGAAGCTTTTTGTCTTGCACTTTTCAGGACAATTGGCAAGAAAACCACTTCAAGGAGAAAACTAACATTTCCCTGCATGAGAGAAGAATGCTGATTAATTAGCAAGTGGACTCTGATTGGTCAAGATATTGCCATGGAGAATGCACCCATTAATGCTGATACATGATTGTCAGGGTTGTTTAAATTTTAACCGGATTGGTTGACTCCGCCCTTAGAAATGAACCAGTATATGGCTGTCATCTATCAGTTGACTGGAAACAGATGCATATGTGTACATGTTCCTTCTGCCTGCCCTGTTTATTAATATATGTGGCTTGTGCTACATGCAAACATGCTATGTGACGAGCCTGACTGACAAACCTAATTGGTTTTTTTACACATTCAAGATTATCTAGCAAATGTTATCTAATTGCAGAGTTACACCTGAAGTTGGGATCTTTGCTGCAAGTTTTGCAAGTGCAGACTGGCTGGATACAGTCAGCCCTTTGCTTTATGTGAACAACCAAAGGGACATGCTGTTTGGCACAATCCACCAGCCTATGGATGCAAGGCCTCCATACCTAGGATCACACCAACACTGATATCCATTTCTGTAATAGGCTGCCACTAATAGGATGCTGCCTTCAAGCCAAATAGTTGGCCCTTCAATTGTTTGCAACAGCAAGGTACTGACTATATTCAACCAGTCCATGCTTGCAATATTCATAATGCCATCTGACACTTAGCATTTGTCGATAATACCTTAAACTTGAAACTGTGTCTATGACTTGTCTAAGTCTTTTTGACAATGACACATGATGTCAGGATAATCATTGACCCATCCTTGTCCACCTTCATCACAAGGACAGTTATGATTTTTCCTCAGAATGAATCATTCTTGTTTTCTTGTAAATAATTCGGCCACCATGCGGTCTGTTAACCTTAACATCCCTTTTGTCCTTGCTTAAGAAATTGTTCATGTTTGGGAAAGGGAAGTTGCTATAGATGTCATTATATGA
Source organism: Chiloscyllium punctatum (assembly GCF_047496795.1). Lineage (NCBI taxonomy): Eukaryota > Metazoa > Chordata > Chondrichthyes > Orectolobiformes > Hemiscylliidae > Chiloscyllium > Chiloscyllium punctatum. The sequence goes on from NC_092745.1 coordinate 79,209,340, forward strand.
GGGCTCATGTCACACAGGAAATACTAGAAGCTTTCAGTTTTGTACCAGTCCCAATTTCCAAAACAGAGTAGCGAGGGAAGTTTCAAACAGGTTTGTGAAGGGAGCAGTGAAAGGGATATTGGGTGGGAGTGTCAAGAGGAGTACTAAGTGGAGCTATGAGTAGGAATAGTGAGTGAAATGTGCAATTGACAGGAGATACAGTTTCATTCTGATTGTTGCATAAATTGCTTTCATGTTAATTTCCTTATTTTATTGCATATTCTTTGCCCAATTAACATAAATTTACATTGTCCTTACCTTTCTGATTCTTGCTTAATGAATATTTTCTATTTTCTCCTTGCATAAGCTTTGATTCTCGTTACTTAAAGCAGGTTTTCATTTTGCTTGTTACACACTGGATACATACTGACTTGTGCTGTTTCCAGTTATCACAACAGCTTGCTATCTTTTTGTTTCTCACAGGTAACATTAGATTTATTTCCTCAAGTGACTTAATTTGTCTTCTTTGTTTCACTGCAGTTACACAATACAATTACCTAATTCTTAACTGGGATATTATTTCAAAACTTTTATAGCCAGTTCCTTCGCAGGCACAACATCATGGGTGGGGCGGGAGGGGGTGCTGCTGGTTGGAGGTGGAAGGTTGTTGGTGAGAAGGAGGATGATTGGTTGACTATTCAATCAACTTAATAATGTCTTCATTTGACATCCAGAAATGACTTTCCAGCAGGTTGAACAGAAGTGAGAACTCTGGTTGATCTTCTTCCTTCCCCAGTGAACCCACACACTACAGCCATGAGTAGCTGCCTCCGAGCACCAATCAATCAGTCACGACTGAACAGCCATCTCTGCTATTGGGAACTCCATATTCGACTACGTATTTACCAAAAGTGGTTTGTAGAGTTTCCAGAGTGCAGTTCTGATCATCAAGAAAGCGATAGTTCTTCATAATGTCATTTTATTGTTTTTTAATTTCCTGAGGTGAATTCTAATCCAAGCAACAACAGGATGAATATTGCTTATGATAACAAAACGAAAACTAATAACACATAAATAGCAGACTAAGCACTGAATGATTTTGTTTTGTTCCGTAGATTTTGTTTCAAATAAATAAAACATGCATTGTCATAAATACCAGTTTATTCCATGATGATAAGTGAGCACATTAAAACAAGAAAAATCAAAAGTTGGTTGTTACTTAATGCTTTGTAAGGTTTTTTTCCCCTAATGTTGTTTCTTTTATTGTTTACAGGGTATGATAATTCATGTCACTATGCTTTAATGTCCTGGCAGTTTAAGCTGTAGTCAGAACTCAACAGCATAGTTAGTACTGATTCAGTTGTAATGAATAATGTTGATCAATTTTCTTCTTGAATACAGGTTGTCAAGAAGGAATGTTTCATCGACTGAAATAACTGTCAAGCAACAATTTACAGAAAAATAAATTGTTGAGCAATTGGTAAATCACAACCTTGAAGGGCAACTTTAGAACCTTCAGAACATTAAACAAATAAACTAATAAAGTAGGTTATAATTACTCACATATATGTATAACATATTAACAATGCTGACAAGCACTTTATAAAGTTTAATAAAGGCAGCATTCAGTCTGAAAAAAATGAAAGTAATACATGTTTTGGTAATAATCAGGCTTGTTGGATACTGTAAGACTATTGTTGATCCCTTTTATCTAATTAAACATATTCACAAAGCTCTGCTCAGCAACTTCCAGCTGCCTTTGAAGACGTAAATATTGTATTTTATAGTTTAACTGAACTAAGTGCTCTCATCCCCTTCTACTAGGCATATAACTGAAAGGAGAAGGAAAAGGATATGTTGAAAAATGCAATTGAGGATGTAATTGCGGTTCAATTTTGTTCCTAAATATTTTATATTCTTTCTGATCCTTGCTGGCTCAAATTAAAAGGAAGATGTAAAATGAAAGCAGTAACCAAGACATACTACCAGTGTAAGATGCCATATAAATACATTCAACAGAATATTGTAGGGCTCTAAGCCATGTGGGCTATGGTGAGATTTGTGGTAGAATTGGACAAGAAATCCAGTGAAACCTACCTTGACACTGGGAGCAACAATATTAATCTTTTAAGCTTTATACAAACAAAGTGGCACATTTCTTGAAAGCAGTGATGAGTTGCCAGATAAGAGATCTTAATTCTTATTGAATGCCTTGTTGATTGTCCAACTCGCCTCATTAATAGCCAGATTTCTGGAAACCAGAGCAGGTACCTGGCATGATAGAGAGGAATGTAAAAGTGGAAAGGGAATTACATTACAGATAAGGGAGAATATCGCAGTTGAACTGAAGGTGTACACCATGGAAAGCTTATCCAGTGAAGTCATATGGATAGAGCTCAGGAATAGGAAGGGTACAATCACTTTAATGCGGTTATATTTCAGGCCTTCCAAAAGCCAGCAGAAGATAGTTCTGCCAGATCTGCTGAGCTTTTCATATAATTTCTGTTTTTGTTGGAGGAGACAGGAGGTACAGCTATGTGGACAGATTATGGAAAAATGTAAAATCAGCAGTATTGTTGCAGTGGGTGATTTTAAATTCCTCTGTATGTAAATAATTCATCTAGAGAAACAGCTATTCCAGACCTGGTATTGGAGAATGAGCTGGTCAAGTGATCAAAGTTTCCATGGGAGAGCACCCGGACAGCTCTCTCATTTTCCTATTCCCTTATCATTATGTCCTCTGTCCTGAGGACCAATGGAGCACAGGTATGTGTGTCTCTCCGGTAGATGCTGACAGTGCTGGACCTGGCTGTCCATGGCAGGGGCCAACTGTCCATGGAGGATGCCCAATGGTCACACGATTTGATCCACTGCTGCAGCATCTGGGCAATAGGGCTGTTGTGCCCCACAGACTTGTCTGCTGCTACTGTTCCTCCCTGTATGAATGGCTGAAGTCCCTGATCGCTGAAACCATAAGGTCACCTCCTGCCTGGGGCTGAGCACAGTGATGATCTCTGATTGCCAGTAGCTGTCGCAATGAGATTCCCACCCTCTCTCAGTCTAATGTTCCCACCAAGGTCAATGTCTGGGCTGGTGGCCTGGTACAGGGTGCAATCTTGTTGATATTTCCTCGAGGCTTTGGTACTTTTGTCCCAGAGGTCCAGGAGGTGGATTCAGGAGGTAGCCGGGCATTTCTCAGAGAGATTGTGGAGATGCTGACTGTACCTATATGACATGAGTGAGTGAGAGAGAGAGCATCATAGGCAGTGGGCGAAAGTGAGGACTGCAGATGCTGGAGATCAGAGTCAAGATTAGAGTGGTGCTGGAAAAGCACAACAGGTCAGGCAGCATCCGAGGAGCCTGAAAATCGACGTTTCAGGCAAAAGCCCTTTATCAGGAATGAGGCAGGGAGCCTACGGGGTGGAGAGGTAAATGGGGGGGGGGGGGGGGGGGGATGCTGGGGAGAAGGTAGCAAAGAGTACAATAGGTGGATGGGGGTGGAGATGAAGGTGATAGGTCAGAGAGGAGGGTGGAGCGGATAGGTGGGAAGGAAGATTGGCAGGTAGGACAGGTCATGAGGATGGTGCTGAGCTGGAAGGTTGGAACTGGGGTAAGGTGGGGGAAGGGGAAATGAGGAAACTGGTGAAGTCCACATTGATGCCCTGGGGTTGAAGTGTTCCGAGGCGGAAGACGAGGCGTTCTTCCTCCAGGCGTCGGGTGGTGAGGGAGCAGCGGTGGAGGAGGCCCAGGACCTGCATGTTCTCGGCAGAGTAGGAGGGGGAGTTGAATTGTTCGGCTACAGGGCGGTGGGGTTGATTGGTGCGGGTGTCCCAGAGATGTTCCCTAAAGCGCTCTGTGAAAAGATGTCCAGTCTTCCCAATGTAAAGGAGACCGCATCTGGAGCAATGGATATAATATGTTACATTTGTGGTATGCAGGTGAAACTTTGATGCATGTGGAAGGTTCCTTTGAGGCTTTGGATGGAGGTGTGGGCGCAGGTTTTGCAATTCCGGCGGTGACAGGGGAAGGTGCCAGGATGGGAGGGTGGGTTGTTGGGGCACGTGGACCTGACCAGGTAGTCAAGGAGGGAACGGACTTTGTGGAAAACGGAAAGGGGTGGGGAAGGGAATTTATCCCTGGTGGTGGGGTCCGTTTGGAGGTGGGGGAAATGTCGGCTGATGATGCGGCTTATGCAAAGTTTGGTAGGGTGGAAGGTGAGGACCAGGGAGGTTCTGTCCTTGTTGCAGTTGGAGGGGTGAGATGCGAGGACGGTGGTGTGGGACATGGATGAGATGTGTTGGAGGACATCTTCAACCCCGTGGGAAGGGAAATTACGGTCTTTAAAGAAGGAGGCTATCTGGTGTGTCCTGTGGTGGAACTGGTCCTTCTGGGAGCAGATACAGTGGAGGCAGAGGAATTGGGAATACGGGATGGCATTTTTGCAGGAGGTAGGGTGGGAAGAGGTGTAATCCAGGTAGCTGTTGGAGTCGGTGCATTTGTAAAAAATGTCAGCATTGAATCAGTCATCCTTGATGGAGATGGAGAGGTCCAGGAAGGGGAGGGAGGTGTCAGAGATGGTCCAGGTGAATTTAAGATCAGGATGGAATGTGTTATTGAAGTTGATGAACTGCTCATCCTCCTTGCGGGAGCACAAGGTGGTGCCAATGCAGTCATCAATGTAGCGGAGGAAGAGGTGGGGAGTGGTGTCGGTGTAACTACAGAAGATGTACTGTTCTGCGTAGCCGACAAAGAGATAGGCATAGCTGGTGCACATGTGGGTGCCCATGGTTACCCTTTTCCTCTGGAGGTAGTGGGAGGATTCACTGGAGAAATTGTTGAGGGTGAGGACCAGTTCAGCCAAACGAATGAGAGTGTCAGTGGAAGGGTACTGTTGGGGACGTTGGGAGAGGAAGAAATGGAGGGCTTGGATGCCCTGGTCATGGTGGATGGAGGTGTAAAGGGATTGGATGACCATGGTGAAGATGAGGCATTGGGGGCTGGGGAAATGGAAGTCTTGGAGGAGGTGAAGGGCATTGGTGGTGTCTTGAATGTATTGTGGGGAGTTCCAGGACAAGGGGGGATAGGACAGTATTGAGGTAGGTGGAGATGAGTTTGATGGGGCAGGAGCATGCTGAGACAATGGGTCGGCCAGGGTGGTCAGGCTTGTGGATCTTGGGAAGGAGGTAGAATCGGGCGGTGCGGGGTTCCCGAACTATGAGTTTGGAAGCTGTGGATGGGAGATCTCCTGAGGTGATGAGGTTGTGTATGGTCTGGGAGATGATGGTTTGGTGATGGGGGGTGGGGTCATGGTCAAGGGGGTGGTAGGAGGGGATGTGTTCTAGTTGGCGGTGTAGAGGTCAGTGCGCCAAACTACCACTGAACCCCCTTTATCCGCTAGCTTGATGGTGAGGTCGGGATTGGAGCAAAGGGAGTGGAGGGCTGCGTGTTGTGAGGGTGAGAGGTTGGAGTGGGGGAGGGGTGTTGACAGGTAGAGGTGGTTGATGTCTTGGCGGTAGTTGGAAAAGAAGAAGTCGAGGGAGGGTAGTAGGCCAGCACAGGGTGGACAGGTGGATGAAGTGTATTGGAGGTGGGTGAAGGAGTCCTCGGAAGGTGGGCGGGAGTCCTGATTGAGAAAATAAGCTTGAAGGTGGAGGCGGCAGAAGAAGTGTTCGACGTCACAATGCATATTGAATTTGTTGATGCATGGACGGAAGGGGATGAAGATAAGGCCTTTGCTGAGGACTGATCGTTTGTCCTCAGTGAGGAGGAGATCTGGGGAGATGGTGAAAACATGGCAGGGCTAGGAGCTAGGACCTGGTATAGGTGTGGAGCTGGGAGTGGGGGTGGAGCCTGTAACTGGAATGGGAGTGGTGGTAGGGGGATTGGAGGTGGAATCATGAGCAGGGGTGATGTTCCCCTCAGGGTTCTTGGAGGGGGGGGGGCAGGATGGTGACAGTGGGATCCATAGGGGGCGTGTCAGGAGTATGCAGGTGAGTGGCGATGGCGGGGGTGGTAGTGGTGGCGATGATGGCAGTGGGGGAGGGGGGCAGAAGGCAAATTGTAGTGAAAAGGAATAAAATAAAATAACTAGAGTCAGAAGGAAAATAATGGTATAGAGCGTAGGCAGTGGTCAGGTGTACAATTACTGACACTGACAACAGGGTTAATGTGAGAGTTACAGTAGAAAGAGGAGTGGTACTTATTTAGTTGGGGGACAATGATCTGCACAAGAGTGGCTCAGGTTTTGTCCTACGAGGGGCAGGAGTTTGCCCTTATAGGGGCCGAGGAATCTAATATCGGTTATGTCCACCCCACTCAAATCACTTTACACTTTCCTTTTCTGGGTTGTCCTTTCCTGGAATGAAAAAAAGGGAGGGATAGAGGGCCTGCCCAAAATTTCAATGCTGGACCTTGGAATGTGTAAGTTACAACAATCAGTGAAGAATAGCTCTTTGCACTGCAACACCAACAATTTTCACGCAGTGCTAAAAGCAGCTTTCTCCAAGTTGATAGTGCACAAGCTGCTGTTTATATTGTTTCAGCTTTCGTACTTGAGAATACCCATAGGGCACAGAGTAGTACATCATGGTATTGCTTGAAATCAACCTCAATGAACATAAGTTCTCTCTAAATCTCACAGAGACCCTATATTGACTACTGTCTGATGGTCTTGTGGTCAAAAATGTTTTTGTGAATATATTTCTTCAAAAGGTCAGATTCTATGCCAAAGTCCAACAGGTTGAAGCATCTGCAGTGCAATGGTCCGGCTTATCATTTGCAACACCAAGGTTGGGTAGAATCACAGTAGGTAATGACACTGGTCATCCAGTTGCACAGTGGCTCAGGTGATTAACACTGCTGCCTAATAGCACCAGGTACCCAGGTTCATTTCTAACCTTGGGTGACTGTGTGGAGTTTTTGCATTCTCCCCATGTCATTGTGGGTTTCTGCCAGGTGCTTGGTTTTCTCCCACAGTCCAAAGATGTGCTGGTTTGGTGAATTGGCCATTCTAAATCGTCCATATTTTCCAGGGATGGGTAGGCTAGCTGGATTAGCTGTGGGAAATGGAGTATTACAGAGACTGGGTGGAATGCTTTTTGGAGGATTTGTGTGGACTCGATGGGCTGAATAGCCTGCTTCCATACCGTAGGGCTTCTATGAAGGGTCTATGCACAGTTTGATGCAGTAGCACAGAAATGTGACTGGCAGGTTATGTTTTCTCACCCTCCACCTAGTGTTTTATGTATTGTATCCCCGTGAACAGACTCTATTTTCAAATTACTTCTTTGTCAAAGGGTCAGTTAGACTCAAAACTTCAGCTCTTTTCTCTCCTTACAGATGCTGCCAGACCTGCCGAGATTTTCCAGCATTTTCTCTTTTGATTTTAAATTACTTCTGTTGTGATATGCCTTTTCTTCTTACAGTGCGGGTGGCTGCACTGTTATCTATGGTAAGGACAGCATCAAATGCCAACAGGACAACTTGCCTCACGTTCACCACAGGCATCATAGTGTCCACTTCACCAGCCATGAAGCTCTGCACCATTATTTTCCTTCTGACTCTAATTATTTTATTTCCTTTCGCTTCAATTTGCTTTGGTCATCTTTCCCTCTCCCCACAATGGTTTTGGCAAAAGTTAACATTGGGTTGGCATCTGCTCAGCCTTTTCAAAGGTAGCAGGGAATTTGCTTCCAAATAAAACTAGTATATTTAACTTGTCACCTCATTTTATGTGTACATCTCAGATACAATTTCCGAGTATTTACATTAGGTTTCCTCCTGCAAAAGACAAAGTTAGACATTATCAATTAAGAAAATTGTGTACAATTACTTCAATAGGTTTCTGGGTAACTTTGAATTAGTTATTTTATACTGGTTGACAAATCTTACAATAGCTAAGTCTGTTCTTATTGGTTGACACCATAATGATGTAATTCAAGGATGAAAAATCAATCACTTCTGATATACTTTGTTCACCCTGTCTTTTCAAAGGAGTAACTATGCAGCAGCTGGTCACAGTTATCTGGTAAAGAGTATCTTTTCTGTTATATGCTTGCCAGCCTTAGCAAACTATTTGTTCCACTCAGCTTAAAACTGTTGGTAAATTACAATTAGTGGTTCATTATAAACCTTATTTGATTTGTGTGAGGAACTGTAATCTATTAAAATTGTTTTGGATTATGAGCTCAATATTTAATAAAGAACTGTGCTTGCTAGGGTTTTCCTACTATAAGTCTCTAATACATGGAAGTTTAATGTATGTTTGCCATCAACTTCTTTGTCATTAACATATATTGGAACAGTGGTAGAGTCTCATAGAATCGTAGAGTCATAAGTCATGTAGTATGGAAAAAGACCATTCAGTTCAACTCATCCGCGCCAACCAGACATCCCAATCTGACTTAGTCCCATTTGCCAGTATTTGCCCATATCCCTCTAAAACCTTCCTAGTCACATACCCATACAGATGTCTTTTAAATGTTTCAATTGTACGACCTCCACCACTTGCTCTGGCAGCTTGTTCCATACATGCACACCCTCTGTATGAAAAATTTACCCCTCAGATCCTTTTTAAATCTTTTCCCCTCACCTTAAATCTATATCCTCTAGTTTTGGACTACCCTTCCCTAGGAAAAAGACTCTGATGCTAAAGGGAGAAAAGCTCCAGCCTATTTAGCTTCTTCATATAAATCAAACCCGCCAGTCCCGGCAAAACAGTTGTAAATTTTTTTGTGTACCCCCTCAAGTTTACCTACATCCAGCCTATAGACTGGTGACCAGTGTTGTACAGAGTATTCCAAAAGTGGTCCCACCAAAGTTCCTTTGCTGTTTTGTGTGGCCCAAGATATGAAAGAGCTTATATTTTGAATTATGAAACCTGTCTAACAAACCATTGCCACATACAAGTTAATGATTGATACCAGTCTTTTAATCCAGTATCCTTCTTATTAGTGTCTAACCAAAGCAAATTACACAATGTCTTCTCCTTCACTCTAAAATCTTGCTTCACTCGTTTGGTTCACTTCAAGTGCTGACAGTTTGCTGATACTTCTGGCATTTCAGTAAGAGAAGGCCATCTTTCCTGAAGGTATACTCTCACTTTGTTGCAGAAATCTGGAGAACATGTTTTTATTCATTTACGTGATATGGCCACCTCTGGCTGAGCCAGTATTTAATTCTACTTGGCCTTGAGAAGGTGGCGATGAACTGCCTTGTTGAAGTGCTGTAGTCCATGTGCTGTGCGAGTGGGACCTCAATAACATTAGGGAGAGAATTCCAGGATTTTGACCCCAGCAGCACAGAAGAAATACGCTTTCAAGTCAGGGTGGTGACTACCTTGTAGGGAAACTTGCAGGAGGTGATGTACATCCCCATGCATTTGGTGCCCTTGTCCTTCGAGATGGTAGTCATTGTGGGTTTGAAAAGTGTTCTGTAAGGAGCCTTGAAATTTAAAAGGTGGTACACACAGCTATTCCTGAAAGGCAGTGGTGAAGGGAAAGAATGTTATTGGATGTCGTGCTAATTAAGTGGCTGCTTTGTCCTAAAGGAAGGTATATGGATAAATATTTCCTTTTCAGATAATGATATAATTCCTTTGTGAGAGTCTTTTTGACCCTGACAATACCACAGAGCGTGAATCCCAAATCTTAACAACTTGCTACGTGGTAAAGATTAATCCAGTTCCCCCACCTGCCACGCTGGGAACAAATGTTGAAGATACCCTGTGCACAAAGAAAAGCTGTGATCCTGATAGCATCCCCTGGGGAGGCTTACATAAACTTTCTCAGAGGCTGAAAAATAAACCATTTGCTACTTCTCTTTTCATTCTGTCATTCTGCCGATTTTATATCCATATTACTACTCCCTTTCATTACATGCGCTCTAACTTTACACAAAAGTGTGACATTGCTTCAAATGCCGACAGAAATCCATGTGCATCCCATCAAAAATGTTACTCTCATCAAACCTCTGTGTTACAAAAAAAATCTTAGGCGACTTAGTTAAACACTATTTATCCTTAACGAATCCATTCTGACTTTCCTTAACTAACTGCATTTGCCTGAGTTTTCTTTTCAACAATTGTTTTGAAGAGCTTTCCTAACACCAGTATTACATTGACTGGCCTGCAATTGCTACATTTGTCTTTACATCCACTTTTGAACAAAGGTACAGTGTCTGTAATGCTCCAGTCCTGTAGCACCACCCTTGAGTTTGGAGAACATTGAAAAATTATGGTCAGTGCCTTTGCAATTTCCATTTCCACTTCCTTCTTGGATCTATCTCACTGGTCCTGATGCGCTATCAACTTTAAGTACAGATAGCTTATTCAATGCCTCTTTCTTATTAATCTTAAATCCCCTCTTTCACCATGACCTGGGCAACTTCATCTGTTGTGTAGAGGTTTTTAAGGGTAAATAATGTTTAATGGCTTAGTAACTTGGTAACTTTGTAATCCCTAATTAGCCCTACCCTTCCTTATAGCACCAGAGAAGACATTTAGATATACTTTAATGTAAGTTGTCAGTCTCTTCTCATTCTCTCCCTTTTCATCTTTTGATTTTTTTAATGAAAAAATCTAGCCTTACCCAATTCCATTGGGCCTGGTTTTCAGTTATATTATCCTCCAAACATCTACCATTCAGCACATTTTCCCTGATTCAGCTTTATTTCTGTCTATTTTGCCTCCTAGAAAACCCCATATTTCTTTGGCCTACCTTTCGCCTTTGATTGTACTTGAAATAGCATCTCTTTAAAGACAGCCATTTGCAAGAAACACTTGATTCAAAATCTTCCACGCTTGACAGATTTATTAATTAATTGAAGTTGAATTCCCTCAGAGACCTTGGTGCAATGTGAATTTATACTTCCAGAACATTAACTCTATAAGATTCTCATTATGTTAACATGCCTTTTTTAAAATCACAGATTAATAATTGGAAAGTGCTCATTTTCGAGTGTAAGAATTATGATTTCTTTGCTCCTGTTGAGGTGATGCAGACAACATACAGACTTCATGCTTCCTGCTGATCACCATGATTGTTACCTGCAACCCAATGCTAAGTGGCCTGTTGACTGGCTGTACACAGAGCAGCTAGTCTAGTCATGTTCATAGATAGCACAGCTTACAGCGAGACTACACCTTAAAGGCAATCTGAATCTCTGAAAAAGGGGATGCATTCAGGCTGATACAACCAGTGGAACAATATCAAAAAGTACTTCAAAGAAGGAATAAGAAGACCAATGCAGCACCAGGGCTCCCAGATTCTCTGTTGTACCACAGGAGGCCTTACACCTGGAGGAGGAAAGCAGGAGGCATATTATATTTCTACACGGGGCTTGAGGAGACCATCCATGCTACAAAGAGATTGGGGGCAGGTAGCCACTAAGGTCAATTCAAGGATTTGCCCTTTTGAATCTAGCTGTTGTGTTTCAGAAAGCTCAATGTCTCAAATTGAGTGGTGAATGTCACTTGATGTAGCCTTAAATGCCATCTCCTCCCACGTGGATCAACAACCTCACACACTGCCCAATTTACAACACCTCCTTTGCCCACCCTTAGCAATCCTTAACAATCAGAACTCATACCTAACGTTCTGATTCTCAGTTCACCCTTCCACACCTACCACTGCGGTAAGTCTTACATCCAACTATGAAAAGCAGTTCTGATAAAAAGTCCTACTGGACTCAATATACTAACACTATTTTTCTCTCTCAAGAGATGCTGCTAGACCTGCTGAGTTTCTCTTGCACTTTCTGTTTTTATCTAATATATCCAGCATCTACAGTATTTTGCTTTGACCCTAAATCAGTGGCAAACATTCTTTGCATTCTTTTGCAGGTCACGGGGTAAACAAGAGCAGCTAACAATAAAAACTCAACAGAGGACAGGCACATCTATTTCTCATGAACCACATGGAGGAAGTGTGGCTGAAAATTAATGGGCTGGCATTTTCTGAGACCACTGAGCACAGTATCACCAAGAACATCTAGTACGTACCTCCCTTCTCAAATCTTACTTCACCTTTATCCTCCTATCAGGCAATGGAATGCAAGCTGCAAATGGTGTGACCATGGAAGCCCTATTTTCTACCACATCCACTGCCCTTCTCTCAACCCAATAATTCCCTTCAGAAAGCAAGAATGGGGGAGATCCAAGATGGCAGTGGTCTGAGTGGTCTGCTGTGCCAGGCTCTGTGCCATACCCTCGGTCAAGGGAAGATTGAAGCAGCAGTAGAACCACTATCTGCCATCTGAAAAGCATGAGCAGGAAATCCAACTACTGGACCAAAGAATGGAGACAGTGGAGGAGAGGACTGTGGCATCGGAGACCGTGGCGGAGATCTTGGGAAGACCAGGTTCAGATCCTTCAGGAACTAGTCGATGGACTGGAGAATAAAAATAGGAGAAAAAACCTACGGCTTGTGGGTCTTCTGGAACACGAGGAACACCTCATCGGCTTTTTGGAGGGATGGCTCCCAAAGTTCCTGGGGCTGGAGTTGGAGTTGGGCCTGGTGAGCATGGAGTGGGCCCACCAGATCGCAATGCGCAGGCCCAGGCTGGACCCGCACCCAGTGCAGCTCCTGAAGTATAGAGAAAAACAGTTTATAGTTGAAGCAGCAAGAATATTGGAAAGGAATTCACAGGATTTAATGTACAAAGGCTCAAAAATAATGTTTTTTTCATGATGTCTCAGGATCCCTAATTAAGAAGAGAAGAGCATTTGATGAAGTCACGAAAGAGTTAAAAGACCTGAACATTCAATATTCCTTGAGGTACCCATGCGTTTTGCCAATGGGTGGACAGTACATAACTTTGACTCCGCAGAAAGGCAAAGGACTTTGTGAATTCTTTGAATTGAAGGACTTGTGTCAGAGTGGGAGGGGAGGGAGCATCGTTGCGGGTATAGGTTTATTTAATTGCTCCTTTTTTTTACTTCTCTCTCCCCCTTTTCTTTTTTGTGGTTATTGGCTTTATACATATAGCCCTGTCGTAAAACTAGAATTATTTTATATATCAGTCGTTTGGGTATTATCTAGGGCCCCTTTTTTTACTGCTGTCCTTTGGATTTTGTATTGGGGATGGCTATATCCATGGTTAAGGTGAGTGGGGGGAATGGGCATCCATTAACTTTCAGAATGTAAATAACAGGTTTTTTCATTTGTGAATTGCCTGAGGCTACAGCACAGCCTCAGCTAGAGGGAGTTAAGATGGTTGTAAGGATTGGGAGGGGTGCCTGTAATGGGCAAGGGGGAAGATCTCTAGTGAATTGGGGGTTATTTGGGTGTTTGCTTCAGTTAAATGTAATGATTAGTTTTTTAGTTGTAGTAATTTTTATAGGAGTAGTTTATAGACTTCATAGAGTTAATGTCTTTGTAGCTCACCACACCTCAGATAAGCTTCCTCCTCTTGGGAAACAACGGGCTGCCCTGGATGACCATGGTTAGTGAATATAAAAGGGAGCCATTCCCCTATTAAACGAAATAAGGTCTTATCAAGCCTCAGGAAGGAAAGGGTGGATATTGCCCTGCTGCAGGAGACGCATCTAACTGATAAGGAACATCTGAAACTGTAGCAGGAAGGTTGTGACAGGATATTTTTCTCATCCTTCAACTTTGAGTAGAGGAGTGGCTATGCTGATAAGAAGGAACCTCCCTTTCTAGGTAACGGAGCAGATTAAGGAGGAACACGGACGGTTTATCATTCTTAAAGTCCTAATACATGGAGAAGAATACTGTGTTTTGAATGTATATTGTCCCCCGGCACACCGTCTTAAACTCCTAATTGATGGAGTGGCTAAATTAATGAATCTTGGGGTGTGCTGCATGGTCATAGGAGGGGATTATAATTGCCTAATAGATCCCAAGGTTGACAGGGTGCCAAGGGGCCCAGCAGATATACCCGCATAATCTAAGCAGTTGGTGGACCTATTTGAGGAGTTGGGACTAGTGGATGTGGGGAGGAGTCTCCACCCTAATGGAAGAGACTTTACATTCTATTCCAACATACACAAGTGCCATACGCGAATTGACATGTTCATATGCCAACTGATGGTTTGGCTAGAACATTGACATGCAAAACTGGGAATATAGCTGTCTCGGATCATGCGTCAGTGTACTAAGATGTTAAAATCAAGGGTATTGGAATGGATGCACGGTACTGGTGTATGGACCCATTTCTGTTAAGGGATAGCAAATTTATTGAGTATATCAGAAGAGAGTTCAGGGCCTTCTGGGATATCAACTCAGGTATGGCTAGTAATCCGGCAATACTTTGGGAGGCCACTAAGCCATATTTACGAGGCCTGATCATTTTGTATTCTGTGACTAGGAGGATGCAGAGGGAGCAGCAACAATGGATACTGGAGGCCTGGTTGCAGATGGCTGAGGAAACGTATTATAATAGGCTGTCATTGGTCAAGTTCGGTCAAGGCTCTCCAGGCGGCTCTCGACTCATTGCACACACAAGTGGCTAAAAAAAGGTCTCCTTTGCTAAACAGAGACTATTTGAATTTGGAGATAAGCCAGGTATCTGGCATGTTTGGCTAAGAAGAAAAAAGCTTCCCAATCTATTATCTGTTAGAGAGAAGGCTGGCACAGTTACCTGTGAGTTGAAGAAGATCAATATTAGATTTAGGGAGTGTTTCGCAGAGTTATATCAGTTGGGGGGTGGGGGTGAATATGGTGCAGCGAGAATGCAATCATATTTTGAGAATCTGGACTCTCCAGTATAAACATGGAATAGGCTTCCCTTTTGAATGTGCCTATAACGGTACAGGAAGTGCAGGAAGCAATAAGGCATCTCCAGGGTGGCAAAGCACCGGGGCCAGATGGATTCCCAACTGAATTCTATACGGAATTCATAAACATGTTAGTGGAGCCACTTCTGGGGATGTACAACTATTATTATACGCAGGATTGCTGCCGCCTTCTCTTAGGGAGGCTAATATCTCCCTCATTTTAAAGAAAGGGAATGACCCTGAAGAATATGCTTCATACAGACCAATTTCACTGCTGAATGTAGATTTCAAAATTTTATCCAAGACGCTGGCTCGGAGGTTGGAGAAGATCCTGCCCCATATTATAAAAGAAGACCAGACAGGATTTGTTAAGGGCCGTAGCTCCTCCAACAATATCAGGAGAGTACTGAACACAGTACAGGTATGCCAGCAAAGATTGATTCCAGGTTTGGTGCTTTCCCTAGATGCAGAAAAGGCATTTGATCAGATATCAAGGGTAGTGGAATGGATGCACAGTACTGGTGTACGGACCCATTTCTGTTAAGGGATAGCAAATTTATTGAATATCTATTGGTCCATATCTATTTGAGGTCCTAGAGTGGTTTGGTCTGGGGGGGATCCTTTGCCAGATAGGTAGTAGTACTGTATAATGATTCTAAGGCGGCAGTCATTACAAACAGTACTAAGTCAGATAACTTTAACATTGGGAGAGGTAGTCGACAGGGGTGTCCTCTCTCACCACTGTTATTCACCTGGGCCACTGAGCCATTACCTGAGGCTATCAGGAGGGATCCTGAAATAGTGGCACCAAGGGTGGGAGAGGGGAAGCATAAGGTCACTCTATGTGCTGCCGACGTCTTTTCATTCTTGACCAATCTGGAGAAGTCAGTTCCTCGACTGATCCAGATAATTTATTTATTTGGCAGTTTCTCGGGCTGCAGGATCAACTTTACAAATCGGAAGACATGCCAGTATGGGGATTAGTGGAGGTGCCTAATCTAAAGGATGGTGGGAGCCCAAGGCTTTAAACCTGGGGCAATGGACTCTGGCTTCAAGTCATGGGAGAATGAGAGGATCTCATGCCTGGGAGATTTTTCAAGGGGGAGGTCTTGATGCCATTTATTCAGTTAAGCCAGAAATATGAATTGTCTAATAGGGACCTTTTCCAGTACTTTCAGATAAGGGATTATACCCAAAGGAAGACCACACTCCTGGCTCAGTGTTACAAATCAGACATGGAGGAAAGAGTAGTCCGGTGTATGGGTGCTCTTTCTGTCAGTACTTTGTATCATTTACAGAAAGGTCGTGTGCTGGGGGACATGGAAAGGCTCTGTAGTACGTGGAATCGAGAATTAGGAGAGGATATTTCATCGGAGGTATGGGAAGATATATGGAGAAATGTAAGGAAAACCTCAGTATATAACAGAGTGCAAGCCATGCAATTGAAGATTGTACACAGGGCTCATATGGCGCCAGAGACGCTAACTAAGTTCAAGAAAGGAGTGTCATCAGAGTGTTCCAAATGTAATATTAGCACAGGCACTCTTACACATTGCTATGGTCATGTTGTAAGATCCAGAAATACTGGAGTGCTATAGTAAGGGAGATAAAGGACATCCTAAGGATTGATATTAACGTTATTCTGTGTTTCTTCTTCTGGGGTTGCCAAATTGCCCTCTCTGGGGGAACACGGGAAGAGATTGTGTAATATTCTTACCGATTGTGCGAGGAAGAACATTCTACTGAATTGGACGTCAGAAAAACCACCAGGTCTTATGGGGTGGCGTAGGCTGGTGATGGAGCATCTCCCCCAAGACTACCTCACAAATATGGTGCACCACAAAACGGAGCAGTTTTGTAAGATGTGGCAGCTCTTTTTAAATTATGTTGATGCAGATGTATCAGCAATATTAATCAGGGCCGTGGTATAGCCGTGGGAATCAATATGGGTGTCTGTAGGGCCCTTGGGAGGAGGAGTTTGGGAGATAAAGAATACGGGTATTGTAGATAGTGTTCCCAGGGATGGGAGCCTCAGTGGAGGTATGATGAGAGAAATAGAATAAAGTAGTGAGGTATTATTTAATTTAAGTTCCTTGAATTTAGTTTAAGTTAATTCTTATTTAATTTGTTTGTAGTTTAGTTTAAGTTAAGTAGATACGTTTGTTCTGGTAGAATACTAGGCCATTCATTAATAATAGTATCGTGTTATGACTTTGTTGTACTGCCTCTACTTGTCTATTTTTTGGTGTTATTCTTCTTTTTTGTATATAGATGTTTTGTGAAAGATTTAAAAAGGTTTTCAATAAATATATTTATTCAAAACAGAGAAAGCAAGAATGGCTACCTGCCCAATCAGTACAGCCTTCTGATGATGTGTGCAAGCAATTACACACTTAAAACTGGATGTTACTTTAATCACCAAAGTGCAAGTTGCATCAGATTTCTTTGGCAGGTTTTCACTATGAGACCAATATGATTTCTCATTGCCTCTTATCAAAATTGCTTCATTAACTGCTGACCTTTCTTCAATGGCATCTGTTACATCTGATTTGATCTTCGTTACTCGCTGTTCCAGGAGGAGCTCATCACTCAGCAGGAAGCCCAACATATTTAAAAGTCTGTCGTACACTAATGCACTTGAAGGTTGGCCCACCCATTGACGGGCACAGTTCGAAGCTGGTGGAGATTGGGAAGACGCCACGGTGATTCTCCAAAAGGGATCTGACTGAGGTCCTCGGGTGGAGGAGTGGTGTAGAAGAGAGGCGTTCTCTACCTGGAGAAGCAGCAGAGGATGTTGTGACATCAGGCCTGGCATATGAGGTCATCATGCCAGGTATGGGCATACATTGTCCACCCTTGAAGTCAGGGTGCTCCTGACCACGAACAAACACTCGCTCCCATGTTACCCTGTTCCCATCAATGCATTACTAGACCTTCCCTTAGGAATACTGTTTGCCTGGGAGGCCTCAATATCCAGCCATATTGAGTTTGGATCGTTACCTACCCAATCACAGACAATGGACAGCAGGGAACTCAATTGATACCTCCTGATGTCTGGGAAATCAACTCCTCCCCCTCCTTGAGGCAACTGCAATTTAGTAAGTTTGATGAAGGGCCGCCCACGATGCCAGACAAAGAACATAAACCATCCCATAAGCTTCCACAGCGTTGACCTGGGAAACATTATAGGGAACATACACAGGTGATAAAGCAAACGAGGAAGAACATTCATCTTAATGAGAGATATTCGGCCCAACCATGAAATTGGAAGAACCTCCCATCTCTGGAGATCTCACCTAATATTGTTGAGCAAGTGAGCAAAGTTAGTCCGAAATAACAGATCAAACTTGGGGTAATTAAAATGCCGAGGTATCGGAACCCTGCCCGTGACCACTTAAAAGGGAACTTAGGGCCACCTTCAACTTCTGGCATATCCTTAAGGTTCCCCAAAGGCATAGCCTCCAATTTTGCAAAGTTGATCTTATATCCTGAAATAGCCCCAAATGAATTGATATCAAATTGGATAAAAACAGAAGGACATCATCCACATACAGTGTAATCTTGTGTGCCCTCAATTCCATTTCCAGAGCGGTAATGTGGATGTTCTGACGAATGGCCTCTGCCAGCTGCTCTATCACCAACGTAAACAACAATGGTGAGAAGGGGGCAGCCTTGCCGACTACTCCTACCAATCCTAAAATTTCCAGACTTCACCCCGTTGGTGATGACTGCGGCCAGAGGGTGGTGATATAAAATCTCCACCCACCTAGTAAAGACTCCACCCAAACCAAACTGTTCTCAGACATAAAAAAGATACGGCCATTCCACCCAGTCAAATGCATTTTCTGCATCTAAGAAAATTACCAACCCCGGAATCGATCATTGCTGACAAACTTGGACCATATTCAGCAACTTTCTAATACCATTAGAGGACCTATGACCCCTTATAAAGCCTATCTGGTCCTCTTTAACAATGTGGAGCAACACCTTTTCCAGTCTCAGTGCCAGGATCTTGGACAGAGTCTTGAAATCTGAATTTAATAGAGAGATGGGCCTGTATGAGGCACAATCCTCAGGAGCCTTCCCCTTCTTAAGAATTAAGGAAATATTAGCTTCTCTCGTACATGGTGGTAGGCATTCATACATATAGGAGAGATTGTACATCTCCAACATTGGCCCTGACAGAATCCCTATAAACTCCTTATAAAACTCACCCAGGAGTACGTCAGGGCCAGGTGCTTTCCCACTCTGAAGTTGCCTAGCTGCTTCCTGTATTTCCTGAGCTGTCAAGGGGACATTAAGGAGAGAGGCCTGTTCCAAGGTTACCCCTGGGAGGTCCAAGTTCTTAAAAAAGGTCTCCATTTTAGCCCTCCTGTCCACGCAACCTTCAGACTGATACAATTCAGAGTAAAAGCTCTGAAAAACCTTATTAATCTTTTTAGCATTGTATGTAAGGACCCCAGCGCTGTCTCTGATTGCAGTAATGGATTGGAGAGCACGCTTTATCCTAGTCAGGTTCGCTAAATATTTCCCTGGCCTATTCCCATTTTCGAACAGCCTTTGTCTAGCAAAAGCAAGTTCTTCCTTTGTGTTTTGTGTCAGTATTGAATACAAGGCAGCCTGAAGGGCCGTGATCCACTGTAACTTAGTCACCCAAAGGCCGCATAAATGTGCTGCCTCCGCGGCTTTCAACCGCGTCTCAAGTAGACGCTGCTGTTCCTCTTTCTGTCGTTTCCAGCTATCCGAATAGGAAATAGCTAATCCCCTAGCAAAGGCCTTAGCAGTTTCCCATAGCATAGACGGACTACTAGCCGTGCCTGAGTTGATAGTCAAGAATTCCTGAAACTCCTTCAAAAAGTATTCCACAAATTTGGAATCCTTTAGGAGAAAACAGTCCAAACATCAGTGCCGCAAACCTAACCCTTCACTCTTGGCCTTAACTTCCAAATATGCTGCCGCGTGACCAGAGATAGCTCTATTCCCAATTTTACAATACAAAATCGAATCCAAAAGGGCCGAGGGAGCCAGAAAGAGGTCAAACTGCGTGTGACACTTATGTGGATTTGAAAAAAGGTGAAGTCCCTGCCAGTAGGATGAAGATATCTCCAAATATCCACCAGCCCCAACTCCTCGCATAAGTCAACCACCTGCTTGGCCTGCGAAAAAATAGTTGGGGGCCCACAAGGCATCCTGTCCTCCATTGGATCCAAAAGACAGTTAAAATCCCCCCCCCTATAATAATGTGCCTTGCTTCAAAAGCACTCAACTTAGAGACAGCACTAACCAATAATTTGAGGGGATGCGCCGGAGGACAGTAGACATTAAAAATGCCATATTCCTCCCCATGTATCAGGGTTTAAGTATCACAAACTGTCCCTGCTCATCTTCTACCTGCTCTAATAATGTGAATGGAAGAACTTTCTGGATAAGTACCACCACTCCCCTACTTTTAGTAGTGAAGGATAAAAAGAATAACCAGTCATAACCCCCCGTAATAATTTCAGGTATTCCCCACCATCAAGATGGGTTTCCTGCAATAAAGCGATATCAACCCTTTCCCTCTTAAGGCTAGAAAGCACTTTTTTCCTTTTAACAGGTGAATGACTTCCCTTAATGTTACAGGTGTACCATTTAATAAGACACTTAGCCATATCGCCTTTCAGACACCCTTGGACCCCTCAGAGGGAGAACCCTGCTTACAAAGTGCCGAGTACAAGTAAATAAAGACTCATAGAGTCGAAGAACTATATGTACAAAAACTAGTCTATCATAACTGTGATAACTATTACTACCAAAACACTGAAAGAAAACCAACTATAAAACCTTGAATGGAAGACCCTTCCCCTGCCCATAGGGGGCACTGTCTTCCACTCTTATCCCAAGGTTAAAGCTCCTAATCGAGATGAACAGGTTCAGGAGTCTTCTTCTTATGGCAGTGTTTCCTCTTGTGCCCATTGTCCCCTGTCCCCAAACCCTGTTTCCCTTCAGTTATTGTGGATGAAGATGGATCCAATGGATTGACCAGTTCTAATTCTCCACACTATACCTCAGGAAGTATTTTGGAGGGAGTAAAAAACATGTTCAGCAAAATGATACCGGAACTGGAGGGATTAAGTTATGAGAACAGTTTGCCTGGATCTGGATTACAGTTATTTTCTAAACAATCTGCTCAGAGATATTATTACATACCAAGAAGCAGGTGGAACTTAAACACAGGTCTCCTGACTCTGAGGTATGGACACTACCACTGCACCACAAGAACTGCTATGGACCTGCATTGTATTGCCTTAAATATAAGTTATTAATAGCTGATGTAATTGAGGTGCTTGAGATGATTAAGAATTGATAGAGCAGATAAGGATAAGCTACTTTGGGCGGCATGGTGGCACAGTGGTTAGCACTGCTGCCTCACAGCGCCAGAGACCCGGGTTCAATTCCTGCCTCAGGCAACTGACTGTGTGGAGTTTGCACATTCTCCCCGTGTCTGCGTGGGTTTCCTCCGGGTGCTCCGGTTTCCTCCCACAGTCCAAAGATGTGCAGGTTAGGTGAATTGGCCACGCTAAATTGCCCGTAGTGTTAGATGCAGGGGTAAATGTAGGGGTTTGGGTGGGTGCGCTTCGGCAGGTCGGTGTGGACTTGTTGGGCCGAAGGGCCTGTTTCCACACTGTAAGTAATCTAATCTAATCTACTTGTGCTGGAGTGGCCCCCAACAGGGCCCATAACCTTAAAATTAGAACTAGGTTGTTCAGGGATAATATCAGGAAACAATTCTTAGAGTCATAGAATCATAGAGTCTAAAGCATAGAAACAGGCCCTTCAGTTTACCATGTCAATGTTGACCACTACACTAATCCCACACTTGGTCCATGGCAATTTAAGGAATCATCCAGATGCTTCTTAAATGTTGTGACAGTACATGCCTCTACCACCCTCTGAGGCAGCACATTCTACATACCTACCACCCTCTGAGTGAAAGAAATGTTTTCTCAGATTGCATCTGAACCACTTACGCCTCATTTTAAATTTATGCCCTTTGATTTAGATATGTATACTAATGGGGAACAGATTCTCATGATCTATGCTGTCTATCCCTCTCATAATTTTGTATACCTCAATCAGATCCCCTCAGCCTCCTATGCTCTAAGAAAAACAAATTCTGCCTATCCAGTCTCTCCTCATAACTAAAACCTAGTCATTGGCCTTATTGAAGTCTGTGTAAATCACATCGACTACACTACCATCATCAGTATATTTATTCTCAAAAAACTCAAATAAATTGGCCAGGCAAAATCTCCTTGAACAAATCCATGCTGACTATCTATGAACAATTTCTCCTTTTTCCAACTTAATCCTGTCCCTCAGCAATTTTCCAATAATTTCCATACAACTGACATTAGACTAGCTGGTATGTAAATAGTTGGCCTATCCCTAGCTGTCTTTTTTAAACAAAGGAACAATATTAGCTATCCTCCAGTCATCTGGCATTTCCCCTCTGGCCAGCAAGGTATTAAATATATCCATCAGAGCCCCAGTAATCTCTTCCCTCTTGTTCAACAGAAATCTTAGGTACATCTCATTAGGCTCTGGAGATTAATGCACCTACGTCTGCTAAAACATCCAATGCCTCCTCCCTATTAATCTTCACATGTTCTAGAACCTCACCATCCCAACTGAAATTCTCAGCTGCAATGTCCTTCTCGTGTATGAATATAGATGAGAAGTATTCATTTTAGACCCCACTCATGTCCACTGCTCCATGCAGAGGTTGCTACTTTGGGGTCTGATAAGGGGCCACACTTTTCCTGGTAATCCTGTTACTTGTAAAATACTTATGAAAAGTCTTTGAATTCTCTTTGATGCCATCTGCCAAAGATATTTCACAGACCCTCTTTGCCCTCCTAATTGCCTTTTTATTGCACTCTCTATGCTTTTGAAGGGGCTTCCCTGTTTTTAATGCATTGTACCTGACATCCTGTCTTCTCTTTCTTTATCGAGTTCCAGGAAGCGAGAAAGGAGGTTGCTAGCCCATTGGCGAAGATCTTTGCTTCCTCACTCTCCACGGGAATCGTACCAGAGGATTGGAGGAAGGCAAATGTTGTTCCTCTTTTCAAGAAGGCTAATAAGGAAATCCCCGGCAATTACAGACCAGTCAGTCTTATGTCTGTGGTCAGCAAGGGTTTGGAAAGAATTCTGAGGGATAAGATTTATGACTACTTGGAAAAGCATTGTGAGATTAAAGGCAGTCAGCATGGCTTTGTGAGGGGCAAGTCATGCCTCACAAATCTTATTGAGTGCTTAGAGAAGATGACGAGACAGTTCGACGAAGGTCAAGCAGTGGACGTGGTGCATATGGCCTTCAGCAAGGCATTTGATAAGATTCCCCACGGTAGGCTCATTCATAACTTCAGGAGGTATGGGATACAGGGAGATTCGGCTGTTTGGATTCAGAATTGGTTGGCAAACAGAAGGCAGAGAGTGGTGGTAGATGGAAAGTATTCTGCCTGGAGGTCAGTAGTGAGTGGTATTCTGCAGGGTTCTGTTCCTGGGCCTCTGCTCTTTGTAGATTTTATAAATGACTTGGATGAGGATGTTGAGGGGTGGGTTAGTAAATTTGCTGATGACACAAAGGTTGGAGGTGCCGTTAGTAGTATTGAGGGCGACTGCAGGCTGCAGTGCGACATGGACAGGATGCAGAGCTGGGTTGAGAAATGGCAGCTGGAGTTCAACCTGGATAAATGCGAAGTGATGCATTTTGGAAGGTCAAACTTGAATGCTGAATATAGGATTAAAGGCATAGTTCTTGGCAGTGTGGAGGAACAATGAGATCTTGGTGTTCAATTGCAAAGATCCCTCGAAGCTGCCACCCAAATGGATAGGGTTTTTAAGAAAGCATATGGTGTTTTGGCTTTCATTAAAAGGGAAATCATATTTAAGAGGCGCAAGGTTTTGCTGCAGCTCTACAAAAGCTGGTGAGATCACACTTGGAATATTGTGTCCAATTCTAGTCGCCCTAATATAGGAAAAATATGGAGGCTTTGGAGAGGGTGCAAAGAAGGTTTACCAGGATGCTGCCTGTCTTTTGAAGAGAGGTTGACTAAGCTTGGACTTTTCTATCTGGAGAGAAGGAGGAAGAGAGGTGACCTGATTGAGGTATACAAGATAATGTCAGGCATGGATAGAATCGATAGCCAGTGACCTTTCCCCAGGGCAGGATTGACTGGCATGAGGGATCATAGATTTAAGGTGTTAGGAGGAAGGTTTAGAGGAGATATCAGAGGTAGGTTCTTTACGCAGAGAGTTGTGAATGCATGGAATGCGTTTCCAACGGTGGTGTGAAGCAGAGACATTTAAGTGACTACTGGACATGCACATGGGCAGCAGTGAATTGAGGGTTGCGTTGGTTAGGTTATTTTAGGTTAGAGAGTGCATGTGCGCGTGAGAAAGAGTTTGTGCGTGTGCAAGAGAATTAGAGTGTGCGCATGTGTGTACTGTGTGAGAAAGAGTGTGTGCCCAAGGGAGAGAGTATTCACATGTCAGAGAGAAAGATAATGGGCCAAAGGGCCTGTTCTGTGCTGTACTTTTCTATGTTCCATGTTCTATATTCTTGATATCTCTTGACATCCAGGGTCCTTGGATTTACTGCCATTACCCTTAAGAGAAACACACTGGGTCTGAATTCTCACTGTACTACTTTTAAAAGACTCCCACTGTTCAAATGTAGACTTATCAGCAAGTAGCTACATCCAGTCTATGTTTGCCAGATCCTGTCTTGTGATTTTGAAATTGGTCATACCCAGTTTGGACACAACTTCTACACTGTTCTTATTCCTTCCAAAAGGACTTTGAATCTTCCAGAGTATCCCTGAATTGCTCATTTACTGAAACTTCAATCACTTGCCCAGTTTTGTTCAAGGCAAATGTGAAGACTGCAGATGCTGGAAACTAGAGTTTAGATCAGAGTGGTGCTGGAAAAGCACAGCAGGTCAGGCAGCATCCGAGGAGCAGGAAAATCAATGTTTTGGGCAAAAGCCCTTCATCAGGAATGGAGGCAGGGAGCCTCTAGGATGGAGAGATAAATGGGTGGGCGGGGAGAAGGAAACAAAGAGTACAATAGGTGAATAGGGGTGGGGATGGAGGTGATAGGTTAGAGAGGAGGGTGGGGCGGATGGGTGGGAAGGGAGATTGGCAGGTAGGACAGATCATGGGGACAGTTCTGAGCTGGAAGTTTGGAGCTGAGGTGAGGTGGGGGAAGGGGAAATGAGGAAACTGTTCAAGTCCACATTGATGCCCTGGGGTTGAAGTGTTCTGAGGCAGAAGATGAGGCATTCTTCCTCCAGGCATCGGATGGTGAGGGAGCGGCAGTGGAGGAGGCCCAGGACCTCCATGTCCTCGGTAGAGTGGGAGGGGGGAGTTGAAATGTTGGGCCACGGGGCAGTGTGGTTGATTGGTGTGGGTGTCCCGGAGATGTTCCCTGAAGCGCTCTGCAAGGAGACGTCCAGTCTCCCCAATGTAGAGGAGACCGCATCGGGAGCAATGGATACAATAAATGACATTGGTGCATGTGCAGGTGAAAATTTGATGGATGTGGAAAATTCCTTTGAGGCTTTGGATGGTGGTGAGAGAGGAGGTGTGGGCGCAGGTTTTGCAATTGCTGCAGTGGCAGGGGAAGATGCCAGGATGGGAGGGTGGGTTGTAGGGGGGCGTGGACCTGACCAGGTAGTCACGGAGGGAATGGTCTTTGTGGAAGGCGGGAAGGGGTGGGGAGGGAAATATATCCCTGGTGGGGGGGTCTGTTTGGAGTTGGTGGAAATGTCGGTGGATGATGCGGTTAATGCGAAGGTTGGTAGGGTGGAAAGTGAGGACCGGTGGGTTGTGACCTTGTTACGGTTGGAGGGGTGGGGTCTGAGGGCAGTGGTGCAGGATGTGGATGAGATACATTGGAGGGCATCTTTAACCATGTGGAAAGGGAAATTGCGATCTCTAAGTAAGGAGGCCATCTGGTGTATTCTGTGGTGGAACTGGTCCTCCTGGGAGCAGATTCAGCAGAGGCGGAGGAATTCGGAATGCCGGATGGCATTTTTGCAGGTGGTAGAGTGGGAAGAGGTGTAATCCAGGTAGCTATGGGAGTCAGTGGGTTTGTAAAAAATGTCAGTGTCAGGGGAGATGGAGAGGTCCAGGAAGGGGAGGGAGGTGTCAGTGATGGTCCAGGTAAATTTAAGGTCGGGGTAGGATGTGTTGGTGAAGTTGATGAATTGCTTAATCTCCTCGCAGGAGCACTAGGTGGCGCCAATGCATTCATCAATGTAGTGGAGGAAGAGGTGGGGAGTGGTGCCGGTGTAACTATGGAAGATGGACTGTTCTACATAGCCAACAAAGAGACAGACATAGCTGGGGCCCATACGGGTGCCCATGGCTACCCCTTTGGTCTGGAGGAAGTGGGAGGATTCGAAGGAGAAATTATTAAGGGTGAGGACCAGTTCAGCCAAACAAATGAGAGTGTCAGTGGAAGGGTAATGTTGGAGACGTCGGGAGAGGAAGAAACAGAGGGCTTGGAGGCCCTGGTCATGGTGGATGGAGGTGTAGAGGGATTGGATATCCATGGTGAAGATGAGGCTTTGGGGGCTGGGGAAACGGAAGTCTTGGAGGAGGTGGAGAGTGTAGGTGGTGTCTCGAACAGTTTCATTCTAGGTCTAGCACTGCCCCATGGTAAAGTAAGGCTATGTACTGGCACCAAAAGCTCTCCTGAATGCACTTTAAAAATTCCACTCAGTTTAATCCTTTCACACTAAGGTGATCCAAGTTAATGTTAACTTATAACCCTGTTTCTCTGTGATTTGCCGACATTTCTGCTTCTCTATTTCCCTCTGACTGTAGTGTAATTCCAGCAAAATGACCACCCTTTTTTTATATCAGAATCCTACACCGATGGCCTCATTTGAAGACACTCTAGGACATCGTCCCTCTTAACTGCTGTGAATGTTTTCCTTATCTATAATACAAGGTGCTCACCTCTCTGACTTTACCGAGGAGAAAGTGAGGACTGCAGATGCTGGAGATCAGAGCTTAAAAATGTGTTGCTGGTAAAGCGCAGCAGGTCAGACAGCATCCAAGGAGCAGGAGAAGAAGGGCTTATGCCCGAAACGTCGATTCTCCTTCGCCTTTGATGCTGCCTGACCTGCTGTGCTTTTCCAGCAACACATTTTTAATCTCTGACTTTATCCCCTATCATGCCTGGAATTTTTACATCCTAGAATGTTGAGTTGCCAGTTGTACTTCCTTCAACCACGTCTCAGTGATTGCAACAATATCATATGCCCATCTGCTAACTGGTGGCAAGGTGGCTCAGTGGTTAACACTGCTGCATCATCAGTGCCAGACACCAGGGTTCAGTTCTTGCCTCAGGTAACTGTCTGTGTGGAGTTAGCACATTCTCCCTGTGTCTGGGTGCTTTGGTTTCCTTCCATAGTCAAAAGGTATGTAGGTTAAGTGGAGTGGCAATGCTATAGTGCCCAAGCTACATAGATTAGCCATGGGAAATTCAGAGATGAGGTGGGATGCTCTTTGGAGGGTTCTTCAGAGGACACCTTTGGGAAAAGTCAGTTTTTTTTAATTAAATCATCCATCATCTGTCATGGTGGGATTTGAACCCAATCCCCAGATTAATACTGGGGTCTCTAGATTAATAGTCTAGTGATAAAATTACAATGCCATCGCTTCCCCAATAATATTTGGGGAGCTAAGGTGCCTGTTAAGTGAGATAAGGGATCCTTTGCGGAAGGATAGGTGCTCTTTGATATAGTTAAAAATAGGCATGATGTGCATAAAACAGATAAACTCCTTAATTGTCAAGTTCTTTGAAAATAAATGTCTACAGTGTTTCAGAAAACAAAAACATGATTGCTATTTAACTCTGTCGACATAAGCCCAAAGGTTTTCATTACTGAATTATCATTAAATCACCGATTTCACAACCATCTATTATTTTTGTAGAGTGCCTACCATTTCACAGTTTGACGATCAGATTTAAGTGGTTATAGATTCATTGAAGCTGAACTACAAATGAATTTCAGTGATTGTTGTCACAAGTGCTTCTGTACTTGAATTAAATGATTGTTCTTACAATGCATCATATAATTTAAGGAATTTAAGGAATTTAAACATAGTAAAATGGATATTTAAAATTATAGTGAAATCTAAATACACACTCAGAATGCTCTTCTCTGCATTTGGAACTGAGACCTATCCTTAGTGAATACTAGGTGAGTTGATTCAGGAAATATGATGGTGGGTCTGAGTTGGCACCAGGTTGGTGTAGGGACATAAAAGGCTTTGGTATGAGTAATATAGCTTGTGTTAGCATGGAGGGCATGACGGTCAGTGGGCTTTGGAAAAGGGACTTAGGTGACTTGCACATATAATAGGTCGAGGGGGATACGTACAGGAGCATAGATGGCATAGATTACAATCTTCTTATAAAAGATAGTAGACATTTGAAAAATCCTCCTCAAAGAGCTGTTGTATTTCAACTGAAAATTTCCTAACTGAGGTTGGTATATTTTACTTATACCACGATGTTAAAGGTTTTCCCGAGTTGGCTGGATTGATTTAAGAGATATAGATCAGCGCTGAAGAAATAGTGGGACTGACTTGAAGGGATGGCTGATGAAGGGAATGATTTCAAAGAGAGCGAGACAGAAGAACACTGCAGGAAGCTTCCACAGCGTTTTGTGCCTGGGAGATTTTTGTTTATTTACTTTGTTTGTGATTGGAGTATGTAAGTCAAATTCCAACGTAATGTAGAATTCAGCTCTATTGTGATCAGTACTTCCTGGATCACTAGATCATTTGTTATGACATTCTAAGCTAACCTTGCACATGCAAACATAAGAATGAACCAACAAATGTTATCAGATTAGAGAAAATTCCTTTTAACTAATAGAGGGAGAAGAGTGTTTGAGTGAAGGGAGAACTTGAAATTCAAAGATTAAAGTTAAAACTTCCCAGAACACTGCTCCCAGCACAGTTCAGCTGAGGAGTGCCCTAGTAATACAGCTGCCTCATTCACCAGCACTGGCCCAGTGAATCAAAACTCATTTGTCCCTCATTATTCTATGAGCCACGCATTCAACTCTCTTATCTTATTCGCCCTGTACCGATTTGCTCATGGCTCAGGTATTAACCAAGAGATTGTAACCTTTGTGATTCTGCCTATTAATTTAGCTATTAGCTGCTGATAATCCCTCAGCAGAACCTCTTTCTTAGCCCTACCTGTGATTCTAGTACTCCCACAACAACTGAATCCTTCCCCCTCCACATTAAGTTCCTCTTCAGCCCAGAGACGTCCTTTGACCTGCCATTGAGCCAACAATCCATCTTTCAGGACTCACACTCTCATCTGCATAGAATAGAACCTAATCTCCAAATTATGTTGTCCCATTCTACAACCTCATTCTTTTTTACTGCTACACTTGAATGGCCTTCCTTGTCATGCCTCACTGAGGCAACAAATTGAAAATCAAGACTCATTATTCCTGAAGTCATCAGAGAAGTTAAAACTTTTACCAAGTATGCAAAGACCTCTTTCTCCTGTGAGATATACCGAATTAGATAGGCTATTAGAAAATATGGTCCAGGTTTCTATACTTAACAAGAACTGTTGTTAAATGCAAATAAATGAAAATAAAACTGGGAAACATTTCAATGGCCAAGTCCACAGGATTCATTGAGATGATCCTTTTGCTTGCTAGGATTTTCTGTTCTTGAATCTCTCTTCCCCAAGCTCTTTTCATTTCTTTGCAGAGGCATGATGATTGGTACACTAACTACTAAGGTTCTTAGTTACTAGTTAAAGGTCACAATTTACAGGGAAATTAAACTGGCTTTCTTCCATGTTTAGGTATTTTACTGAAGAGAAAAACACGACGTCTGCCCTTCCAGCAGCCTGAAGGCTTCTGTAGTATCGTTCAAACCACAAGCTGTTCTGTTACCCAGGAACCAATCAGATAGTTGTTGCCAGCTGATGGCCTTTGGCATCCTCACCTGGCCACAACTCTGTGAACTAATCAGCCCCAAGTTGTTGCCAGCCATCTAATTTTCTACGTATCATCTGGTGCCAACCTGTCTACAAGCAGCCGCTTGAACAAAGCAGCAAAACAAATACAATTTTCTTCCACGATCCTTGGTTTTAACTCTTCCCTTTCACAATTGTTTTCCCCAGAGCATTGGAGGCTGAGGGGTGACCTTATAGAGGTTTACAAAATTATGAGGGGCATGGATAGAATAAATAGATAAAGTCTTTTCCCTGGGGTGGGGAATCCAGAACTAGAGGGCATAGGTTTAGGGTGAGAGGGGAAAGATATAAAAGAGACCTAAAGGGCAACATTTCCACACAGAGTGTGATACGTGTATGGAATGAGATGCCAGAGGAAGTGGTGGAGGCTGGTACAATTACAACACTTAAAAGGCATTTAGATGGTTATATGAATAGGAAAGGTTTGGAGGGATATGGGCAGGGTGCTGGCAGGTGGGACTAGATTGGGTTGGAATAACTAGTTGGCATGGACGGGTTGGACCGAAGGGTCTGTTTCCATGCTGTACACCTCCATGACTCTATTTCAGTCCACAATCTAAAGCACATAAAGATAAAAAGATGCAGTCTTCACATTCTACCTTGCGGCCAATAACAATGTTACTCACCTACCTTGCAGTCCTTGCATTTGTCCAAATGAGCTATGCGAACATTGAATCGACTGGACATTTGCAGAGGTTGAGGAGTCTCCATTGCTACTTTCTGGGTTCCCATATTTGTCTAACTCCCAATGACACCTTCCAAATTTTATCACATGCAAAATATAGATTCTAGCTGAGAGTGTGTGACAACCTCCTAGAGCAACGTGTTCTTCCTCCTCCTTGATAGATTGCAGTGTTCAAATCTCAGACTGCAGCTCATAACTCTGAGGCAAAGTTCCTCAAACTGCAAACACTTACTGTAGATGTGATTGCTGCTGGTGTTTACAAATACCCACATCCTACAGCTGCAATATATCACTTGCCCTGCCATCTTTATTTTATTTAACAGATTTATGTTTTTTAAAAATATCACTGAAGTTATACTAAGTAGTTTTAAAAATTAATCTGTCAACTAGCAGCACTTATATCACCTCAGCATCAGCTTAAAGTATGGCACCCCTTTCTGAGTGATAAAATCTTAAAATTCATCAACTAATCACCCACCTGGCTCACTTAATGGAACACTCATCAGCGACTGTTAATCTAAATGATAGCTTGAGAAAGAAAATTCACAGGGACTCTCCTCCACCAATTGCCTGAGTTACTACAATTCCTTCCCACACACAATCTTTGTTGTTTCTTCTTTGTGCATCTCCTTTAATTCACCAAACATTTCATGACCCATGGGGAGTTTTATTCTTTGGGCTATAATTTGAATGTCTCCTTTTCTCCTCCTTACATGTTTCATTTCACATTTATCTACACTGTATTCAATGTTTTTCATGTTGGTTAATTTTATGTTAGCAAATCATGTATTTTGCCAATATTTAAACCCTTCATGTATTTAAAGATCAACAGAGGCACTAAAGCAAACTCTTGTCACAAATCACTAACGACACCTTACCTGAAGCTCATCCACTTACTTCCATTCCTTGCTTTCTGTCCTGTATCTCTGTTCAGTTATGTTCATTGGTCAGTTCATGGAAGGCTAAGGATCCTCAGAGCAGCAATGGACATTGATGAATAGTTCTGTACTAACACTCCTCTGGTTTTAAAATTCATTCATGGGATATAGGTTTCACCAGTTGGACTAGCATTTGTTGCCCATCCCTAATTGTCCTTGAGAAGATTGCGGAGAGTCTCCTTCTTGAGCTATGCAGTACATTTGATGTGGAGATACCCATGGTCTGGGAAGTCAGGATTTTGACCAAATAACTGTGAAGGAAAAGCAAATTATTTCCAATCAAGATGGTGTGCAGTTTGGAGGGGAAAGTTTGGGTAACAGTTGTCCCATATATCTTTTGCCCTTGTCCTTCTAGAATATTGTTTGTAAAGTGCTGTCAAGGAGCATTGATGAGTTTCTGCAGTGCATCTAGTAGATGGTACACACTTCTGTTACTGTGTGTCAATGTTGGAGGGAATAATTGCTAGCGGATGTGGTGCCTGTCAAGTGGTCTACTTTGTCTTGAATAGTGTGAAAGTCCTTCAGTATTGATGGAGCTGCACTCATCCAGGCAAGTGAGGAGTTTTCCATCACACACCTGACTTGTGCCTTTGGATGGTGGACAGACTGTGGGGAATTGCGAGGTGAGTTACTCACTGCAGGACTGCTTGCCTCTCATCTAGTCTTGTAGCCATAGTATTTATATGTTGACTCCAATTCATTTTGTGACTTGTAATTATCACAAAAAATATGTTCACAGAGTCATAGAGATATACAGCGTGGAAACAGACCTTTTGGTTCAACCTGTCCACGCCGACCAGATATCCCAACCCAATCTAGTCCGACCTGCCAGCACCCGGCCCATATCCCTCCAAACCCTTCCTATTCACATACCCATCCAAATGCCTTTTAAATGTTGCAATTGTACCAGCCTCCACCACTTCCTCATGCAGCTCATTCCAAACACGTACCACCCTCTGCGTGAAAAAGTTGCCCCTTAGGTCTTTTTTATATCTTTCCCCTCTCACCCTAAACCTATGCCCTCCAGTTCTGGACTCCCTGATCCCAGGGAGAAGACTTTGTCTATTCATTCTATCCATGCCCCTCATAATTTTGTAAACTTCTATAAGGTCACCCCTCAGCCTCCAACGCTCCAGGGAAAACAGCCACAGTCTGTTCAGCCTCTCTCTATAGCTCAAATCCTCCAACCCTGGCAACATCCTTGTAAATCTTTTCTGAACCCTTTCAAGTTTCACAACATCTTTCCGATAGGAAGGAGACCAGAATTGCACGCAATATTCCAACAGTGGCCTAACCAATGTCCTGTACAGCCGCAACATGACCTCCCAACTCCTGTACTTAACACTCTGACCAATAAAGGAAAGCATACTAAACGCCTTCTTCACTATCCTATCTACCTGCGACTCCATTTTCAAGGAGCTATGAACCTGCACTCCAAGGACTCTTTGTTCAGCAACACTCCCTAGGACCTTACCATTAAGTGTATAAGTCCTGCTAAGATTTGCTTTCCCAAAATGCAGCATCTCGTATTTATTTGAATTAAACTCCATCTGCCACTTCTCAGCCCATAGACTCATCTGGTCCAGATCCTGTTGTAATCTGAGGTAACCCTCTTCGCTGTCCACTACACCTCCAATTTTGGTGTCATCTGCAAACTTACTAACTATACCTCTTATGCTCACATCCAAATCATTTATGTAAATGACAAAAAGTAGAGGACCCAGCACCAATCCTTGTGGCACTCCACTGGTCACAGGCCTCCAGTCTGAAAAACAACCGTCCACTACCACCGTCTGTCTTCTACCTTTGAGCCAGTTCTGTATCCAAATGGCTAGTTCTCCCTGTATTCCATGAGATCTAACCTTGCTAATCAGTCTCCAATGCAGAACCTTGTCAAATGCCTTACCTAAGTCCATATGGATCACATCTACTGATCTGCCCTCATCAATCTTCTTTGTTACTTCTTCAAAAAACTCAGTCAAGTTGTGAGACATGATTTCCCATGCACAAAGCCATGTTGACTATCCCTAATCAGTCCTTGCCTTTCCAAATACATGTACATCCTGTCCCTCAGGATTCCTTCCAACAACTTGCCCATCACTGAGGTCATGCTCACCGGTCTATAGTTCCCTGGCTTGTCTTTACCGCCCTTCTTAAACAGTGACCCATGTTTGCCAGCCTCCCGTCTTCCGGCACCTCACCTGTGACTCTCAATGATACAAATATCACAACAAGAGGCCCAGCAATCACTTCTCTAGCTTCCCACAGAGTTCTTAGATACACCTGATCAGGTCCTGGGGATTTATCCACCTTTAACCGTTTCAAGTGTCTTTAATCAACAGTCTTTATTCAGCCAGGCATAATCCACGTTGTTACATCTGTGTAAAGAATCTTTGAAGTCCATTGGCAATATTTATTGCACAAAGTTAAAATTGTTTTCTTATCGCAAGAGAGTAATAAGAAGTGGGCTACAAAAGACCATGTGTCCCATTAGTTCCAGTTTTTAAAGACCATGGCTGCCTCATAAACAACTATATTTCTTCAGAAATTATTTTGCAAAGTTTAGTTCTCTTCACTAAACATTTGCTGGACACTGCTTCAAAATGCATAAACTTATATTCTCCATGCTCAATAAGTTTCATTACTTGATGTGGTGCTTCTGAAATTTCAATATATATATAAACATAGTTGCTTCATAGGGCAATCTTCCCCTAGAAAATAAAGATTACATTGAGCCTCTTGCATCCAGTTGTGTACTGGAAATGAGAACTTGACAGGTTGAAACTGTGGTAATGAAAAAAGTAATAGGCTGCTTAATGTGTTTAATAGACAAGGTGCTCAATCAACAATATAGCCCCCATTCTATAATTGAATAATAACTGTGCACCTATGCTAAAGGAGTCACATCTTCCATATGCAGCCACAAATAGCTTATAATCGTTATCAACTAAGACTTTACAAACAATATCCTTGTTATTGTTACTTGAGATAGAGTATAATTTAACAGTTAAGCTACATTCGAAATATGTATAGATGTCAGATCTTATGAGGAGTATTTCTAGACAACAAATTGCTAACTTTCTTCAGTAAAAGTCAACTTTGGATTTAATATAAATAAGGAATGAAATGCTCCACTGAACTTGATGCTCTGAACATTAGAACTCTGAAAACATCTTGTTCTGTACACATTGTTAATGAAATACTTTTAAATTGAACATGATGTCAATGCTTTCATAGGAATAGCAATCTAAATCTGTGTAGTATTCTTTGTAGCTCAGGGTCACAGCAGGAGTACAGAATGTTCTACCTCTTTAGATGTAGAATAATTTGCTATGATCTTTTCCCACAACGCTGCTGTGATTCAGAAAATGTAAAAAATATGAATCATCTATGACATAAACACAAAATAACTCCAATATTACAACAGGTGGTCTGAGATTGTGGATCTTCCAATTTTTCAATAGCCATCAATTACTTTCCTGACTGACTCATACAATCTAAAGTGGTGGACTACAACAATTTAGGATTATGCCTTTTTTTAGTGATTTTGAGTGCATTTTACTGTACAAATTCCATTCTATTCATAGATCCGTACATTGAAAGCTTATTAAATTTGGAGGCTAGCAATCATTGAAAAGGTAGTGCTCCTCCCTTACTGTGGAGCTCAAACTAATAGAAGAAAAATTTGGGAATTGAAATCCATTGCAACAAGTTCCATTGTCAAGAGGGAATTGAAACCGGTCCCCAGTTGATCTGTTACAATGGATCCCAGATGGCCAGTTACAATGGATCCCAGATGGCCAGTTACAATGGATCCCAGATGGCCAGTTACAATGGATCTCAGATGGCCAGTTACAATGGATCCCAGATGGTCAGTTACAATGGATCTCAGATGGCCAGTTACAATGAATCCCAGATGGCCAGTCACAATGGATCCCAGATAGCCAGTTACAATTGATCCCAGATAGCCAGTTACAATGGATCCCAGATGGCCAGTTACAATGGATCCCAGATGGCCAGTTACAATGGATCCCAGATGGCCAGTTGAATCATCACCAGTGACCATTTATGCTGCTTCTAGTTGTGACCAGTACCTGCTTCAAGTTGCAAGCCTATGAGGTTCCATTCGAGACCATCCTATGATAGGTAAGCATTTCCTATGAAATAATAAAAAATAAGCACTTTGACAGTAGGACTACAGTTGGAGGTGGTGTCACATTGGTGTTTGTGATATTGGGAGGTTGGTGACTGGTAAGTGTAAGAAAAGGTCTTAAGATCAGATTTCAACCAAAACTTACAAGTTATCATGTTGATTATTTCTGTACCTGACTCATGCATTTTCTGTCCCATCTGAATCCTGGAAATACATTGGATCTGTCAGGCTGATCCTTGTGGAACAGTCAAAGGATGATTGCTTAAAATGTAGAGGTCACCTGCAGCTAAGTATTCAAAAGTTGTGAAAGGAAAGATCAAGAAAATTAATGCACTCACTCCGTTTCCATAAGACACTAATAAATAAAAAAATACCAATGCGCTTATCAGTGTGATATGAACCAGCAGAATATAAAATTAGATTAGATTCCCTACAGTGTGGAAACAGGCCCTTCGCCCCGACAAGTCCACACGACCCTCCGAATAGCAACTCATCCCGGCCCATTCCCCTCTGACAATTTAGCATAGCCAATTCACTTGACCTGCACATCTTTGGACTGTGGGAGGAAACCAGAGCAGCCGGAGGAAACTCACGCGGACATGAGGAGAATGTGCAAACTCCACACAGACAGTTGCTCGAGGCAGGAATCAAACCAGGGTCCCTGGTGCTGTGAGGCAGCAGTGCTAATCACTGAGCCACCATGCAGCATTATTGGAAATTATTGGATTTCACTGTGACTTTCAAATTTTATAGGAGTAATAAACAGAACACATGAAGCAAAAATCAAATGAACAGTGCAGAAACCAAAAAAAAAGCACAAAAACAGTCATAGAGATGTACAGAATAGAAACAGACCCTTCGGTCCAACTTCTGGATTAGTGGTGCTGGAAGAGTACAGCAGTTCAGGCAGCATCCAAGTAGATTCGAAATCGATGTTTCGGGAAGGGCTTTTGCCCGAAACATCGATTTTGAAGCTACTTGGATGCTGCCTGAACTGCTGTGCTCTTCCAGCACCACTAATCCAGAATCTGGTTTCCAGGATCTGCAGTTATTGTTTGTACCTTCGGTCCAACTTGCCTATGCCGACCAGATATCCCAACCCAATCTAGTCTCATTTGCCAGCACCCAGCCCATATCCCTCCAAACCCTTCCTATTCATATACCCATCCAGCTGTCTTTTAAATGTTACAATTGTACCAGCCTCCACTACTTCATCTGACAGCTCATTCCATACATACACCACCGTCTGCATGAAAAAGTTGCCCCTTAGGTCTCTTTTCTGTCTTTCCCTTCTCACCCTAAACCTATGCCCTCTAGTTCTGGACTCTACCACCGCAGGGAAAAGACCTTGTCTACTTACCCTATCCATGCCCTTCATGATTTTATAAACCTCCATGAGGTTACCCCTCAGCCTCTGACACTCCAGGGAAAACAGCTCCAGCCCATTCAACCTCTCTATATAGCTCAAATTCTCCTATCCTTGCAACATCCTGATAAATCTTTTCTGAATCCTTTCAAATTTTACAATGTCCTTCCAATAGGAAGGAGACCAGAATTGCACGCAATACTCCAAAAGTGGCCTAACCAATGTCCTGTACAACCACAACATGACCTCCCAACTTCTACATTCAATACTCTGACCAATAAAGCAAAGCATACCAACACCTTCTTCACTATCTTATCAACCTGTGACTTTACTTTCAAGGAGCTATGAACTTTCACTCCAAGGTCTCTTTGTTCAGCAACACTCCCCAAGACCTTACCGTTAAGTGTATAAGTCCTGTGAAGATTTGCTTTCCCAAAATGCAGCACCTTGCATTTATCTAAATTAAACTCGACTTGCCACTCCTCAGCCCATTGGCCCATCTGATCAAGATCCTGTTGTAATCTCAGGTAACCTTCTTCGCTCTCCACTACACTTCCAATTTCAGTGTCATCTGCAAACTTACTAACTATGCCTCCTATGTTCACGCCCAAATCATTTATATAAATGATGAAAAGTAGTGGACCCAGCACCAATCCTTGTGGCACTCCACTGGTCACGGGCCTCCAGTCTCAAAGGCAACCTTCCACCATCACCCTCTGTCTTCTACCTTCGAGCCAGTTCTGTATCCAAATGGCTAGTTCTCCCTGTATTCCAGAAGATCTAACCTTGCTAACCAATCTTTCATGGGAAACCTTGTCAAACGCCTTACAGAAGTCCATATAGCTCACGTCCACTGCTCTGCCCTCATCAATCCTCTTTGTTACTTCTTCAAAAATCTCAATCAAGTTTGTGAGACATGATTTCCCACACACAAAGCCATGTTGACTATCCCTAACCAGTCCTTGCCTTTCCAAATATGCATAAATCGTGTCCCTCAGGATTCCCTCCAATAACTTGCCCACCACCAACAGCAGGCTCACTGGTCTATAGTTCCTTGGCTTGTCCTTACCACCTTTCTTAAATAGTGGTACCACATTAGCTAAACTCCAGTCTTCTGGCACCTCACCTGTTAGTATCGATGGTGCAAATACCTCAGCAAGGGGCCCAGCAATCACTTCCCTTGCTTCCCACAGAGTTCTAGGGTACACCAGATCAGGTCTGAGGGATTTATCCACCTTGATATGTTTCAAGGCATCAGGCACTTACTCCTCTGAATTATGGACATTTTTCAAGATTAGATTAGATTAGATTACTTACAGTGTGGAAACAGGCCCTTCGGCCCAACAAGTCCACACCGCCCTGCCGAAGCGCAACCCACCCATACCCCTACATCTACCCCTTACCTAACACTACGGGCAATTTAGTATGGCCAATTCACCTGACCTGCACATATTTGGAGTTGTCACCATCTATTTCAGTACATTCTATATCTTACATGTCCTTCTCCACAGTAAACACTGATGTAAAATACTCATTTAGTATCTCCCCCATCTCCTGCAGCTCCACACAAAAGCTGCTTTGCTGATCTTTGAGGGTTCCTGTTCTTTCCCTAGTTGTCCTTTTGTCTTTAATGTATTCATAAAACGTTTTTGGAATCTCTTTAACTCTGTTTGCCTAAGCTATCTCATGTCCCCTTTTTGCCCTCCTGATTTCCTTCTTTAGTATATTCCTACTGCCTTTATACTCTTCTAAGGATTCACTCAAACTCTCCTGTCTAAACCTGACATTTGCTTTCTTCTTTTTCTTAACCAAACCCTCAATTTCTTTAGTCATCCAGCATTCCCTTTACCTACCAGCCTTTCCTTTCACCCTAACAGGAATGTACTGTCTCTGGACTCTCATTATCTCATTTCTGAAGGCTTCCCATTTTCCAGCTGTCCCTTTACCTGCAAAAATCTGCACCCAATCAGCTTTTGAAGGTTCTTGCCCAGCAGGCCATGAAGTATCCGAGGAGCAGGAAAATCAACATTTTGGGCAAAAGCCAATGAAGGGCTTTTGCCTGAAACGTCGATTTTCCTGCTCCTCAGATATTTCCTGGCCTGTTGTGCTTTTCCAGCACCACTCTAATCTTGACTCTGATCTCCATCACCTGCAGTCCTCACTCTCACCTCCTTGAAAGTTCTTGCCTAATACCATCAAAATTAGCCTTCCTCCAATTTAGAACTTCAACTTTTGGATCTAATCTGACCTTTACATCACAATTTTAAAACTAATAGAATTATGGTTGCTGGCACCAAAGTGCTCCCCCACTGACACCTCAGTCACCTGCCCTGACTTATTTGCTTTCCAAGATCAAGGTTTGCATCTTCTCTAGTAGGTACATCCACATACTGAATCAGAAAATGTTCTTGTACATACTTAACAAATTCTTCTCCATCTAAACCCTTAACAATATGGAAGTCCCAGTTTATGTTTG
The DNA here is from genome assembly GCF_047496795.1 of Chiloscyllium punctatum. Taxonomy (NCBI): domain Eukaryota; kingdom Metazoa; phylum Chordata; class Chondrichthyes; order Orectolobiformes; family Hemiscylliidae; genus Chiloscyllium; species Chiloscyllium punctatum. Next base: position 79,248,744 of record NC_092745.1, read on the forward strand.
GAAAGTTAAAATCCCCTCCTGTAACTACCCTACTATTTTTACAGATAACTGAGATCTCCTTACAAATTTGCTTCTGAATTTTCCAATGACTATTATGGGGTCTATAATACAATCCCAATAAGGTGATCATCCCTTTTTTATTTCTCAGTACCACCTAAATAACTTCCCTGGATGTATTTCCAGGAATATCCTCCCTAAGTACAGTTGTAATGCTATCCTTTAGCAAAAACGCCACTCCCCCATCTCTCTTGCCTCCCTTTCTGTCCTTCCTGTAGCATTTGTATCCTGGAACATTAAGCTGCCAGTCCTGCCCATCCCTGAGCCATGTTTCTGTAATTGCTATGATATCCCAGTCCCATGTTCCTAACCATGCCCTGAGTCCATCGCCCTTCCCTGTTAGGCCCCTTGCATTGAAATAAATGCAGCTTAATTTATCAGTCCTACCTTGTTCTCTGCTTTGTCCCTGCCTGCCCTGACTGTTTGATTCGCTTCTTTTCTCAACTGTACCAGTCTCAGATTGATTTATTTCCTCACTATATCACTGGGTTCCAGCCCCCCTCACTTTACTAGTTTAAATCCTCCCAAGCAGCTCTAGCAAATTTCCCTGCCAGTATATCCATTCCCTTCCAATTCAGGTGCAATCCATCCTTCTTGTACATGTCACTTCTATCCCAGAAGAGATTCCAATGATCCAAAAATGTGAATCCTTCTCCCATAAGCTCCTAAGCCACACATTTATCTGCTCTATCCTCCTATTCCTACCCTCATTAGCTCATAGCACCAGGAGTAATTCAGATATTACTATCCTTAAGGACCTCCTTTTTAAATTCCTGCCTAACTTTCTATATTCTCCCTTTAGAGTCTCAACCTTTTCCCTTCCTATGTCATTGATTCCTATGTGTACAATGACCTCCTGCTGGACCCTCTCCCATTTGAGAACATTCTGAACCCTCTCTGAGACATCCTTGATCCTGGCACCATGGAGGCAACATACTGCTGGGCACAAAAAAGTGGCTGTGTCTCTGACAAGAGAGACCCCTAACACAATTGTTCGTTTGGATCCCGACGTACCGCTCATTACGTGAGAGCCTGTCTCGGTATCATAAACTTGGCTGTTCATGCTACATTTCCCTGAGAATTCATCACCCCCTACATTTTCCAAAACAGTGTGCTTGTTTGAAATGGGGATGGCAACAGAAGACTCCTGCACTACCTGCCTATCTCTCTTACCTTTCCTGGAGTTAACCCATCTATGTGACTGTATCTGTGGCTTTTCTTCCTTCCTATAACCACCATCCATCACACCCTCTGCTCTTGTAAATTCCTCATTGCCTCTAACTGTTGGTTCCAACCAATCCATTCAATCCAATGGGATTTGCAACCAATGGCATTTGTTGCAGATATAATCCTCAGTAAATCATAACCTGCCACATCTGACAAATGTTAAATTGTGGCAGTTAATTAGAATTTTGAATTATTAAAATTTATTTACAACTACACATTGAATGATTCACCAGATCTTTGTCTCTTCTGGAGGTCCTGGATGTTCTCAGATATTATTCATTTCTTGGAGCTCATTTCTGAAGGAGATCTCCTCTGGGATGTTTTTGAACCATGCTTTAAACAAAAAGAAAATATTTGTACTTGAAATTAGTTCAGGATTTCCAAATAGATCTTCTCCTGAAAGAAATTGCATTCTTCGTGATGGCCTCAATAAAATTGCTTTTGGTTTATCAGACCCAAGATGATAATAGCTGTAGAGTTCATGAATAATAAATTCATCTTGTGTCTCTTTGCCTTATTCCACACTCCCTCTGGTATTCAATACTGCCTGGCATTTTTATCTCTAAGTAAACTCAGGGATATGCTCAGTATCCTACAGGTAAAAGTAAAAGATAATACTAATTCAGATAAAGTACAGACTCTACTTAAAGTTATTCACTACTTCAGTCTCACATAAGAACAAGTCATTAGTATGGAGGCAGTTTAATACTACATGGCATGCCTATAATTACCAATCATCTCTTGCTGAAATCAGAACAGATGATCAAATCTTTTGCACATTAATTAAAGAGTAATTGTCCTGCTGTCAATTGTGCATATAACTTCATGCCCCATATAGAGAGTTGCTGACTCTGGCTGGAGGTTGCCAGGATCCCCTGAGTGATGGGGTGTAAGCATGTCCAATACTGTGGCCTTCTGCTGGTAGTGCATCACCTTACCTAATAATATGGTGAAAAATAATTGTCATTATTCATATATCAGAGGCCATTTGCACAATTCCAATATACTGCTTCCAATAGACAAAGCTGCATAACAGGTGCACATTATAACATTAAAATAACAGTTGGATCTCACCTACTCTTGGCCATTCCACAATTTACTCCTATAGCTTGACGTTCATTGTCTCCAACAATTTCTCTTTAGATTCAGAGACAGTATTCCATCAAATCTTCTCTTGTAGCTATGTCCCTTCCATTTTTACTCTTAAGCTTAGAGTTGACTAGACTTCTCAATTCCACCAGAGAAAAGATATGGTCACAATTATCTAACTTTGACTTGGGATCTTGTAAATGGAAATTGCACCGAAATCGATGAGAAGATATTTTCCCTACATATTTTGTGTTCTTGAATACTCTCTTTACTGTCGTTAGTGCAGGAGGTGGGCATCATCACCACTGCTGTTGTCTGTTATAGTGGTGCCCACAAACTTGGGCAGATTGAGTTTGGAGCCATGCTTTCTGTTTGATCTCTTTGTGGGTGTATTTGAATTAAGAACAATGTTATGATATAGTAGTGTTACATGGCACCTGTTCTATCACTGGGGTGTGAGGCAAGTCTAAAACTTGGTTTCAAGTCAAAGTGTTAAGATTCACAGTAGCTTCTTGCGTTTTTGGCAAAAATGGAGATTCTTCACTCTTTTGAAATCTACTTTGTGAGCGTGAAGATCTGAATTTATTCAGAATCCCCCCGCTTTGACAGGATCCATCATGTTTACTTTTTGATTGTTTAAAGAAGTGAAAGAAACTGCTCTGTGATCTCTCTCCAGTCTTTTTTTTTGGCTTTTCCAATGTTACATGGAGTACTCATAATTGATCAGCTTGAGGTCAACCATACTTTTCGGATTTGGCTGTGGTTTTACCTCCACATGCTCTTCTTATCACTTTCCCTATCCCAGGCTGGTAATCAGAGCATAGTTGGCCAGGAATCTCTCCTGCACTTACCATATGCAATAAGTAAGTTGGAAAGCAGAGAGAAAATCCTATTTACATCCTTGGCTGTCAATTCCCGGCCAAGAGACCGGGAGTTTGTCCATTATGCCTCAAGACCTCTTTGTAGAGCTGTCTGCAACAAAGATAATAAATAAAATGTTTCCATCTCACTCTTGCCACGTCCTCATGGGATCTACAATTTATGTTGAAGACTCTTTGGGCAACTCCTTTCAAAAGTTCCCTGTGCCACCATCTATGGTGGACCTCACCATTTGTCAAGGTAAAAACAATGACTGCAGATGCTGAAAACCAAATACTGGATTAGTGGTGCTGGAAGAGCACAGCAGTTCAGGCAGCATCCAACAAGCAGCGAAATCGACGTTTCGGGCAAAAGCCCTTCATCATTCCTGATGAAGGGCTTTTGCCCGAAACGTCGATTTCGCTGCTCATTGGATGCTGCCTGAACTGCTGTGCTCTTCCAGCACCACTAATCCAGTACTCACCATTTGTCTGTTCAGAATGTACACGAGAATGATGATGATGGTGTCTGGGATATTGGCTATATGGTATTATTCTATGAATATGACTGTCAAGTTGTTGCTTGACTAGTCTGTATACAGCTCGCCTAATTTTGGCACCAGCTTGTAGATATTGGCAAGGAGATCTATGGAGAAGATGAGAGGGCTGAGTTTGCTATTGTTGTTTCTGGTGCTTAGTTTGATGCTAGGTGGGCTATTTGCTTTTTTCCACGTTAGGCTTGCTTGCTGAGTGGCATGCTAGGTGATTTCAGTGAGCAAAGAAGAGTCAGTACAGTGCACCATAGACGTCGCATGATGAGATGGCAGATTTCCTTCCCTAGATGGTGTATTGAACCAGAGGTGTTTTTACAAGGACTGTCAGTGATTACATGCTTTTGGGCTAACTTTTAATCCCAGACTTTACCAAATTAAAATTCACGAACCTCCCCAGTGGGATTCAAGTCCATGTCCTCAGAAATTAATTTGGGGTTTTAGATTACTATCTAGTGATATCCACTAAACTAATATATCACCATGTCATAGGATTTTAAAAAATTAATCTGAGAACACCAAATACATTGGATTACAATTAGTGAAAACAAAAATCTCTAGCATTAATTTTGTTTTAAATTCTCAGTTGGTGTGGTGACTTAATCTTTTGTACTGATTAGTAGATCAATTATTTCTTTAATTGAAGTCTTCTCAATGCATTTGACTATGTTTCTTTCATCTTAGTCAACACACAGCTCAATATAGATCAAAATGAATAATAGAAGTTATACTACACATCTTACAATGCCTGGTTTCAACACTAGCACATGTCTGACTGTAATGGAATACAAATCTCTGCACCTTGCAGATTTGCTTCTAGTGTCACAATTTCAGATCCAAAAGATGAAAGGTTCAAAGAGTTTCTATAACGATATTTCACCCTTAATGCATTAGCATTTCAATTCAAAAACTTAGGTTCATTTTTATATTTTATGAGGGGTATTAAGCAAAACCTTGACAAAGAATGTAAATGGAGTCTGCAGCCTTTCATCTGAATGCAGACTTTAACAGTGAAGAGCATGGTATTGTATAATAAACACCTGTGAAGAAGTATGGAAATTTCAGGACTTTATGAGTAATGCAGACTTTTCAGTGTTTGAAAATTTGTTATTAATGAAAATTATAACTTTTTTCAAGTTCATGTTTTGCTTTGAGGTTGGTCATTACTTTGATGGATCATATCCACAGTCTAAGCTCCGTGAAGTGAATATTGGCAGCACTATGTAATAGACAATAAAGGCTGCTGGTTCTCAGTGTGGTTGAAAAACAAGATTTGAAACAAAACTTGGTTTGAATAAGCAAATTGTTTTGATTAAGAGGGATTTGCGATCTTTGATAAGTTTAAAACATAACTCTTTTTCTCTTCATATTCCATAACACCATAAGATAAAAGAGCAGAATTAAAAACTGTTCAACCTATTGAACCTGCTCTGCCATTCCATCATGGCTGGTCTGTTTCTCAACCCCATTCTCCTGCCTTCTTCCCATAACTCTTCATCCCCTTACTAATCAAGAATATATCTATCCAAGTCTTAAATGCACTCAATGACTTTGTCTCTGCAGCAATGAGTTCCACAGATTTACTACTCTCTGGCTGAAGAAATTGCTACTCATCTCAATTCTAAAGGATTGTCCCTTCACTCTGATGCTGTGCCCTCGGGCCTTAGTCTCTCCTACTAGTGGAATCATCTTCTCTGTCCAGGCCTCCCAGTATTCTCACAAGTTTCAATCTGAGCCTCCCTCATCCTTCTAAACTCCATTGAGTACAGACCCAGAGTCCTTAACTGCTCCTCATATGAGAGGCCCTTCATCCCTGGGATCATTCTTGTGATCCTCCTCTGGCCCCCGCCAAGGCCAGCAGATCCATCCTTAGATATGGAGCCCAAAAATGCTTACAATATTTCAAATGCAGTCTGACCAGAGCCTTATACAGCCTGAGCAGTATATCTTTGCCTTTGATTGAATACTAACATTGCATTTGCCTTTCTAACTGCTGAGTGAACCTGCACATTATCCTTAAAAGAATCTTGAACTAGGATTCCTAAGTCCCTTTGTGCTTCAGATTTCTGAAGCCTATCCCCGTTAAAAAAAATCAATACCTCTATTATTTCTAAGTGCATAACATCACAATTACTCACATTGTATTCCATTTGCCATTTTTTGCCCACTTTCCTAGACTATGCAAGTTCTTCTGAAACCTCCCTACTTCTTCAACACTACCCAACCCTCCACCTATCTTTGTGTCATCTGCAAACTTAACAGTAAGGCCCTCAGTTCCTTTATCCAGATTGTTAATGTATAACATGATTATCTCTGGTCTGAACGCGGACCCGAAAGTCACTGGCTGCCATCCCTTTATCTCTACTCTGTGTCTTCTGCCAGTTAGATAATCCTCTATCCATGCTAATATCTTGCCCCTAAGACCATGGGCTCTTATCTTATTTAGCAGCTTCCTGTGTAGAATCTTGTTAAAGGCACCTGGAAATCCAAGTATATCATGTCCACTGGCTCTCCTTTGTCTAACTTGCTCATTACCTCCTCAAAACATTCTAACATTTGTCAGGAATGAGCATCATTCATGACTCTTCAGATAAATATTCACATGTCGCAAATTATGAACAACATTTAGGTTTATGCTAAGAAGTGACAAATAGCATCAAGGCCAACCAAGTGTCTGGCAATGACCATCCTTATAATAGAGAATCTAACTGTCACCCCTTAATATTCAAAAGCATTATCATTGCTGAAACCGCCGCGATCAATATACTTGGTGTTATGATTAACCAGCAACTGAACTCACCAGCAATGTAAATAATGTCGCTACAAGAATGGACCAGAGGCTAGGAATTCTGTGATGGGTAATTCACCTCTTGACTTCCCAAAGTCTGCCTACCATCTAAAAGGCACAAGTCTGAAGTGCAATGGCAGACAGTCCACTTGTCTGAACAAGCGCAATTCCAAAAATGCTCAAGAATCTTGACTCAATGCAAGACAAAGCAACCTGTTTGAATAAACCATTCACCACTTTCAACCTTCATAATCTCCTCTATCGACATACAATTGGAGCAGTACACCATCCAAAAGGTGTATTGTAGCAACTCTCCAAATCTTCCAACCCTGCTATGTCTGACATCTAGAAGTACAAGGGCAGCAGATGCCTGGGAAAACCATCACCTTTAGGTTTCCCTCATGTTACACATCATTCTTCTTGGAACTCTATTGCTGTTCTGTCACTGTCACTGCCACTTCCTAACCCCACTGAGCATGCACCTACCCCTCATGAACCTCAACAGTTTCACCACCAGCTTCCCCAGAGCAATTAGGAATGAATAACAAACAATAACCTAGCCAGAGATGCTCAAATCCAGTGAATGAATAATAAGAATACTGGTCAGTGGTGCTGGACCCAAACTTATCCCCAAAATTTGTTATGTTAATCATGACCTGGAACATTGTTAATTTGTTTTCTTAATGTTATAATTATATTATGAAATATGAACTATTTGAAACAGTCATTATATACTTTGATTTCAGAAAATGCTTGTAAAGCTGAAGTTCATCTATTTTGACTTTTAACATTAATATTAAACAATATTCATTCATTACGGATTAGAGGCAAAAGAATGATAGTAAAAAATAGTCAATGTCATTATCAGGAATAATTGTGATCTATTATTAAAGTCATGCAGATGTACAGCATGGAAACAGACCTTCAGTCCAACCCATCCATGTCGATCAGATATCCCAACCCAATCTAGTCCCACCTGCCAGAACCCAGCCCATATCCCCCAAAACCCTTCCTATTCATATACCCATCCAAATGCCTTTTAAATGTTGCAGTTGTACCAGCCTCCACCACTTCCTCTGACAGCTCATTCAATACACGTACCACCCTCTGTGAAAAGTTGCTCCTTACCTCTCTTTTATATCTTTCCCCTCTCACCCTAAACCTATGCCCTCTATTTCTGGACTCCCCGACCCCAGGGGAAAGACTTTTCTATTTATCCTATCCATGCCTCTCATGATTTTGTAGACCTCTATAAGGTCACCCCTCAGCCTCCGACGCTCCAGGGAGAACAGTCCCGGTCTGTTCAGCCTCTCCTTATAGCTCAAATCCTCCAAGCCTGGCAACATCCTTGTGAATCTTTTCTGAACCTTTTCAAGTTTCACAACATCTTTCTGATAGGAAGGAGACCAGAATTGCACACAATATCCTACTCAGTACTCTGACCAATAAAGGAAAGCATACCAAATGCCTTCTTCACTATCCTATCTACCTGCGACTCCACTTTCAAGGAGCTATGAACCTGCACTCTAAGGTCTCTTTGTTCAGCAACACTCCCTGGGACCTTACCATTCAGTGTATAAGCCCTGCTAAGTTTTGCTTTCCCAAAATGCAGTACCTCGCATTTATCTGAATTAAACTCCATCTGCCACTTCTCAGCCCATTGGCCCATTTGATCAAGATCCTGTTATAATCTGAGGTTACCTTCTTTGCTGTCCACTACACCTCCAATTTTGGTGTCATCAGTAAACCTACTAACCATGCCTCTTATGCTCGCATCCAAATCATTTATATAAATAACAAAAAGTAGAGGACCCAGCACCGAACCTTATGGCACTCCATTGATCACAGGCCTCCAGTATGAAAAACAACCCTCCACCAGCACCCTCTGTCTTCTACCTTTGAGTCAGTTCTGTATCCAAATGACTAGTTCTCCATGTATTCCATGAAATCTAACTTTGCTAATGAGTCTCACATGGGGAACGCCTTACTGAAGTCCATATAGATCACATCTACTGCAATGCCCTCATCAATTAAGAAAAGTATTAAAGAAGTTTTACAGGGCTTAAGAAAGAAAATCATATTTGACAAATCTACTGGCGATTTTGAGGAGACAACCTACAGGGTAAAGGGGATGTAGTATGTTTAGTTTATCAAAAGAACAGAGGTAAAGTATCACATGGACGTCAATGGCAGAGCCTCAGATATTTATAATCTATATCAATAACGCAGCTGAAGGGGTTGGGTATAATGGATTCAGTTTTGCCAGCAATACAAAGCTAAGTAGGCAAACAAGTTATGTGCAGGATATAAAATATTCACAAAGGGATGCAGATAGGTTAAATGAATGGGCAGAAAGGTGACATATAGGATATGATGTGAAGATGTGTATTTCCCTGATTTTGCTAGGAAGAACATAAAAACATATATTTAGATATTGGGAAAGTATTAATATCAATACTTCAGTGACATTTGTAAGTTGTTACGCCTTATCGGGGCACCACTCTCCACTATTCCGGAGGTGTCATAAAAGTTAAAGGTTTTATAAAAGTGCGCAAAATTCTGCAATTTACCTATCTTTTAGACCCAAGTTAACAAAAAGCATGGCCCAGGTTCCTGTAGTTAACAAAAATGACTATTTTTTAGAAATAAATAAATTCTAGATACAGCTAAACAGTTATGAACTACTGACATATAACTCGACCAGTGAAAACTCTAGTAAAACTCACCCTGTATAGACACTCACAAAAAAATGCGCATGAAGTCAGAAGGAAAGCAGATAAATCATCCCTGTGCAAAAGGTTTGCTTTTGGCTTGTCAGGACTTGTTGCCACTAGATCCTCCTTCTCCAGATACTTTCACTTGCTTGCAAGAGATACAGAGTAACTGGTTCACTCTTATAAGGTTAAGAGTCACAACTTTTAGCAACTGTTGAGGGAAAATACTTTCTTCATGCAAGAGGTGTTTTAACTGCAGGGAAAAGAGCAGCATAAGTCTGGTGGCTTATGATCAAAAGGGACATAGAGTATAAAAAATAGCAAACCACGTTGCAGTTGTATAGAACCTTAGTTAAAGTTAGAAGTCACACAACACTGGGTTATCGTCCAACAGGTTTATCTGAAATCACAAGCTTTCGAAGCGCTGCTCCTTCGTCAGGTGAAGTGAACTTTAGTGAGGCCACATTTGGAATATTTCATATGGCTCTGCTTGCCAAACTACCAGAAGGATGTGGAGACTTTGGAGAGGGTACACAAACAGTTTACCAGGATATTGCTTAATTCAGAGAGTACTAGCCAATGAAGAGAGGTTGGATAAACTTAGTTTGTTTTCACTTGAATGCCAAAGAATGGGAGACCATTTACCCTCCACATACACAAAAGAGATGGGTACATGAAAGCTATATTTACACAGGAGCACAGTGACGGCAACGGCCCATTGGCTACTACTCTGGTCAGTTAGACCTTGTGGCTCCAGGATGGAGTAGTTGCCTGAGAACTATGGAAGCTACCTGCAGGGCTGTGATAGCCACACACATCCGTAATGCTAGATCCAAAATTAGTCACGAAGTGTTCACACAAAGTGCATGCCATCTTATCCATGGACCGTGTGACAACAGCCTGGTGGACATGATGGATCATCCTCTTGGAAGCCCACAACCTTCATCTGGTCTGTGCCAGTCCAGTCAACCCTGCAACTTCACTCCAAACCCCACAGGACCAAACTGGGGGGGGGGAGAAGGAGAAGGGACTGAGCTTGTAGGCGAGTAAGACTATGTGCAAATGTTACAGCATCAGACAAGGCAGCTCAGGCTTCAGAAGAACCTCTGCAAAATCCAGACTTACTCTTGTTCACAGACAGATTTTCATTTGTAGAGAAGGGTATAAGGAAGGTTGGCTGGGATGTGACTAGTCTGCATGAAATAATGGCACAAGGAAGCTTGCCAGTGGGCACCTTGGCACAACAAGAGGAACTGTGAGCTCTCACTGTAGCATGTAAAGTAGTAGAAGGTAAAGCTGCTAACATCTATACTGATTCTCGCTATGCTTTTGGAGTAACACATAATTTTGAACAATTATGGCAAAAAAGAGGATTTTTGATGACTGTGGGAACACCCATTAAGAACAGGGAGGATTTTCGTAACCTCCTTAATGCCATAGAATTACTGCCAGCAGTCTCAATCTTAAAATGTAAAACACATACGAAAGTAGACTCTAAGGAGGTCCAGGGGAACGGGTTAGCTGACTGGGCTCCTAAAAATGCAGCCTTCCAGAGTAGGAACTTACATGTGCCTGTACTATTCAACTTCTGAACCTTAGTTGGCAAGTTGCAAGACTGAAAGACAATCCAGGAACAGTGTTCACGGAATGAAAGTGGACATGGTTTGAAGCAGGGTTAAAGTTATGTAATGATGGCATGTTGAGACACAAATCGGTAGCACCACAAGTACTAATGCCCTTTTGGGCACAGCATGTTCATTCATGGGGGCACTTCGCTTCATTGCAGATGATAGTGAGGTTCCAAAAGAGCTAGTGGGGAAGAGGATTTAAGAGGCATGCACAACTTGCAGATCGCTATGTAACGTGCCAAATAGGCAGTCCTGGGCCAACCACAATAATGCCACAGTTGAGAGCCCCTGCCCCTGCCAGGCCATTCCAACATCTTCAGGTAGATCACATCTCCAAAGTCCAAGTATCAAGGATATTTGGAGGTCCTGGTTGTTATTGATAAATTTTCATGATGGGTGGAAGTGTCCCCAGCTTGGAGGGCCACTGCCAATCACACTGTAAAAGTCCTTTGCAATGAATACATTTCCCAATGGGGAGTCCTATCTTGCATTCATTCTGACTAAGGAACAGGTTTTACTGGACCTGTCTGCCAAGAGATATGCATTAAACAGGATGTGCATTGTCCACTCATACACAGTCGTCAGGTCAGCTTGAGCATACAAATCGGACAATAAAACAATGCTTGGCCAAATACTACCAGGAAGGAATACCTTGGCTTCAAGGTTTGCCAGTCATGCTATGTAGTATTTGAGCCACCCCTAATAGAACTACAGGCCTAAGTTCTTTCAAGGTAATAACTGGTAGACTTATGTCCCTTCCCAGCAGCATAGATCTTAGAACAGCACTATGTCATCTGTTAAGCGATGTGTTTGTTTTTTAGATTAGATTAGATTACTTACAGTGTGGAAACAGGCCCTTCAGCCCAAAAAGTCCACACCGACCCGCCGGAGTGCAACCTACCCAGACCCATTCCCCTACATTTATCCCTTCACCTCACTCTCCGGGCAATTTAGCATGGCCAATTCACCTAACAGGTCCTGCACATTTTTGGACTGTGGGAGGAAACCGGAGCACCCAGAGGAAACTCACGCAGACACAGGGAGAATGTGCAAACTCCACACAGTCAGTCGCCTGAGGCGGGAATTGAACCCAGGTCTCTTGCGTTGTGAGGCAGCAGTGCTAACCACTAAATGGTGAGAAACTTAATAAAGCCAAAGCACAAAGGGATCTGGGAGTGCTAGTCGAGGATTCTCTAAAGGTAAACATGCAGGTTGAGTCTGTGATTAAGAAAGCGAATGCAATGTTGTCTCTTATCTCAAGAGGGTTGGAATATAAAAGCAGAGATGTACTACTAAGACTTTATAAAGCTCTGGTTAGGCCCCATTTGGAGTACTGTGTCCAGTTTTGGTCCCCACACCTCAGGAAGGACATACTGGCACTGGAACGTGTCCAGCGGAGATTCACACGGATGATCCCTGGAATGACAGGTCTAGCATATGAGGAACGGCTGAGGATACTGGGATTGTATTCGTTGGAGTTTAGAAGATTAAGGGGAGATCTAATAGAGACGTACAAAATAATACATGGCTTTGAAAAGGTGGATGCTAGAAAATTGTTTCTGTTAGGCGAGGAGACTAGGACCCGTGGACACAGCCTTAGAATTAGAGGGGGTCATTTCAGAACGGAAATGCGGAGACATTTCTTCAGCCAGAGAGTGGTGGGCCTGTGGAATTCATTGCCACGGAGTGCAGTGGAAGCCGGGACGCTAAATGTCTTCAAGGCCGAGATTGATAGGTTCTTGTTGTCTAGAGGAATTAAGGACTACGGGGAGAACGCTGGCAAGTGGAGCTGAAATGCGCATCAGCCATGATTGAATGGCGGAGTGGACTCGATGGGCCGAATGGCCTTACTTCCACTCCTATGTCTTATGGTCTTATGGTCTTATGGTTTCCTCCCACAAATCAAAGATGTGCAGTTGTCCATGTTAATTTGCCCATAGTGTTCAGGGATGTGTCAGTTAGGTGCATTAGTTAGGGGTTAATATAGGATAATAGGGTAGGGGAATGGGTCTTGGATGGGTTACTGTTCAGAGGGTTGGTGTGGACTTGTTGGGCCGAAGGGCCTGTTTCCACACTGTAGGGATTCAATGGAAGTGGGAAGGTCCGTATCAAGTTCTTCTGACAACACAGATGGCTGTGAAGGTACAAAGGCAAGAAGGCATACACGACATGTCAAAAGAACCAAACACTACTACCTCATCATGAATCTTAACTTGTGTGTGGGACTCACAGCTGTACCATATACTCCCATTGTAAATCTTGATGTGAATGTTAATACCTTTTTGTATTTGTCGTATACCTATGCAAGGAAGAATAATGTCTCTAGTTGCTGAGTTTGTACACTTCAAAGGAGGAATACCCATGCGCGCTTTAATGCTTCAAAATTAACTTAATGGGTATTCAGGCAGAATAGTCCAGGGCAGGAAATTAGGGGCTGGAGGGGGTCAATACTGGGCAAGGATTTTTGGGTGCAATGAAAATCAACAGGGTACAATCTGATGGCCTTCGCAGGCTGGTGCCAATTACAGAACCTTGCAGACGCCCCCCTTCATTACTTTGGCTAAAGCATAGTGGAGTGGGTGGCTGGATGAGACAGTGTGTTTGACAAGAATTGACAAGGGGATCTCGGAATGAAAACTGTGTGGAACTCAGTAACTGCACTCAGTATTATGATGTCTCCAGGCAGGCAGCTCTTAGCAAACTGACCTTTTAGAATCACACAAATAATGGAATGCTCGAACAGGTCTTTGGCCCATACAATGGCACTTACTTTGTATGCGGGCGGAAAGCTTATGCCTGATTAACCCCGGACTGGGCAGGATCATGTTATCTAGGCTACATGGTGCTGGTCATGCTGCACACGATATCTCACCCACAGGCAGTACTGAGGTGACACGGATGTCACATTTCAGAACTGGACAATTTCCCTCGCCTCGTGGTACCTATAAATCATTTTCTGAAATCTAGTCACTCCAAACTAGGGCGGCACAGTGGCACAGTGATTAGCACTGTTGCCTCACAGTGCCAGAGACCCGGGTTCAATTCCCGCCTCAGGCAACTGACTGTGTGGAGTTTGCACGTTCTCCCAGTGTCTGCGTGGGTTTCCTCCGGGTGCTCCGGTTTCCTCCCACAGTCCAAAGATGTGCAGGTCAGGTGAATTGGCCATGCTAAATTGCCCGTAGTGTTAGGAGTAGATGTCGGGGCATGGGTGGGTTGCGCTTCGGCGGGGCGGTGTGGACTTGTTGGGCCGAAGGGCCTGTTTCCACACTGTAAGTAATCTAATCTAATCTAATCAAACTATACTAAAACAAGTAGCCAATACACTGTCCAGGCCCTTGATGAAATGGTGCAGAAATGGTTGCTATACGAACAACAATCTTGCAGAACCGAATGGCCCAGGATAGGCTACTGTCTGAGAAAGGAGGTACCTGTGCCCTTTTAGGGAAGGAGTGCTGTAACTATATCCCTGACATCTCCAATAACATTACAGATTTATAGAGCCATAGAGCCATAGAGCATGGAAACGGACCCTTCGGTTCAATGCGTCCAAGCTGACCAGACATTCTAGCCTAATCCTGTCCCAATTGGCCCATATCCCACTAAACCCTTCCTATTCATATACACATCCAGATGCCTTTTAAAGGCTTTAATTGCATCAGCCTCCACCACTTCCTCTGGCAGCTCATTCCATACATGTACCACCCTTTGAGTGAAAACGGTCTGGAAGGAGGTGGATACACTTAAGTATCCCCCTTCAAACACTTTACGAAGTTGGGTTATGGGCTAGTTGGGATCGTGGGCACTTCCATCATTCAGGGGGTTATCATTCTTCTAGATGTTATTTTTGCCTTATATGTTTCAATTCCTCAGACGTTGTCTGTGTCCGCACATTTCTTCCCCCTCCTCCCCCGAGCCACATCATCTTTATGTGTCAGAACAGAAGCAAAGGCTGTCATCTGCCCTGTATGTGTAATGATTCTTAGGAGATTGCTAAGAATCAAAAGGGGGGAGATGTAGGAGTCAGTGGAATCCTACAAGGCAAGGAAGAAATGTTTGAGATTAATTCAAGGAATAACAATGCAGTTTGATGGGATCAAGGAAGGAAAGGGATTAGGAGCTATCCCACAGGGTGGAATAGCAGTTTATGTCGCTAGAGGGGAACCGATTGGATAGGGAACATGTGACCTCTGTAATTGTTAAAGTACTTAACTGAACAAGTCTTTCTAGTGATTTTGCCATAGAGATAATCCTGATATACAGTTCCACTGAAATTAAAGCACTTGTCAGGTACTCGAGTGAGATACAGGGGGTAACCACAAAGTGTTTAACTGGATTAGACAGTTTAAATGCCATGGAGATTATCCTGATAAGCAATCTCATTCAAAGCCACAAACCACAAAGGTATAAGAATGGGAGCCATACATTGGACAGGTGGGCAGTTACCTAATACCACCTTGGGGGCTTTTCTACATGTACACTATCTATGAAATGCTGAAAATGTGTTGCTGTAAAAGTGCAGCAGGTCAGGCAGCATCCAAGGAGCAGGTGAATCAACATTTTGGGCATAAACCCTTCTTCAGGAATGAGAAAAGTGTGTCCAGCAGGCTAAGGTAAAAGGTAGGGAGAAGGGACTTGGGGGAGGGGCGTTGGAAATGCGTTAGGTGGAAGGAGGTCAAGGTGAGGGTGATAGGCCAGAGTGGGGGTGGGGGCGGAGAAGTCAGGAAGAAGATTGCAGGTTAGGAAGGCGGTGCTGAGTTCGAGGGTTGGGACTGAGACAAGGTGGGGGGAGGGGAAATGAGGAAACTGGAGGAATCTGAGTTCATCCCTTGTGGTTGGAGGGTTCCTAGGCGGAAGATGAGGCGCTCTTCCTCCAGCCGTCGTGTTGCCATGGTCTGGCGATGGAGGAGTCCAAGGACCTGCATGTCCTTGGTGGAGTGGGAGGGGGAGTTGAAGTGTTGAGCCACGGGGTGGTTGGGTTGGTTGGTTGGTCCGGGTATCCCAGAGGTGTTCTCTGAAACGTTCCGCAAGTAGGTGGCCTGTCTCCCCAATATAGAGGAGGCCACATCGGGTGCAGCGGATGCAGTAAATGATGTGTGTGGAGGTGCAGGTGAACTTGTGGTGGATATGGAAGGATCCCTTGGGGCCTTAGAGGGAAGTAAGGGGGGAGGTGTGGGCGCAAGTTTTGCATTTCTTGCGGTTGCAGGGAAGGTGCCGGGAGTGGAGGTTGAGTTGGTGGGGTTGTGGACCTGACGAGGGAGTCACGGAGGGAATGGTCTTTTCGGAACGCTGATAGGGGAGGGGAGGGAAATATATCCCTGGTGGTGGGATCCGTTTGGAGGTGGCGGAAATGACGACGGATGATACGATGGCAATATTTCATCAATAAAGACACAAAGAAGACCTACCAAAGTTCTGTGCCTAGTTATTCCTATCCATCAGGTTTCAGGAACAGGAGTACCCACCATAGGATATTGCCAGATTTGGAGAGTACTAGACATGAAGATAGATTGGCCAAACTTGGTTTGTTTTCACATGAATGTCAAAGAATGAGGGGTGATCTGATAGGGATTTACAAAATTGTGAGATGCATGAATAGAATGGATAGTTAGAATCTTTTTCCTAGGGTAGAAGTGTCAATTACTAGGAGGCATAGGTTTAAGGTAAAAGAGGAAAAGTTTAAAGGAGACGTGAGAGGCAGGTTTTTGTTTACACAGAGGGTGGTAAGTATCTGGAATATGATGCTAGAGGAGGTGGTTAAGCAGTTATAATAGCAACTTTTAAGAGGCATCTTGGCAGATAGATGAATAGGCAGGGGATAGAGGGATATGGACTATCTAAAGGCTAATGGTTTTAGTTTAGAAAAAGACGTTATGTGTCAGCACCGGCTTCATGGGCCAAAACACCTATTCCTATGCTGTACTGTTCCTATTCTTTGTTCTGCTAAGTGCTTGACAAAAGCAGTATAAACTTCACTAATAATGAGTATTGGTAACCTGCCTTTAAAAAGTAATAGCCCCTTCCATAATCTTTGTTTTTTTTTCAAACAGTCCTTTTCCCATTTCAGTCCACAATCAAAAATACAGGGAAATAAAATGGTACAGTCTTTACAGTGTCTTTATGGATAAAACACAGAAAGCTAACAGCAAATGATTAGCAGGACAAATGTTGTATTGTCCTTTATTGCAAATGGGTTACAGTATAAGAGCAAGGAGATCTTGCCACAATTGTACAGGGTATTGGAGAAACTTTGTAAGGTTAGTTTCTGTACCAAAGGAAGCAATGGACGATATGCAACAAAGATTCACTAGATTGACTCTTGGGTTGAGAAGGGGTTTAATAGAATGGGTCTCTACTCTCAGAAAGTTAGAAGAGTGAAAGGTGCTTTTATTTGAACAAATTATATTTGGAGACACCGAAATCCTGTTTCCCCTGGCTGGTGGACTTGAACTAAGGGATACACCTCAGGAAAGGGGATCAGTCATCCCTGACTGAGATGAGCAGGCATCACTTTCTTCAGTGTTTTGAATCTTTGGAATGCTCTTCTAAAAGGCTGTGAGTGTTCAGTTTTGCAGCATGTTCAAGATGTCAATGCATTTTTGGGCCATAAAGAATCAGGTTCTGTCTCAGCGCTAATCATGTTTCACAACACCCAGGCCTGAAACCACCTGCAAGCCTTCTCTCAAAGACTTAAAGAAAGGACAACTGGGCTTGCATTTATATGATATGTTTCATGACTGCTGAATGTCTTAAATCTCTTTACAAGTAATGAAGTACTCTTGAAGATGCCGTTGGAATGTAGGAAATGTAGCAATCATTTAGTCCAAAGAAAATTCTCACAATCTACGACTCTATAGTTCTATGTGCTAATGACCAAATAATATTTTCTTCTGATACTATTGAAATGCAAATATTATCCCAGACACCACGGATAGCTCCCCTGGTCTTCTTTGAATAGAGCCCTGGAAACTTTTGCATCTCTCGGGGCAGGAGGATGAGCCTTGGTTCAAAACCTGAACCAAGAGGTAACCCTTTGGCAGTGATGTATTCCCTCAGTATTTCACTGGAATGCTAGCCTTGATTTTTCAGTGTGACTTAAATGTAGCACCTCGGGACTCAGAAGTGAGAAGTCTGCCAACTGGGTCATGGCTGACTCAAGATATAAAGTAATGAATTGCAGCTCATAAACCAATAAATACTAATATTCCTAATAAAAACTCTATGACTGCATTTACAAGAATCTTTTATAATTCATACCTATTATTTGATAATAATAAAGGGCCCATCAAAGGTGAAAAGATTGACTTTCATATTGTCATCTTAGAGACTAAGGAGCCAGTAATATAACTTAGGCCTCAGAGATACTTGATGCCAGGTGGGAAGGGGAGAGGACCCCATGACAGCATGGCATAGTCAGAGTTGTACAACCCACAGAGACATCAAGAAGTGGGTACGGGAGTTCATTTTGCTGACAATCATAAGATCTGTCTTTAGAACATTCCAGATATGTTGATGTGACAAAGTGCAGTCTGTAAAGGCAAGGATATTATTTATAATGCATTCTAACATTGTACTGAATAGCTAGGTCAAGCTAAAGTTTCACAAACAGGGACTCAGATGGTAAATCTCCCTCAGAGCTCTGGGATTAATCAGCTCTAAAGCCACCATGCAAAAGTCAAAGAATTCTGCATTTATCTATCATTTGCAATGGCAAACAAAAGTGGATTCCTGGCCCAGGTTCACATCATCCCACATTCAAAAACACCACACTCTTTTTACTTCAATCTCCTCTTCCTCTATGCCCAATGACCTCTCTTTCTGCCTCCCTCTCTTTCACTCTTATCTCTTTCTTCCTCACTCCCACCTCCCTTTCCATCACTCCTACCTCTCTCTCTTTCACTTCTGTGCCCTTCTCCTTCACTCCTGCACTGTCCTTTACTCCTGTCACTCTCTCTTTCACTCCTGCCTCCCTCTCCTTCACCACTGCCTCACTCTCCTTCACTCCTGCCTCCCACTCCTTCACCCCTGCCTCCCTCTCCTTCACCCCTGCCTCCCTCTCCTTCACTCCTGCCTCCCTCTCCTTCACTCCTGCATCCCTCTCCTTCACTCCTGCTCCGTCCTTCACTCCTGCCTCCCTCTCCTTCACCCTGCCTCCCTCTCCTTCATCCCTGCCTCCTTCTCCTTCACTCTTGCAGCCATCTCCTTCACCCCTGCCTCCCTCTCCTTCACTCCTGCATCCCTCTCCTTCACCCTGCCTCCCTCTCCTTCATCCCTGCATCCCTTCCCTTCACCTCTGCATCCCTTCCCTTCACCCCTGCCACCCTCTCCTTCACTCCTGCCTCCCTCTCCTTCACTCTTGCCTCCCTCTCCTTCACTCCTGCCTCCCTCTCATTCACCCCTGCCACCCTCTCCTTCACCCCTGCCTCCCTCTCCTTCACTCTTGCATCCACCTCTTTCACTCCTGCCTCCCTCTTCTTCTCTCCTGCCTCCCTCTCCTTCACCCCTGCCTCCCTCTCCTTCACTCCTGCCTCCCTCTTCTTCACTCCTGCATCCCTCTCCTTCACTCCTGCCTCCCTCTCCTTCACCCCTGCCACCCTTTCCTTCACTCTTGCCTCCCTCTCCTTCACCCCTGCCTCCCTCTCATTCACTCTTGTATCCATCTCCTTCACTCCTGCCTCCCTCTCCTTCACTCCTGCTCCGTCTATCACTCCTGCCTCCCTCTCCTTCACAACTGTCTTTCGCTTCTTCACACCTGGTTCACTTTCTTTCATATCTCTCTTCCTCTTCTTCACACCTTTCTTAATATTTCACACTTTCTCATGCTTTTTCTCTTCTTCTTGCCTGTCTCCATATCTTTGATATCAGTCTTGCTCTCTCACTCCTTCATCTCTGCTTCCCTGTCCTTCATTCCTGTCTCTTCCCTTCACAATTCCCTTTCCTCCTCAGTGTCATTTCAATAATGACATAGTAAGCATGTCATTCCTTTGATGCTGATAACAAGTTCTTGAATCTGGTTCTGTAACCCCGTGTTCTCTATCCTCCAGTTTAAATCAGAAATTGTTTTGATGTAAAATTGCAATGCTTATCTATAAACTCTGACAATATAATTTGAATGTTCTTGGAGGTTTATACAAGTTTCATATGGGAAATGGCAAGACAATGATTGCGATATTGTGATATGTTTATTTAAATTGGTAAGTGCGCGTCTGTAATTTATTACTGATGTATTATTTGTATATCTCTCATATTTAAACTAATTGGCCTGTAATAATTAATTATTAATGTCTTTGTGATTACTTATGTTTTTGTCTGATTTTTGCCAGTGTATATTGTTTATAAATGTATTTATCTATGTATTATTGATCAACTACATCTTTCAGATGTAAACATAATTTTATGTTCCATTTGTTATTGATATATTTGCATCTCTTTGTTAGTTCTGACTGTATTACTGTGCCCTGTTGAAAGAGTTGCTTTAGTTCAGTTTGCTGGTGCTTGGTTTGCGAAGCAGTGTGATGCTGATAGTGTGGGCTCAATTCCCACAGTGGCTGAGGTTATCGTACAGGACTTTCCTTTTCAACCTCTCCACTTGCCCTCGGGTTAAAACACCACCAGTTGTCTTTCTTTAATGAGGCAGCAGGCCTACAGCCTGGTAAGGATTTGGTGCCATATTTGCGAATGTAGCTATTTGTTTCTTTATTGTTTCCAATCCTAAAAGTTCTAATTAACTGCTCCCACATCTACCACCAACTACCTGCAGCACAGCGTATCGGGTATATTACTTTCATCACAGGCTGACAGCTGTCAGTAATTTCTGAGTTGGGAGTTGGTGAAGGCAGTCTGTGATGATCCTCGAACAAAGTTCTGTTGTCCTTGGTTTTGTTTTCCAGAGGGGTCATAAATGTAGAGACTCTGGTTTTTAGGGCCAATTTGATTATGGCGAACAAATACTGCCTCAGGCAAAAGGCTTTCAAGTTTAAAATAAAACACTTGTACAATGAACAGGGTGTGGCTAGTTACCCAGCACAGCTTTTCTCTGGTTAGGTTTGATTTGTTTTGGATTTAGCAGGCTGCCTGTTCAGAGCAAGCAGTCAGTTTTGGGCATTCCTCAAATTAAAATCAAAATGATCTGAAAGAGTTATTACTATTACATGGGGTAATTTGGATGGGTATATGAATAGGAAGGGTTTGGAGGGATATGGACTGGGTGCTGGCAGGTGGGACTAGATTGGGCTGGGATGTTTCCATGCTGTACATCTCAATGACTCTATGATTCTATGTGTGGAAATAAGCTGGGAAAGCTTACTGAATTATGTGTGATGTTGATATAGGAGATGCTGTTCCAATTAAGCAACATCCTTATAGGCATAGCCTTCTAAATTTGGCACAGGTTCAGAAGGAGAATGAATGCATGCTCCAAGCTGATATAATCGAAGTGAGTTAGTGACTGGAGCTCACCCATAGTAACGGTGCCAAAACCAGATGGTACCCAACGGTTATGTCTGCACTAATGCAAAGTCAATGCAGTTACAAAGACTGATGTGTATCTGAGTCCATGTTTGGAATATTGCGTTGAAAAGGTAGGTCAAGAAACTTATATTTCTAAGCTGTACTGCTCAGAGAATACTGGCAGGTACCTTTTCCAAAAGAGCGAAGACAATTTTGGTTTTCGCATTGCAGAATGGACTGTATCAGTTTAAAGTCATGTAGTTTGGTATGAAAAATGCGGCAGCCACATTTCAGAGACTGACCAATACGGTCATTTCTGGGTTACCCAAATGTGTCATTTGTATTGGTGACCTGGCATACTTTAGTCAAATGTGGCAGGAACATTTGCAACATTTACTAGAATTGTTCGATTGACGTCATGAGGCAGACTCAGTGATAAACCTGGCTAAAAGTGAATTTGCAAAAGCCCAAGTCACCTTCCTGGCCCATCTTATTGGACATGGGCAAATGGCTCCACAGGATACAAAAACAAAAGCATTTGGGGAGTTTCCCATACCATCGAGAAAAAGAGCAGTACTTTGATTCCTGAAATTGAGTGGGTTTTATCGAAAATTCATACCAAATTTTAGTATTGTGGCTGCTCCACTCACTGAATTGTTAAAGAAAGGCAAGAGATTTCAGTGGATAGCAGACTGTCAGAAGGTATTTCACAGCCTGAGAGCTGTGTTAACCGCTGCCCCAGTGTTATTCACATCTAACTATGCAAAGCCATTCAAGGTGGTTATCGATGTGAAAGATGTGGGTGTCGCTGCTGTGCTCTTACAGGAAGATGATAAGAAGATCAAAAGGCCTATCGGTATGTCTCCAGGAAATTGAAAATTCATCATGAGGAATATTCAATAGTTGAAAAGGAGATTTTGAGCTTGGTGTTAGCGTCACAACTATTCAATATTTATGTTATCAGTAATGTATCTGAGACAATCGTATACACTAATCCACTGAAGTTTGTGGAGAAATTTAAAGACAAAACTTCTAGACTATTTACATGGAGCTTGTTGTAACAGCCATTTAAATTGAAAATTGTGCATGTGGCAGGACAAGTACACATGGTGGTCAATGCATTATTGGAACTTGAATGAGAAATGGAGGTGTTCAGTGGCAGAGCATTACAGACTAAAACAAAATGTGTTGTGCATGCTTGCATGATTATTGTCCATATAATGTATATGGATATAATAATGTAGTAACAATTTAAGATTAAGTGGTTTTAAAATGAAGCCATCTTTGGACACTGATTTTTTTTTATGGGGGAGGTGTGATGATGCTGTTCCTTTAACAAGGCTTGGTTTTTTTTCAGACGGATCATAAATGCAGAGATTCTGGGAGGTCTGGTTTTTTATGGGTTTTAGGACCAACTTGATTATACCTAATATATACTGCCTCAGACAAAAGGCTTTCAAGTAAAACAAAACACTTGTACAATGAAAATGGGGTTTCCAGTTCTCCCAACTCAGCTTTTCTCTGGTTTGGTTTGGTTTGGGTTTTAGCAGTCTGCCTGTTCAGAGCAAACAGTCAGTCAGTTTGGAGGTTGCTGGTCAAAGAAACAGTTACATGGAAGAAGGTGTTCCATGCTGAATCTCTGACATCTCTCTACTGTAAGACCCTGTGTTTGATTTTACCTTTTTTGCCAAGTGGATGTTTATGGACATTGTTGAAGGAATTTGGAACAGTATCATTAATGTGAGATAGTCTGTTTGGTTTTCGGATAGGTTATTTTATATTCTGTTCTCTTTTGTTTGTGTTTCATTCAGTAATCTTGCAAATAGATTTGATTTTGTTTAAAACTAAGTGGTTGGGCCAGCTGCATCACTCCTGGAATATCCACTTTACTTCTGCTTAAAACAATGAGCAAAGTTAGTATTTGGCTACTTGCTTCAAGTGTTTTGGGAGTGTCTGATCTGGCCCATAACAAGTCAAATTGAATTCAGAATGATGACAACTGGCATGGTGCTCAGAGCAAATCACTATCAGGATACCTGCTTTGGCACCCAGTACTAACACAAAGCTGCTGAGTCCTTCAAACTTGAGCATGGGAAGCCTGGAGGGATGGTCAGTGGTCAATGCAGCTCAGATCCCAGCATCCAGGCAGCAAGACACGTCTAGATTCTAGCTCAGCAAAGCCAAATGCTTCAGCAGGCCACATTTCTAGTTCTTCTGCAGGCAGTTCTCTGAAGTATTTAATTTGATGTAAAGAACTTTGGGATAACTTGAATTCTTGAAGTATAGCTTGCGGTATAATGAAATTGGTGCAAATCATCATGATGTAACTTATTGCATGATTCTACCATCAGCAAGTTAGAAAACACCAGTCTGGAAAGAACTTGTGAAAGTATATATCTTTGATATAACACTTGAAACTGTATTTGATAAAATAATATGTACAGAAATAGATAAAGTTGTGTAACAATGGGGAATTTACTCGGTGATAAGGAGCAAGCAACCACAGGGACTGTGCACATACAAACATGCATATCCTGGGATGCTCCCAACTCAATGTGCAGGCCAGAGTGTTGACTTAGAGCACACAGTGAAACATAGCAGCAACCAGGGGAAAGGACAATCCAGAGCAGGATCTGAATATAAAACAAGCGCACACAAGAGAGGACACCGAAGGCAGGTCTCAGAAGGCTTTGAAACACAAATGGCAAAAGCAGGGAAAATGTTGATGACAGGACTACAGACAGGAAAAAGTGTTGCTGGAAAAGCGCAGCAGGTCAGGCAGCATCCAAGGAGCAGGAGAATCGATGTTTCGGGCATGAGCCCTTCTTCAGGAATGAAGGGCTCATGCCTGAAAAGTCGATTCTCCTGCTCCTTGGATGCTGCCTGACCTGCTGCACTTTTCCAGCAACACATTTTCAGCTCTGATCTCCAGCATCTACAGTCCTCACTTTCTCCTACAAACAGGAAAGCCCTGAAGTGTGGAAAAATAACCTTGGAAGACTTTGAAACCTAATCATGAACCAGCAGTATTCTTAAAAGTATGATGTGGAGGTGCAGGTGTTGGACTGGGGTGGACAAAATTAAAAATCACTCAGTACTAAGTAATAGTCCAACAGGTCAATTTGGAAGTACAAGCTTTCAGAGCGCTGCTCCTTCATCAGGTAGCTCGTGGTGCAGGATCATAGGACACCAAATTTATAATAAAAGATCAAAGTATCATTTGATACAATACTTTGCATCAATTGCATGACACTTTGATATTTACTATAAATTCTGTGTCCGATGATCCTGCCCCACTAAATACCTAATGAAGGAACAGTGCTCCAAAAGCTTGTACTTCCAAATAAACCTGTTGGACTATAACCTGGTGTTGTGTGATTTTTAACTCAAAAGTATGAACACAAGATTGAAACACCGGAAAGGAAAAATCCAAATTCTCATCCAGGTCAGTTCGGCAGAATTTTCTATGAGGATGGAAGTTTTGGTAGAGATCTTGCCATTAGCGGAACCATTTGATAACATGGAAGGCCAGAGTAGGAGCTCTACTGGTTTCAGGACTACAGAATGGCTCCAGAGTTATATGTAAAAGAGCTGTACCATTACATAAGCATTATTTTATGTTGTGGGTCCAATTGATGATGAAGTTCTGATAAGACAGAATGTAGAAGAAAGTACGAAAGAATATGATGCATTGATTCAAGGATTCAAAGCATACTATAGCCTGAAAAGAATTGTAGTCTTGGACAAGGTAAAATTTAATCAATGAGCCTGGTATTTCATTGAACCAATGCAAGCATTTTTAACAATTTATATAACTTAGCGAGTTTTGAGAAGATTTGTAGCTCAGGTTGAAGTTCTGGATGTAGGTTTATATATAACTTAGCAGGATGTTGCACAGCAGAAACTTGTAGGATTGCCGAATTAGAGAACATACACTACTTAATGTTGGTTCTTGATGACGTAGGCTTCAATGCTTGTTGTTTTTGCTTCATTCAGCACACTGACATTGGTCCTTCTATCTTCCCAACTGATATTCAAGGTGTTTCGAAGGCAGTGTTGATGGAACTTTTCAAGTGCCTTCAGATATCGTTGGCACATCGTCCAACTTTCACCACTGATTTGTACACTAACATTTTGATATCTGTCCAGATGTCAAGAACCAACTAAGATGGACTGATCATGTTGTTTGGATGAAAGACGAACAAATGCCGAAACAAATCTTCTACTCCCATTTTAAAGAAGGCAAACGTAAAAGAGGCGGACAACAGAAGAGATTCAAAGACACTTTAAAGCCTTCATGAAGAAATGTAACATCAACATCAACATCAACAATTGGGAAATCAATGTCCATGACTCTGGCAAACCATCATCCGAGAAGGAACAGCAACTTTCAGAACTAGATGTGCAGAACTAGAAGAAAAGGGAAGAAAACGGAGCGGCCACAACAACCAAAGCCCAATCTACCATCTGGAACTACTTGTCCTGAATGCAGAGGAACTGTCATTATGACAGCCCATAAGTAGATCAACAGAATAAAGACCATCATCCTCAACCTCAAGGGACAGCCATGACGAAGAGGAGTACTTAGTGTGAGGGATGAGAAATTGTAAAATTTTCTACTGTCCAAGGAGATTTAATTTTGAAACAGGCAATCCGATTTGTAGGCTACAGAGTCATTGAGATGTACAGCATGGAAACAGACTCTTCAGTCTAACTCATCAGGCCCGAAATCACAAAGAAAAATCTTATGGACAATTCCAGATCAATGAAGATACTTGTCAATGAGAGACTAGAATTATGCCTGTGGAATAAGTGCTGGAATATAGTATTCTGAGTCCAGGATGTAGAGGCAACTTGGGGGAGGTTATGTTATATTAGATAATAGATTATACTATACTTCCATGTAAATCATGATGATGGAACTGATCACATGACTTTGACATCATTAAGAGAGAAGACAGTAGTCTAGATGGAAGATGTGAAGAAAGAGATCTTTGACACTACATGGGAGTACTGTGAGAACCTATGAGATATTGCTGTGGATAAAAGAGCATCACAATACATAACAGGTCGAAGGGATTTACTTAGGGATAAGGGAAAAGCAGCCTCAGGGGCAGTACGTGTGCAGACTCCCACAGACCGAGATATTCCAGACCAGTACCTCAATGTGGAAGTTGCAATATTGTCATGAAACAGAAGATAAAACAAGGAGTGGCTCTACAATACATCCATTGAGAAAGAAAGGTTCTATATGAAGGATAATCCTTCGAACTAAGGAAGCCAAGGATAATGTCAAAATGAAAGAAGCTGTGTAGAATGCTACAAAAACTAATGATAGACAGAAGATTGGAAAGATCTTAGAAAATAGCAAACGATGGTTAAAAATAAAGTGAAGATGAAAAAAATTAGAATTTGAGAATAAACTGGCAAGAAATGTAAAAAAATGGAGTTCCACAGCTGATGTGACTGGGAAATTAATAAGGGCAAACAAGGAAATGCCAGAGTTTTTGAATAAATATTTTGAATCTGTTATAAAGCAACCCCCCCCCCAAAAAAAAAGTAGAAAATCAAGAGGTAATAGGGAAGAAAGAACTTTAACCAATCATCATCTCTATAAAAACTAATGGGACTAAAGGTTGACAAATTCCTCGTACCCGCGTCCTTGGCTCTTTCTCAGTACACCTTTTGAGCTTTGGTGGCTCCTTTTTGATTCTCATTAACTCTTTTATCTAGTCACATAGTAACATATTGGTGTTGATATTTAGACTCACATACAAATGGAATTAGAGGAATTCATCAATATCCTGAATATTTATCATTGTTTCAATAAATCTAAAGCCATAACACACAAGGAAAACATTAATCTCCTCAATACGACAATATTTAGATTGCCACAATGGACAAAAATTAGCAGCAAAATATTTTTTAAAAAATTAACTCTCACATAGTTATAAAGCTCTAAGTACAGATTATGTGGGTTAGAGACGTCACAGCTCAACAGTTGTCTGTCCCTAATACAGTCACAATGTCGCAAATAATTAAAATTGTGTGAAATACTTTGAGACATGATAACACATAAATGCCAATCCTTATGGAAAATATACCTGTTCAGTAATAAATTATCCAATTGACCCAACGTTCAGCACAATAGCATCCATCAATATAGATGCTCCTGAACTTCTACAGCCTTAAGCCAGAAACTGCATGAAAGGAATTCATTACTTTAGTGTCTCCAACGTTTTCTGGCTCTTAGTTCGCAGAATGTTCTTTTGCAGTCCTTCTCCCCACTTTGTAGCCCTATCTCTCACTATGCACTCACAGTCTACTGGCCTTGCCACTCTCCCTGCCCACTGGCCTGGCAGATATGATTTCCATCCCGAACCCCATCCTCAAGCCACCATGACCTCAAACCTCATCACCCTCCCAACCACAGTCTCTTTCTATAGTCATCTCCAGCCTCAAACTGGCCTCTAGCCTAACTTCCTTTCGCCCAGCAGCCTTGTTCATTATTGTTATACACCTTCTCTATGCTACTCCTTTCACACTCTGTTTGCTGATGGTAGGCTCGTGACGAGAGAATTTTGCGGCTTTCTCGGATGAATTCACCTTTGCCCTTTGTATTTTGAGCTCTAGCACTTCCACAAACTCCTTGTAACTCCATGATTTGGAGGTGCTGGTGTTGGACTAGGGTGTACAAAGTTAAAAAATCACACAGCACCAAGTTATAGTCCAACAGGTTTACTTGGAAGCACTAGCTTTCAGAGCATTGCTCCTTCATCGGATGGTTGTGGAGTAAAAGATCATAGGACAAAGAATTTACAGAATTTTAATCTGTGTCCTACAATCTTATACTCCACAACCACCTTTTAAAGCAGGTCTGGCTTTAAAAAGTGATCACATGAAATGACAAAAAGTGTATAGGAATTGGGACAAAGGCAGAAATTAATTTTGCTTAGTTACTTTCCCCAATAATACATTGAAACTATGCTGGAAATGATATAAGAGCATTGAGAAGTAAGAAATGTTGGAAATGCACAACAGGTCTACTAAACAGGCAGAAACCTTGCACTTTGATGATCAAATACAGATTATGAGCAAATTACCTAGTATGTATAAATGCTAAAAACTAAATTAGCAAAGCAGTATGCTAGAAAATTAATTCAAGGACAATAAATTTTTTGAATGGAACAGATTTGGTGATAGGTTGGGTGATACACTGAAAGTATTTTCTGATTAAAATAATTGACTAATTTAGTGAAATAAATTTAGATAATCTTAACTCATCAATTTACAAACCTGAGGTCACACCACCAGACGTGCAAAGATCCAACATTATGTTCACAGTTTAATGCAAAACATTTCTTTTTAAACTCAAATACTCCCATAAGGCAAAGGTGAGTTATATCAGAAAATCGCTCAAGATTTCTGATGTTGCGAGAAAGATTCTATTTACTCTTTAAGATTTAAATGGCAAGTTCTGACTCACGCTAATGAGTGGTGACTACCACATTTCCATACATTTACATCTCATTAATAGTTACTCTCACCTCATTTCAATGCAGCTCCATTTCTGTCCTCTTTCTCCTAGAAACAACATGGTGCAAATTATCAATATGAACAGCAGAACAGTTACTTGGTAACTGAGTTTGCTGCTTGCTTCTCTTGGTCTTCATCCAGTTCTGCTGTAACCACCATTTCCTTGTATGTTCCAAGATTATTCACGCAAAGTGGGCATTGCTAAACCACCATCTTCAACATGTCTTCATGGCTTCTGTCTGACCAACACGCACCAATTCAGTCACAATTTATTCCTCTTGGAATAATGGTAGAGTCCTCACTTTCCACCCACCACTCTTCACATTCAAAGGATCATTCTGCATCATTTCCAACAGCTTCAGCAGGATGTCACCACCAAACACATTTGCCCCACCACTCCCCCATCCATATTCTGCAAAGACTGATCCCTCAGTGACATCCTGGTGCACTCTTCCATCACTTCCTCACTAACCCACGATACCACCATCCTGAGCCCCTGCCCGTGATACAGGAGCTATATCATTTGCCTTTTCACTTCCTTACTGTTCTAGGCCCCATGCCCATCTTCCAGGTAAAGCAGGGTTTTATTCAACTTCTTTCAATATAATCTAATGAATTCATTGTTGACAATGTGGACTTCTTTATTTGTTGAGAACAAACACAGACTGGATTATCATTTGCAGAATACCTCCACACAGTCTGTAAGAATGATCCCAATTGTCCAGATGCTTCCATTTCAATATACTTGCTCTCCCATGTAAATACTCCCATCCTGGGTGGCTATTGTGGTCCAATGAAGTTCAATGCAACATCATTGTTGAGGAGGAACAACATCTCATTTTCTGATTGGTCTTTTACAGCATCTATTGAATTCATCAAGTTCAGAGCCTGACTTGTGGACTCCATTTTGATTATGACACCCTTGCGCACATTTTACTTGTGTCGTGTTAACTTTGATCTTAAGAGAATTGAACCATTTTTTCCTCTTCACACCTATAATTTACACTTTTTTTTACAGGTCTATCTTTCTCCATCACCATTAGCACATACTTTGGCTTTAACTCTCAGAACTCTCTCCACCTTTTCTACTCGCTTCTCTTCCTCTGTCAACAGTTAAAAATCACCATTTTCCTGTCTCTGTCAGTTCAGAAGATGTGTCGTGCTGGACTCAGAACATTAACTGTTTCTCTCTGTCCACAGGTGTTGCCAGACCTGCTGGGTTTCTCCAGAACTTTCTGTTTTTACTTCATGATGTCCTGCCAATTTACAAAATGCTTATTCAATTAGACTACTCTCCTATTGTCTCAAGATATGCTTAATATTTGAGGGCATTCTTCTAAATTTCTAAGATGTATCACAATTTCTCAGAGTTGTAATCTTTATTACAAATTCAAAAAGCTGTACATTGTCAGCATACTTTGATATTTTCATCCTGTAGGTTAGATACCTCTTAGACATTAGAGAACAATATCCAGTGCCCGGTTCAGAAATGTCCACTTGCTCTTATCATTACTGGATTTACCTATTGATTGAAAAACCAGGAAAGGTAGCTCAGTGGAAGCTCGTTTGTCTGCAATCAGCAGATTGTTGATGTAATCTCCTTGCCAGGCATTCATGACCCAGACTGACATTTCAGTTAAATCCTGAGGGAGTGCTCCTTCATCTGTAATGCTGAATACAAGTAGATAGAAGTAACTGTTAGAACATGAAGTGATGTCTGGGTATCAATTAGTAGCTTGTGGTTGTGGTAAAGTGCTGTCATCCATCCTCCTTTTTAAGTTATTCCAGTGATTCCCTATTAGTCTCTGGTGAAATAAAATCTCAGGAGAAAAAAAGCTCTTGTCTGAGATAACTGATGACAGTTTATTTGAAAACTTACAGCAGAACAGTCTTGATTATCCAAATGAGATAGGCAGGCAGTATTTTGTTTGGATAAGTGATTATTCGGAAAATTGATCAGGGGTACCGTGGAAGTGGCAATAACAGGAACAGGGTTCCGGTGGAGGTGGCAATAAAAGGAACAGGGTTCCCATGGTTGTGGCAATAACAGGAACAGGGTCCTCATGGAGGTGGCAATAACAGGAACAGTGTTCCCGTGGAGGTGGCAATAACAGGAACAGTGTTCCCGTGGAGGTGGCAATAACAGGAACAAGGTTCTCGTGTAGGTGGCAATAACAAGAACAGTGTTCCCGTGGAGGTGGGAATAGCAGGAACTGGGTTCCCGTGGAATGTGGCAATAACAGGAACAGGGTTCCCTTGGAAGTTGCAATAACAGGAAGCGTTCCTGTGTAAGTAGCAATAACAGGAACAGGGTCCTCATGGAGGTGCAATAACAGTAACAGGGTTCCCATGGAAGTGGCAATAACAGGAACAGGGTCCTCATGGAGGTGCAATAACAGGAACATTGTTCCCGCGGAGGTGGCAATATCAGGAACAGGGTTCCCTTGAAGGTGGCAATAACAGGAACAGGGTTCCCGTGGAAGTGGCAATAACAGGAACAGTTTTCCCGAAGCTGTGGCAATAACAGGAACAGGGTCCTCATGGAGGTGCAATAAGAGGAACAGGGTTCTGTGGAGGTGGCAATAACAGGAACAGTGTTCCCGTGGAGGTGGTAAAAACAGGAACAGGGTCGCCGTGGAGGTGGCACTAAAAGGAACATTGTTCCCATGGAGGTGGAAATACAGGAACAGGGTTCTTGTGGAGGTGGCAATAACAGGAACAGTGTTCCCGTGGAGGTGACAATAACAGGATCATTGTTCCCGGGGAGGTGGCAATATCAGGAACAGGGTTCCCTTGGAGGTGGCAACAACAGGAACAGGGTTCTCGTGTAAGTGGCAATAACAGGAACAGGGTTCCACTGGAGGTGGCAATAACAGGAACAGGGTTTCCTTGGAGTTTGCAATAACAGGAAGTGTTCCTGTGTAGGTGGCAATAACAGGAACAGGGTCCTCATGGAGGTTCAATAACAGGAACAGTGTTCCCGTGGAAGTGGTAATAACAGGAACATGGTCCCCATGGAGTTGGCAAAAACAGGAACAGGGTCGCTGTGGAGGTGGCACTAAAAGGAACATTGTTCCCATGGAGGTGGAAATACAGGAACAGTATTCCCGTGGAGGTGGCAATAACAGGAACAGGGTTCTTGTGGAGGTGGCAATAACAGGAACAGTATTCCCGTGGAGGTGACAATAACAGGAACAGTGATCCCGTGGAGGTGGCAATATCAGGAACAGGGTTCCCTTGGAGGTGGCAATAACAGGAACAGGGTTCTCGTGTAGGTGGCAATAACAGGAACAGGGTCCTCATGGAGGTGCAATAACAGGAACAGTGTTCCCGTGTAGGTGACAATAACAGGAACAGTGTTCCCGTGGAATTGGCAATAAC
The DNA here is from genome assembly GCF_047496795.1 of Chiloscyllium punctatum. Lineage (NCBI taxonomy): Eukaryota > Metazoa > Chordata > Chondrichthyes > Orectolobiformes > Hemiscylliidae > Chiloscyllium > Chiloscyllium punctatum. Next base: position 79,281,018 of record NC_092745.1, read on the forward strand.
AGGAACAGTGTTCCCGAAGATGTGGCAATAACAGGAACAGGGTGCTCATGGAGGTGCAATTAAAGGAACAGTGTTCCCGTGGATGTGGCAATAACAGGAATAGTGTTCCCGTGGAGGTGGCAATAACAGGAACAGTGTTCCACTGGAGGTGGCAATAACAGGAACAGGGTTTCCTTGAAGTTTGCAATAACAGGAAGTGTTCCTGTGTAGGTGGCAATAACAGGAACAGGGTCCTCATGGAGGTTCAATAACAGGAACAGTGTTCCCGTGGAAGTGGTAATACCAGGAACATGGTCCCCATGGAGTTGGCAAAAACAGGAACAGGGTTGCCGTGGAGGTGGCACTAAAAGGAACATTGTTCCCATGGAGGTGGAAATACAGGAACAGTGTTCCCATGGAGGTGGAAATACAGGAACAGTGTTCCCATGGAGGTGGCAATAACAGATACAATGTTCCTATGGAGGTGGCAATAACAGGAACATTGTTCCCATGGAGGTGACAATAACAGGAACAGGGTTCTTGTGGAGGTGGCAATAACAGGAACAGTGTTCCCGTGGAGGTGGCAATAACAGATACAATGTTCCTATGGAGGTGGCAATAACAGGAACAATGTTCCCGTGGAGGTGGCAATAACAGGAACATTGTTCCCGTGGAGGTGGCAATATCAGGAACAGGGTTCCCTTGGAGGTGGCAACAACAGGAACTGGGTTCCCGTGGAGGTGGCAATAGCAGGAACTGGGTTCCTTTGGAGATTGCAATAACAGGAAGTGTTCCTGTGTAGGTGGCAATAACAGGAACAGGGTCCTCATGGAGGTGCAATAACAGGAACAGTGTTCCCGTGTAGGTGACAATAACAGGAACAGTGTTCCCGTGTAGGTGACAATAACAGGAACAGTGTTCCCGTGGTGGTGGCAATAACAGGAACAGGGTTCCCGTGTAAGTGGCAATAACAGGAACAGTGTTCCCGTGTAGGTGACAATAACAGGAACAGTGTTCCCGTGGTGGTGGCAATAACAGGAACAGGGTTCCCGTGGAAGTGGCAATAACAGGAACAGTGTTCCCGAAGATGTGGCAATAACAGGAACAGGATGCTCATGGAGGTGCAATAAGAGGAACAGTGTTCCCGTGCATGTGGCAATAACAGGAATAGTGTCCCTGTGGAGGTGGCAAAACAGGAACAGTGTTCCCGTGGAGGTAGCAATAACAGGAACAGGGTTCTCGTGTAGGTGGGAATAACAGGAACAGTGTTCCACTGGAGGTGGCAATAACAGGAACAGGGTTCGCTTGGAGGTTGCAATAACAGGAAGCGTTCCTGTGTAGGTAGCAATAACAGGAACAGAGTCCTCATGGAGGTGCAATAACAGGAACAGTGTTCCCGTGGAGGTTCAATAACAGGAACAGTATTCCCGTGGAAGTGGTAATAACAGGAACAGCGACCCATGGAGTTGGCAAAAACAGGAACAGTGTCGCCGTGGAGGTGGCACTAACAGGAACAGGGTCCTCATGTAGGTGCAATAACAGTAACAGAGTTCCCATGGAGATGGAATAACAGGAACAGGGTTCCTGTGAAAGTGGCAATAACAGGACCAGGGTCCTTGTGGAGGTGGAAATAACAGGAACAGTGTTCCCGTGGAGGTGGAAATAACAGGAACAATGTTCCCATGGATGTGGCAATAACAGGAACAGTGTTCCCGTGGAGGTGGCAATAACAGGAACAGGGTTCTCGTGGAGGTGGCAATAACAGGAACAGTGTTCCCGTGTAGGTGGCAATAACAGGAAGAGAGTTACCGGGGAAGTGGCAATAACAGGAACAGGGTTTCCTTGGAGGTTGCAAATAACAGGAAGTGTGCCTGTGTAGGTGGCAATAACAGGAACAGGGTTCCCGTGGAGTTGGCAATAATAGGAACAGGGTTGCCGTGGAGGTGGCAATAACAGGAACAGTGTTCCCGTGGAGGTGGCAATAACAAGAAGTGTTCCCGTGGAGGTGGCAATAACAGTTAAAATGTTCCTGTGGAGGTGGCAATAACAGGAACAGTGTTCCCGTGGACATGACAATAACAGGAACAGTGTTCCTGTGGAGGTGGCAATAACAGGAACAGGGTTCCCATGGAGGTGGCAATAACAGGAACAGTAGTTCCATGGAGGTGGCAATAACAGTTACAATGTTCCTGTGGAGGTGGCAATAACAGGAACAGTGTTCCCGTGGACATGGCAATAACAGGAACAGTGTTCCCGTGGAGGTGGCAATAACAGGAACAGTGTTCCCGTGGAGGTGGCAATAACAGGAACAGTGTTCCCATGGAGGTGGCAATAACAGTTACAATGTTCCTGTGGAGGTGGCAATAACAGGAACAGGGTTCCCGTGGACATGACAATAACAGGAACAGTGTTCCCGTGGAGGTGGCAATAACAGGAACAGTGTTCCCGTGGAGGTGGCAATAACAGGAACAGTGATCCCATGGAGGTGGCAATAACAGGAACAGTGTTCCCATGGAGGTGGCAATAACATTTACAATGTTCCTGTGGAGGTGGCAATAACAGGAACAGTGTTCCCGTGGAGGTGACAATAACAGGAACAGTGTTCCCATGGAGGTGGCAATAACAGGAACAGAGTTCCCTTGGAGGTGGCAATAACAGGAACAGGGTTCTCGTGGAGGTGGCAATAACAGGAACAGGGTTCCCGTGGAGGTGGCAATAACAGGAACAGAGTTACCCGGGAAATGGCAATAACAGGAACAGGGTTTCCTTGGAGGTTGCAAATAACAGGAAGTGTGCCTGTGTAGGTGGCAATAACAGGAACAGGGTTCCCGTGGAGGTGACAATAACAGGAACATTGTTCCCATGGAGGTGGCAATAACAGGAACATTGTTCCCGCGGAGGTGGCAATAACAGGAACATTGTTCCCGCGGAGGTGGCAATATCAGGAACAGTGTTCCCATGGAGGTGGCAATAACATTTACAATGTTCCTGTGGAGGTGGCAATAACAGGAACAGTGTTCCCGTGGAGGTGACAATAACAGGAACAGTGTTCCCATGGAGGTGGCAATAACAGGAACAGGGTTCCCTTGGAGGTGGCAATAACAGGAACAGTGTTCCCGTGGATGTGGCAATAACAGGAACATTGTTCCCGCGGAGGTGGCAATATCAGGAACAGGGTTCCCTTGGAGGTGGCAATAACAAGAACAGTGTTCCCATGTAGGTGGCAATAACAGGAACAGAGTTACCGGGGAAGTGGCAATAACAGGAACAGGGTTTCCTTGGAGGTTGCAAATAACAGGAAGTGTGCCTGTGTAGGTGGCAATAACAGGAACAGGGTTCCCGTGGAGTTGGCAATAACAGGAACAGGGTTCCTGTGGAGGTGGCAATAATAGTTACAAAGTTCCTGTGGAGGTGGCAATAACAGGAACAGTGTTCCCGTGGACATGACAATAACAGGAACAGTGTTCCTGTGGAGGTGGCAATAACAGGAACAGTGTTCCCATGGAGGTGGCAATAACAGGAACAGTATTCCCATAGAGGTGGCAATAATAGTTACAATGTTCCTGTGGAGGTGGCAATAACAGGAACAGTGTTCCTGTGGAGGTGGCAATAACAGGAACAGTGTTCCTGTGGAGGTGGCAATAACAGGAACAGTGTTCCTGTGGAGGTGGCAATAACAGGAACAGTGTTCCCATGGAGGTGGCAATAACATTTACAATGTTCCTGTGGAGGTGGCAATAACAGGAACAGTGTTCCCGTGGAGGTGACAATAACAGGAACAGTGTTCCTGTGGAGGTGGCAATAACAGGAACAGGGTTCTCATGGTTTGGCAATAACAGGAACAGTGTTCCCATGGAGGTGGCAATAACAGAAACAGTGTTCCCGTGGAGGTGGCAATAACAGGAACATTGTTCCCGTGGAGGTGGCAATAACAGGAACAGGGTTCCCGTGGAGGTGGCAATAACAGGAACAGTGTTCCCATGGAGGTGGCAATAACAGAAACAGTGTTCCCATGGAGGTGGCAATAACAGAAACAGTGTTCCCGTGGAGGTGGCAATAACAGGAACATTGTTCCCGTGGAGGTGGCAATAACAGGAACAGGGTTCCCTTGGAGGTGGCAATAACAGGAACAGTGTTCCCGTGTAGGTGGCAATAACAGGAAGAGAGTTACCGGGGAAGTGGCAATAACAGGAACAGGGTTTCCTTGGAGGTTGCAAATAACAGGAAGTGTGCCTGTGTAGGTGGCAATAACAGGAACAGGGTTCCTTTGGAGTTGGCAATAACAGGAACAGGGTTGCCGTGGAGGTGGCAATAACAGGAACAGTGTTCCCGTGGAGGTGGCAATAACAGGAACAGTGTTCCTGTGGAGGTGGCAATAACAGGGACAGTGTTCCCATGGAGGTGGCAATAACAGGAACAGTGTTCCCGTGTAGGTGGGAATAACAGGAACAGTGTTCCACTGGAGGTGGCAATAACAGGAACAGGGTTCTTATGGAGGTGCAATAACAGGAACAGTGTTCCCGTGGAGGTGGCAATAACAGGAACAGTGTTCCTGTGGAGGTGCAATAACAGGAACAGTGTTCCCGTGGAGGTGGCAATAACAGGAACAGTGTTCCTGTGGAGGTGGCAATAACAGGAACAGTGTTCCTGTGGAGGTGGCAATAACAGGAACAGTGTTCCCATGGAGGTGGCAATAACAGGAACAGTGTTCCTGTGGAGGTGGCAATAACAGGAACAGGGTTCTTATGGAGGTGCAATAATAGGAACAGTGTTCCCGTGGAGGTGGCAATAACAGGAACAGTGTTCCCATGGAGGTGGCAATAACAGGAACAGTGTTCCTGTGGAGGTGGTAATAACAGGAACAGTGTTCCCATGGAGGTGGCAATAACAGGAACAGTGTTCCCGTGGATGTGGCAATAACAGGAACAGTGGTCCCATGGAGGTGGCAATAACAGGAACAGGGTTCCCGTGGAGGTGGCAATAACAGGAACAGGGTTCCAGTGAAAGTGGCAATAACAGGAACAGTGTTCCTGAAGATGTGGCAATAACAGGAACAGTGTTCCTGAAGATGTGGCAATAACAGGAACAGTGTTCCCGTGTAGGTGGCAATAAGAGGAACAGTGTTCCTGTGGAGGTGGCAATAACAGGAACAGTGTTCCCATGGAGGTGGCAATAACAGGAACAGGGTTCCCATGGAAGTGGTAACAACATGAACAAGTTCCCATGGCGACCCTGTTGCTGCTCATGCTGTCAGCCCAGGCTGCATGATCTCACTGTGCTTTTATTTAAATTTAATAAAATTTTTACAGGACCATATGATCTTGTTCAGATCATTCGATATTCAGATAATTGATGTTCGGTAACTGAGATTGTTCTGTGTATACAAGTTGCTTTGACACTCAGCAGATTAACTATTATTAACCACAGAGTAGGGTTAACACCTGCATCTCCATCAGGAGAGTTTGTGCAATAGTTACTTGCTCCAACGATTGCTGCCTGCCTGCAAAAGCCAATGGTATAAAGAGTCACCAGTGTCTGTGTTAAATAACAGAATAGGGTAGGCATCAGCTGAACTCATTCATTAACACTTGCATATATTATCTTATACAACCCTTGCTCTCTCCATCAGATTATTGGAATATTTTTTCAAGGCAAACTTTCCACTCATAAACCCTTTACTGTTCATGATTCACTCCAAGTTGCTTTAGTTTATGATTGCCTTTTACTTCAGTTGACTTTATTTTAGTTGCACTGTTGACCAGAATTTATTTCATTTTGTTGACAGCCTTCATTTCTACATTTATTTTCTAAATCAATTCCCTCATTTAAAAAAAACTGTTTGTTGTGTCTTGTGGTTCCCACAAGCTTGAAATAATCCCACTTTAGATGCAAATATAAGGTGACATTGGAACATATTTTTCAGATCTCATATTGTTGTAGAGTGGCACATTGTTACTTTGATACTCTGACCATAATACAGTAGTATTGTATGGCATACAATATGGCATTCTTTAATCCCATGTATGCATCAGGAAAACAATGTAGTTCTTAACTCATTTTGAATAGTGCAACATCTCTGTTCCTTTAAAAAATACAATGCCTCAATTCATCAATCTTCTGATCTGGGTCAGACTCCCTATTTCTGATCTGGATCTGACATTTTTTAGTTGAATTTTAAATGCAAGATCTATCACAGTAGAAGAAACAAACTACACAGTGATCATTGGCAAAGTTCATTGCAGAAACCACACCCCTACTTTTTCTGACAAAAGCTGTATTGCTGTAAGTAGACAAAGTTTAATGTCCCAGAGCAATTTTGACAGGTTCTGAGAAAAGATAAATGGGGGTGTAACGTCCTAGATGAGTCGGTGATAGTGGGTCAAGTCTGAGGTGCTAGGGTGGTAGGCAGAGCAGCACAGGGTGCCAAATGGCTGAGGAGGTACGATGGCAGATGGATAGATTTGGTAATTTTGCAAGATTAACACCTCATCGGTAGATATGCCTACTGCTGCTTCTGGCATGCCCTCTCCATTGAACCAGGTTTGAATCCCTGGTTTGATGGTAATGGTTGAGCATGCCAGGCCATGAGGTTGCAGATTGCACTAGAGTACAATTCTGCTGCTGTTCTCGGTCCTTACCATCTCATGGATACGGAGATGCAGGTGGTGAACTGGGATGGATAAAGTCCACAAAGCCCCCGCTCCTTCTGAGCTTGTGTTTCAAATAAACCTGTTGGACCATAATCTGGTATTGTGTGATCTTGTCAGTCCCATTTAGCACGGTGATAGTGCCACACAATATGATGGAAGTTATTCTCAATAAGAAGGCAGGACTTTGTCTCCACGAGGACTGTATGGTGGTCACTCTGACTGACGCTGTCATGGACAGATACATCTGCAGCTGACAAATTGGTGAGGAAGTGGTCAAGTGTTTTGTTTCTCTGCTGGTTACATCACCACCTCCTACAAATCCAGTCTAGCATCTTAGATTAGATTAGATTACATTACATTACAGTGTGGAAACAGGCCCTTCATCCTTTAGGGCACAACCAGCTCAATCAGTGGCTGCTGAGCTACTCTTGGTGGTGGACATTGGAAACCACCCATCCAGAGTACATTTTGCACACTTGCCATCCTCAGTGTTCCTCCAAGTATTGTTCAACATGGTAGAGTACTAAATCAATCAATTGTTACCATCACTGAATCCCCACTATCAATTGTATTGGCATCACTATCAGCCGAGGGAGGATGGTATGTGGTAATCAGCAGGAGGTGTCCTTGCCCGTGTTTAACCTGATGCCATGAACCTTCAAAACAACTCGCTCCTCAATATATACCACTGTGCCACGACCCCTCCCTTGCTGGTGGGGCAGAACATAACCTGGGATAATGCTGATGATGGTGTCACGTACATTATCTCTAAGGAATGATTCCATGAGTATGCCAAAGTCAGGCTGTTGCTTGACTAGTCTGTATGACAGCTGTCCGAATTTTGCACTAGCCCCAGATGTTAGTAGAAAGACTTTGCAGGGTTGACAGAGCTGTTTCTGCCATTGTCTTTTCTGGAACCTAGATGGATGCCAGATGTTCTGTCTCTTTTAACTCTTTTGTTGAGGCTTTGTAGTGATTGGTATAAATGAGTGGCTTGACAGGCTGTTTCAGAGGGCAGTCGAGAGTCAATACATTGTTGTGGGTCTGGAGTCACATGTAGGATGGGGATGGCAGGTTTACTTTCCTGAAGTCATTAGTGAGCCAGATGGGTTTTTCCAACAATCAACAATGGTTTCATGGTCATCAGTAGATTCCTAATTCCAGAATTTTTTACATTGAATTCAAATTCCACTATCTGCCGCAGTGAGATTCAACTGAGGCAATCTTTCTGGATTAATAAGGTAGCACTGGGCTATCCCCTCCCCTTCTCCTACATCTGAACTCCTGCAATTGTGAGTGAATCTTTTGTCCTTTCTTGCATCTATGCAGAGATAACATACTCAGTTTATATATGCATCGGGACATTTTTACAGTGCTTTAAAATGTATACTTCATGCTTCTAACTTTGGCTTCCAGCTCTTTCTACATTTTATTGCTGAACAAATCTGGAAAGTAAAGTATACAACAATAACCACATTGTGTCTTCTTTTGCCACCTTTCATATTTGCCCCTTCTCCTATCGTTTCCCTTCTTACTTCACTTACCCCTCTCACAGTCAATTCCATCTTCCTAATTATCACCCTTTCTTGGTTTCACTCCCTTGTTCCAGTAGCTCTTCCTAACCCACTTACTCTCCATTATTTAAGTCATTTTCCCTGACACCCATGCACTTTCTCTTCCCACTGACCCTTGCAGTCATTCTTTCTTCTCTTGGCCACTCCCCTTAATCCCAAGTTTTAGTTGATGCTTAATGTTGGCAACATTTTGTAATTTGTGTGATTTTTTACTGCTGGGGATGTCCTTAAGAAGTCTTGTAGCTAGCCAGTCAGATGTGACTGAGGCCCCAGATGCAATATCAGGCTGGCCTTGTTCAGTGCACAATTTGACTCCTGCTTGAGCTTGGGTATCAGCTATAAGCTGATAACCATACAGTTATGTATTCATTTACACTAGAATAAATGTGGTTCCTACCTTTTGATTTATAATGATATTTAACAGAAAAAAATGACTGAAAAGGCAATCAGTAAATTGGAAATAAGTAGCTTGAACCAATACGTTGGTCCCCATGTCCAGCTGAAATTTCCACCAAAGTTGTTCTATACAGTGTACCCTTTTGAGATTCAAACACCATTAAACTGGCTTTTAGTACGCTGACTCTATAAATATGGAGAAATAGAAAACTTCTCAGGTTGGTGCAGAAGATAAATCTCCCTGAATCTTATCTTCTAAAAAGTCTAAACTAAACCTTTCAGTTTAAATTCAGTTTAAATAATTCACTCCCAACAGCCAAGTGTTCCAACATAATGGATTATAGACGATCAATGAAACTTTATTGTTCCAAAATTGATAAGTAGTTAACTAGCAATCTCAGAAACAGCAGGAACTTTAACATGGTGGTCAACTGAGTTAGACAGTGCAACTCATTTACCTTGTTCAATTGAATGCCCCCTCGTCTGCAAACTCTCCCTGTTGTATCAGATTCTCTTCCTCTTCCAATCCCCTCAATCTCCATCACCATCACCACCAAACCTCTCCCCCGCAACCAGCATTGGTCTTCCAGAAGCCATTGTCAAGTCATAGAGTCATAGAGTCAGAGAGATGTACAGCACGGAAACAGATGGTCCAACTCGTCCATGCCAACCAGATATCCCAACCTAATCTAGTCCCATTTGCCAGCATATCCCTCTAAACCCTTCATATTCATATATCCATCCAGATGCCTTTTAAATGTTGCAATTGTACTAGCCTCTACCACTTCCTCTGGCAGCTCATTCCATACACACACTATCCTCTGCATGAAAAAGTTGTCCCTTAGGTCCCTTTTATATCTTTCCCCTCTTACCCTAAACCTATGCCCTCTAATTCTGGACTCCCCCAGCCCAGAGAAAAGGCTTTGTCTATATATACTATCCATGCCACTCATGATTTTAAAACCTCTATGAGTTCAGCCTTCAGCCACCAGGGAAAACCGCCCCAGCTGATTCAGCCTCTCCCTATAGCTCAAGTCCTCCAACCCTGGCAACATCCTTGTAAAGCTTTTCTGAACCCTTTCAAGTTTCACAACATCTTTCCGATAGGAAGGAGACCAGAATTGCACACAATATTCCAACAGTGGCCTCTACAGGCCTTCTACAGCCACAACATGACCTCCCAACTCCTATACTCAATACTCTGACCAATAAAGGAAAGCATACCAAACGCCTTCTTCACTATCCTATCTACGTGCGACTGTACTTTCAAGGAGCTATTAACCTGCACTCCAAGGTCTCTTTGTTCAGCAACACTCCCTAGGACTTTACCATTAAGTGTATAAGTTCTGCTAAGATTTGCTTTCCCAAAATGCAGCACCTCGCATTTATCTAAATTAAACTCCATCTGCCACTCCTCAGCGCATTGGCCTAACTGATCAAGATCCCATTGTAATCTGAGGTAACTTTCTTTGCTGTCCACTACACTTCCAATTTTGGTGTCATCTGCAAACCTTCTAACCATACCTCCTATGTTCACTTCCTAATCATTTATATAAATGACAAAAGGTAGTGGACACAGCACCGATCCTTGTGGCACTCCACTGGTCACAGGCCTTCAGTGTGAAAAAAACCCTCCACCACCACCCTTTGACTTCTACCTTCAATCCAGTTCTGTATCCAAATGGCTAGTTCTCCATGTATTCCATGAGATCTAACCTTGCTAACCAGTCTCCCATAGAGAACCTTGTCAAACACCTCATTGAAGTCCATATAGATCACATCCACTGCTCTGCCCTCATCAATCCTCTTGGTTACTTTTTCAAAAAAGTCAATCAAATTCATGAGACGTGATTTCTCACACACAAAGCCATGTTGACTATTCCTAATCAGTCCTTGCTTTTCCAAAAGCAAGTGTAAATCCTGAACTTTAGGATTCCCTCCAACAACTTGCTCACCGCCGACTATAGTTCCCTGGCTTGTCCTTACCACCTTTTTAAAATAATGTACCCAGCATTTAAAGATGCAAAATTGTTTTGAGCTTAAATTTGGAAAGGAAAGTAAGCTCAGTTGACTGATATCAGTTGACCTGATCCATGTGGATCTTAATAGTTTAGACTTGGAAACAATATAGCAACTAATGCCAAATCAGCACATTTTGTAATTGTAGTGAGTCAGAGGATATAGATGGATCAAAGATTGAATGAGTTCCATGAGGTAATGGAGCTATCTTCCAGTATGAGTGCTGTGATAATTGGAGGTATTTCTAAAGAAATCAGGACCATTTTGAAACAGCCAATGAATTCTGGAAGGGATACTTCAAATAAATCCAGTACCTCTGTTCAAGGAAGAAGATGGAGACATTTCTGCCAATTTAACTTCCAGAATCTGCAGTTTTTGTTTGTCTCTAATGTAACCTGAGGCTCAGTCTGAACATAAGCTCAATGATCATAAACAATTAAATCAATTCTCCAATACCAAATAAGCCAATCTGGATTTGGATGTGCTGAATGGAATCTCAAAATTTGCAGAACACAAAGCCTAGAAGTATTGTGAACTACCGTGAGGAGGAAAGACATAGAGTCACAGAATTCAAGTGAACTTAGTAAAGGGCAATTAGCTGGCAGTTGAAATTTTTTGCAGAAAGTTATGAAGTCATACATTTTCGTAGGTAGAATAAGGAGATACAGTTCTAAAAGAGTGCAGTAGCAGAAGGACCAGCGAGTATGTCTGTACAAATCCTTTTCTGTGTTTGCCAAATTAATTAATAAATCATTTAAGATTCTGGTTGTAGTGGTGGAATCAAAACTGATATCTTTAGAAAAAATCATTATGAGTTAATTAGACATGACAACAAGCAATTGAAATAAAGTTCAAATGTACGTGGAAAACAGCCTAATGCAAAACCAGCTGTTTTCATTAGAAATGTCCACGTGATACTGATGGTCCTGCTGCACCATCACACAGAGCCATCTGGAGATGTTTTTTCGGCATAACTGAATATCTGGAAGAGTAATTGAAGTACCATGGAATGATGGTACATTCAGAATCTTAGATTTAGAACAATACAGCATTAATATCAGAGACCCTAGCCCGTTTCAGTGGATTTCATCTCGGGTCAGGATTTGTGACTGTAAGAAGACAGTAAGACTGGTTGTGTTACATGCTATCGGATTTCATCTTGGACTGGGATCGTGAACGGTACCAGGAACCCTGAATCCTCCAGACCAACCATTGTAAAGTACACAAGGAAGGACGCAAAACTCGTTGTCACTATAATTCACTGCTTTTTACAAATCCACTGCTATATATGTATGAAATCCACTGCTTTTAATATATACTTATCACCAATAAACTTACTAATTAGAATCATTTAATGTGCATTTTGTTAGATCCCACCCAATCCCGTATCGAATCATAACATTCAGTTCTGTAAACAGTGGTTCAGATTACAAAAGCAAAGAATAGTTAGTAAGTTTGCAGATGACACCAAATTTGGAGGTGTAGAGGACAGCAAAGAAGATTACTTCAGAGTACAATGAGAACTTGATCAGATGGGCCAATGGGCTGAGGAGTGGCAAATGGAGTTTAGTTTAGATAAATGTGAGGTGATGCATTTTTTTTAGATTAGATTATTAGATTCCCTACAGTATGGAAACAGGCCCTTCAGCCCACACTGACCTTCCAAAGAGTAACCTACCCAGACTCATTCCCCTACTTTATATTTACACCTGACTAATGCACCTAACATTATGGGCAATTTATCATGGCCAATTAACCTGACCTGCACATCTTTGGATCGTGGAAGGAAACCAGAGCACCCAGAGAAAACCCAGAGCAAACTCCACACAGACAGTCGCCCGAGGCAGGAATCAAACCTGGGTCCCTGTCTCTGTGACACAGCAGTGCTAACCACTGAGCCACTCTGCCAGCCCCTGAGCCACCGTGCCACCCTGTGGAAAGGCAAATCAGAGCAGGAGTTATACACTTAATGGTAAAGTCCTAGGGAGTGGTTTGCTAAACAAACAGACCTTGAAATGCAGGTTCATAGTTACTTGAAAGTGGAGTCGCCAGTAGATAGGATAGTGAAGGCAGCGTTTGGCATGCTTTCCTGTATTGGTCAGAGCATTGAGTATAGATGTTGGGAGGTCATGTTGTGGCTAAACAGGACCTTGGTTAGGCCACTTTTGGAATATTGTGTGCAATTCTGGTCTCTCTGCTATTGGAAAGATGTTGTGAAACTTGGAAGGGACCAGAAAAGATTTACGAGGATATTGTCAGAGTTGGAGGGTTTGAGCTACAGGGAGAGGCTGAATCAGGCTGGGGCTATTTTCCATGGAGCATCAGATGCTGAGAACCTTATAGAGATGTATAAAATCATGAGGGGCATGGATAGGGTAAATAGACAAGGTCTTTTCCCTGGGCTGGAGGAATCCAGAACCAAAGGCCATAAAAGCCATGGGACTTCAATGTTGCGGCCATTTCAGAGACATGGTTAGAGCAGGGACAGGAATGGTTGCTGCAGGTTCCAATATTTAGATGTTTCAGTAAGAACAGAGAAGATGGTAAAAGAGTGGGAGGTGTGGCATTTTTGGTCAAGGACAGTATTACAGTTGCAGAAAGGATATTTGGGGACTTGTCAACTGAAGTAGTATGGGCTGAAGTTAGAAACAGAAAAGGAGAGGTCACTCTGTTGGGAGTTTTCTACAGGCCTCTGAATAGTTCCAGAGATGTAGAGGAAAGGATAGCAAAGATGATACTCGATAGGAGTGAGAGAGAGACGCGGTAGTTGTCATGGGGGTCTTCAACTTTCCAAATATTGACTGGGAACACTATAGTATGAGTACTATAGATGGGTCAGTTTTTGTCCAGTGTGTGGAGGAGGTCTTCCTGACACAGTATGTAGACAGGCCAACAAGGGGCGAAGCCACATTAGATTTGGTACTGGTGTTAGACTTGGAAGTAGGTGAGCACTTTGGTGATAGCGATCACAATTCTGTTATGCTTATTTTAGTGATAGAAAGGGATAGGAGTATACCATTGGGCAAGAGTTACAGCTGGGGGAAAGGCAATTACGATGCGATTAGGCAAGATTTAGGAAGCATAGGATGGGAAAGGAAACTGCAGGGGATGGGCACATTAGAAATGTGGAGTTTATTCAAGGAAAAGCTACTATGTCCTAGATAAGTATGTACCTGTCAGGCAGGGAGGAAGCTGTAGAGCGCGGGAGCTGTGGTTTACAAAGGAAGTGGAATCTGGTCAAGAGTAAGAAGAAGGCTTATGTTAGGATGAGATGTAAAGGCTCAGTTAGGGTGCTTGAGGGTTACAAGGTAGCCAGGAAAGACTTAAAGAGAGAGCTCAGAAGATTCAGGAGGAGACATGAGAAGTTGTTGGCTGATAGGATCAGGGTAAACCCTAAGGCTTTCTTTATGGAATTTAAGGAATTAAAAAATGATGAGAGTAAGATTAGGGCCAATCAAGGATTGGGGAGTTGTAAGTAGAGTCAGAGGAGATAGGGGAAGCATTAAATGAATACTTTTCAATAGTATTCACTCTAGAAAACGACAATGTTGTCGAGGAGATTACTGAGATACAGGCTACTAGACTAGGTGGGATTGAGGTTCACGAGGAGGAGGTATTAGAAGTCCTGCAATGTGTGAAAATAGATAAATCCCCTGGGCTGGATGGGATTTATCCTAGGATCCTCTGGGAAGCCAGAGAGGAGATTGCCGAGCCTTTGGCATTGATCTTTAAATTGTCATTGTCTACAGGAATAGTGCCAGAAGACTGAAGGATAGCAAATGTGGTTCCCCTGTTCAAGAAGGGGAGTAGAGACAATCCTGATAATTATAGACCAGTGAGCCTTACTTCAGTTGTTGGTAAAGTGTTGGAAAAGGTTATAAGAGATAGGATTTATAATCATCTAGAAAAGAATAATTTGATTAAGGATAGTCAGCATGGTTTTGTGAAGGGTAGGTCGTGCCTCACAAACTTTATTGAGTTCTTTGAGAAGGTGACCAAACAGGTAGATGAGAGTAAACTGAATGATGTGGTATAAGTGGATTTCAGCAAGGTGTTCGATAAGGTTCCCCACAGTAGGCTATTGTACAAAATGCGGAGGAATGGGGTTGTGGGAGATATAGCAGTTTGGATCAGTAATTGGCTTGCTGAAAAAAGACAGAGGGTGGTGGTTGATGGGAAATGTTCATCCTGGAGTCCAGTTACCAGTGGTGTACTGCAAGGGTCCGTATTGGGTCCACTGCTGTTCATCATTTTTATAAACGACCTGGATGAGGGCGTAGAAGGGTGGGTTAGTAAATTTGCAGACGACACTAAGGTCGGTGGAGTTGTGGATAATGATGAAGGATGTTGTAGGTTACAGAGAGACATAGATAAGCTGCAGAGCTGGGCTGAGAGGTGGGAAATGGAGTTTAATGCGGACAAGTGTGAGGTGATTCACTTTGGTCAGAGTAACTGGAATGCAAAATACTGGGCTAATGATAAGATTCTTGGTAGTGTAGATGAGCAGAGAGATCTCGGTATCCATGTACACAGATCCTTGAAAGTTGCCACCCAGGTTGACAGGGTTGTTAAGGAGGCATACAGTGTTTTAGCTTTTATTAATAGAGGGATCAAGTTCTGGAACCATGAGGTTATGCGACAGCTGTACAAAACTCTAGTGCGGCTGCACTTGGCGTATTGTGTACGGTTCTGGTCACCGCATTATAAGAAGGATGTGGAAGCTTTGGAAAGGGTGCAGAGGAGATTTAATAGGATGTTGCCTGGTATGGAGAGAAGGTCTTACGAGGAAAGGCTGAGGGATTTGAGGCTGTTTTTGTTAGAGAGAAGGAGGTTGAGAGGTGACTTAATAGAGACATATAAGATAATCAGAGGGTTAGATAGGGTGGACAGGGAGAGCCTTTTTCCAAGAATGGTGACGGTGAGCACGAGGGGGCATAGCTTTAAATTGAGGGATGATAGATATAGGACAGATGTCAGAGGTAGTTTCTTTACTCAGAGAGTAGTAAGGGTATGGAATGTTTTGCCTGCAATGGTAGTAGATTCACCAACTTTAAGTACATTTAAGTCGTCATTGGACAAGCAGATGGACGTACATGGAATAGCGTAGGTTAGATGGGCTTCAGATTGGTATGACTGGTCGGCGCAACATCAAGGGCTGAAGGGCCTGTACTGTAATGTTCTATGTTATATGTTCTATGTTTAAGGTGAGAAGGTAAAAATGTAAAACGGACCTACGGGGCAATTTTTACATGCAGATGGTGATGCATGTATGGAAGAGGGAGTGTTGGAGGCTGGTACAATTACAACATTTAAAAAGCACCTGGATTGGTTTATGAATAGGAAGGGTTTAGAGGGATAAGGGCCAAGTGCTGGCAAATGGGACTAGATTAGTTTCAGATATCTGCTGAACATCTCTGATTCTATGACTCTGTAAGTTATGATAAAATATAAAATAAAATATTGGTTTAACTGAACTAATGTGTTCAACTCTGGGCACCACACTTCAGGATGGATTTGAAAACATTAGAGAGGTTGCAGCAGAGATTTGTGAGAATCATTCTAGGAATGTTGGAGTTCACAGATGTGGATAGTTTGGAGCAACTGGCCTTGACCTCCTTAGAGAAGAGAAAATTGAAAGGAGATTTGGTTGCAGTACTTCAACCAGCAGGCCCTGTCGGGAAAATGTTTCCATTGGCAGAAGAGTGGAGAACCAGATTACACCAATTTAAGGTGAAAGATGTTAAAAAACAGAAACTGTGATGTAAAGCCTAATGTTTTGTACAATAGGTGTTGAGAATTGGCATGCACTGTCTGACACAATGGTGAGGCAGATCACATGGAGTCATAGAGATAGTACAGCACGGAAACAGACCCTTCAGTCCAACTAGTTTATGCAGACCAGATATCCTAACCTAATCTAGTTCCATTTTCCAGCACTTAGCACATATCCCTCTAAAGCCTTCCTATTCCCATACCCATTCAGATGCCTTTTAAATGTTGCAATTATACTAGCCTCTACCACTCCCTCTGACAACTCATTCTATACACACACACCACCCTCTACGTGAAAATATTGTGCCTTTGGTCCCTTTTATATCTTTCCCCCTGACCCTAAACCAATGCCCTCTAGTTCTGGACTCCCCCACCCCAGGGAAAAGATCTTGTCTATATGTTCTATCCAAGCCCCTCATGATTTTGTAAACCTTTATGAGGTCACCCCTCAGCCTTCGATGCTGAAGGGAAAACAGTCCCAGCCTCTTCAGCTTCTCCCTGTAGCTCAAATCCTCCAACCCTGGCAACATCCTTGTAAATCTTTTCTGAACCCTTTCAATTTCACAACTTCCTTTCGACAGGAAGGAGACCAGAATTGCACACAATATTCCAGAAGTGGCCTAACCAATGTCTTGTACAGTCGCACCATGACCTCCCAACTCCTGTACTCAGTACTCTGACAAATAAAGGAAAGTATGCCAAACGCCTTCTTCACTATCCTATCTATCAAGGAGCTATGAACCTGCACTCCAAGATGTCTTTGTTCAGCAACACTCCCTAGGGCCTTACCATTAAGTGTGTAAGTCCTGCTAAGGTTTGCTTTCCCAAAATGCAACATCTCACATTTATCTTAATTAAACTCCATCTGCCACTCCTCAGCCCATTGGCCAACTGATCCAGATCCCATTGTAATCTGAGGTAACCTTCTTTGCTGTCCACTACACTTTCAATTTTGGCGTCATCTGTAAACTTACTAACTATGCCTCCTATGTTCACATCCAAATTACTTATATAAATGATGAAAAGTAGTGGACCCAGCAATGATCCTTGTGGTCACAGGCCTCCAGTCTGAAAGGCAACTTTCCACCACTGCCCTCTGTCTTCTACCTTTGATCCAGTTCTGTATCCAAATGGCTACTTCTTCCTGTATTTCATGAGATCTAACCTTGCTAACCAGTCTCCCATGGGGAACCTTGTCAAATGTCCTATTTGGATTGCTAGCCCAATGACATTACCACTATGGCAAACCTCTTCTAATGCCATCTTATTATTGAAACGAATGATTGAAGATGAAAGTTCAGGAATGCTCATTTTAACATATTGTTAGGATGTATAAGATCGGATGAAAGGTAAGTTACCATCACAATTTTAGTTTTTTAGTTCCCAGTGGATTGTCATGCCATGTTTTCATAGTTTGCGAGCATATGTCTTTCCATTCAATTTCAGTACAGAATGTTTACATAGCACAAAGCCGGTATTGGTATCTCAGCAATGTAATTGTTGCCATGGTGTTTCAGAGATGCTGCCTTTTTGATTGATCATAAAAGCCCAGTCTTCTCAGTTCTTGAAACAATCTTGCTGTGAATCAGGAGTAAAAAATAGAAACTTTCATTTTAGAAATTTGATTCATACAGTCCTCAATACACCAATATGTAGAGTATGGTTAAATAGAATAAAATAAAATATTTTAGCTCATAAAAGTTTGATCAGATAAATCTTGTTCACAAATCCATTTTTCTTTGTCTCTCCTCTGCTACTGAGAAGCAGCAGTTGATAGAGATCAATTTATATATTTTTCAGTCTGCTCATTGTTTTTCCAAACTCATTACTCTGCAGGTAGACTTTTATCTCAAAATGTAACTTCAAGGGAGGTGTGAATCAACCAGGGATACAGTTCTGAATGTCACTGCCCTTTTATAATGATGCTGATTTCAGTCCAGACCAATTGGTTTTTACAGAAGAGTTCAAAAGCTTGGTTCAACCTAGTCAGGTGATAACAGCAACCATTAGGCCAGTATTGAACATTTTTAATACCATTTTTAGGCAAATAAAATCTCAGGTATTAAAGTCAAATGATATAAGTTGAATATTGCTAGTCCACTTTTACTACAATCCTAACAGTTGGTCGAGGAATTATTTTAGGAAATAATCTGCAGAAACACACTTGGAACTATTCAACCTACACTGCTTTCAATCTCAAATCTAAGTAATTCCTCATCTGTGGTACTTACATGTGCACTCACTCAGAAATTGAGCTCCAGCTTGTCAATTCCTTCCCTGAATTGACAAAAACAGAAGTTGCTAGAAAAGCTCAACAGGTCTGGCAGCATCTGTGGAGAGAAATCAAAATTAATGTTTTGGGTCAGGAGGTTCTGAGGAAGGGTCACTTGACCCAAAATGTTAACTCTGATTCCTCTCCTCAGATGCTGCCATCTGCTGAGCTTTTCCAGCAATGTCTGTTTTGTTTCTGATTCACAGCATCCGCAATTCTTTTAGCCTTCTCTGAAGGGGATGTGAAAAAGGGCTACTCACTAAACATCTGGAAAACTGATATCCTCTTCCACCTAGCACAACATTTATTAAAATCAATTATGAAACCTTGAAGTGTGGACCATTTTTCATATTTTGGTGGCCTTCTTTCAGCGAAGGCAGATATTGATGATAAGGTTTATTATTGCCTCCATTCTGCTAGCATTGACTTTCAAATACCCAGGGAAAGAGCATTTGAAGACCAGGATTTGAAACTCAAGTCTATGGTCCCATTTACCAAGTAGTAGCAATCCCAGGCTCTTTTGGCATGTTGGATGACCTATAGCTTATGCCTCAGAGTGCTTGAAAATTACCACCAGCAGTGGTTTACCATCAGCAAATGTGGTTGCAAGACAGGCAGTCCAAAATTAGCATCTAGTCCCAAGCCAATCGGCCTAGTGTTGAAACGTTAATTACATGCACCCAGCTCTGCTAGCCAGGGCGTTTCATTCCTTTACCTGACATCAGACTTTGGAAAGCACTCTTCCTATTTGGAACTTGGTCACGGTTCAAAGACAGCATTCTGGCATTCAAACACTTAAACTGGTGAATCCATCAATCATGATCTCCCCTGCAAGGAGCAAAACATGCTGATTCAACATCACATTATATCCTACGTCTCCCTGGTATGATGTCTACTTTTCTCCTTTAAATATCCTTTCAGCTTCACTTGGTACATTTAACATGCAAGAACAATTAAGTTATATCTTAAGACTCAACATGAACATATTTTTACAAACTTTGGTTTGATTTCTAGTTAGATGGTTATTCAACTATTTTCAAAGTTGTTTTGTTCAGAAAATGTAATAGAATGATTACCAATGGTTGCGTACTCTAAAGGACAGCTGGAATGGAAGACCCAACATTTAGTCCATTATGTCCCTAACATTGGGATTTGAGTGAGGAGAGAGAATCTTGAAAGACTCATCACATTTCCTCTGTGGGAAGTTGTCAATAGAGTAAGCAGGGGCTAGAAACAGTATTAATGTGCAGAGAGGTCTTGGGATTCAAGTCCAAAGCTCCCTGAAAGTGGCCACACAAGTAGACAAGGTGATGAAGAAGGTGTATGGCATGCTTGCTTTTAATAGTTGAGGAATGGAGTACTAGAGTCAGAATGTCATGTTGCAGATTCACAAGACTTTGGGTAGGCCACTCTTAGAGAAGTGCATTCAATTCTGTTCACCACATTAAAGAAATTTGTGGAGGCTTTGAAGAGTGCGCAGAAGAGGTTTACCAGGATGCTGCCTGGATTAGAGTATATGAGATATAAGGAGAGGATAGAAAACCTTGGTTTGTTTTCTCTGGAGTGATGAAGGCTGAGGGGAGACTTGATAGAAATCTATGAAATTAGGAGATGCATAGATAGGGTTGACAGTCAGAATCCTTTTCCCACAGTTGAAATGTCTGGCACTAGGGGGCATGCATTTGAGGTGAGGGGGGAAAGTTCAAAGGAAATGTGAGGGGCAAATCTTTTACACAGAGAGTGATAGGAGCGTGGAATGCGATACCAAGGGTGGTGATGGAGGCAGCTACGATAAGGGTGTTTAAGAAACTTTTAGATAGACACATGAATATGCAACGAACAGAGGGATCTGAACCAAGGGCAGGTAGAAGGCATGGTTTAATTTGGCTGAAAATGTGTTGCTGGAAAAGCGCAGCAGGTCAGGCAGCATCCAAGGAGCAGGAGAATCGACGTTTCGGGCATGAGCCCTTCTTCAGGAAATCAGGCCCGAAATCAGGCTCATGCCCGAACCATCGATTCTCTTGCTCCTTGGATGCTGCCTGACCTGCTGCGCTTTTCCAGCAACACATTTTCGGCTCTGATCTCCAGCATCTGCAGTCCTCACTTTCTCCTCATAGTCTAATTTGGCGCCATGTTCAACACAATATCCATTGTGTTCCTATGCTGTACAGCTCCACATTCGCTGTTCTTTGAAATCTCGAAGAGTAAAGAGTAGAAGTAGTAAAGAGTAAAAGGTTTTCAGTAAGATGTTGAAAACTTTGAAGAATATTTTGAAGAACAGAACCATAAAATTCTAAGAGGATTTAACTAGCAATCTTCAATGTAAGAATCAGCACTGGATTTTAACTGTTTCTGCACTATTGCTAAATTCCAATAGAGGGAGCCTCTTCTGGCTCTTACATCTTTCATGACTACATTTTTGGCCATGACACTGATGAGTATTTTCTCCTTCAAATATCCTTTCAGCTCCACTTGGTACATTTTAAATTGAGTGTGCCCAAATGAAGCAATTGATTTTCCAAACAAACGATGAAAAAATCTGTAGTTGCTGTAAATCAGAAACAAAAATAGAAATTGCTGGAAAATCTCAGCAAGTCTGGCAGCATCTCATTCAATCATAGATTCAGTACAGTGTGGAAGCAGGCCATTTGGCCCATTGAGTCCACACTGAGCCTCTGAAGAGTATCCCACCCAGACTTACCCCCTACTCTATCTCTGTAACCCTGTAATTCCCATGGCTAATCCACCTAGCCTACACCTCCCTGAACACTATAGAAAATTTAACATAGCCAATTCACCTAACCTGCACAGCTTTGGACTGTGGGAGGAAACTGGCGCACATCAAGGAAACCCATGAAGACATAGGGAGAATGGGCAAATTCCACATAGACAGCTGCCCGAGAGTGGAATCAAAATTGGTCCCTGAGAGGCGTTGCTAAATACTGAGTCACTGTGTCACCCCAGTGAGTGGCACTTATTGCCATGCTTCTCATATCTTCTAGAGGCACTAGCCAGCCTACATGCTCAGCAACTGTCTACTTTCAGCAGCCAGATCAACTGACCTAAGTGGTAATTGACAAACTATGCAAGAGCAACAGGTAAAATGGTACAAGTACATGAGATTGCTGAGTTATGTTACTTTAATCACCCAGAGGAAGGAAAATTTAACACCCACTCAATATTGTATGTCATCTTGGATAAGCATGATGCTTACATGGTATTCAATTCTAAAATAATATATAATAGTAGTTCTTCTTGCTAACTAAGTTTGGAATATGAAGTTGACAATATTTTCAAACATGACAGATTTATCAACATCATTGCTGATTGTGAAGTACTGAATCAAAGTGCAACTCAACATTCAAGAATAATATTTATTTTAAAATAGTTCTTTCTTTTGGTAAATGTTTGGCCATTAAAAATATACTCAAATCGCATACTTGGAACTTACTATATTTGTGCAAGTACAGGTGAAGGCAATCCAGACTAAAGGAAGAAGTTTCAGGTCTGATCATCAGTAATCAGTCCACCTGCGGAGAGAAATCAGAGCTAACATTTCAGGACAAGTGACCCTTCCTCAGATTTCCTATATGAGTAATATGTGGACTGCATAATGCCATCGATAAACAATAATTGATGTAAGAGAGTTGACCACCTTTTAGATTAAGCAGAGCAACTCAAGGATCAGTGAAATTTCCTAGTTAGCAGTTATATTCTAAACTTCCATCTGTCTCTTGATTGTTCCCATGATGGAGATATTAATTCCACAAGCTCTGTCAGCAGAGCTTCAGGTGGTGTGGTTTGGTGGTTGCGGGGGAACCTGAATGTATATGTCCAGGGATCATTGAAGGTGGCAGGGCAAGTGGAGAGAGCAGTAAGTAAAGAAGATGGTGTCCTTGGCTTTATTAAGAGGGGCATAGAGTACAAGAGCAAGGAGGTGATGTTGAAGATGTATAAGACAGATTTAGACCTTAGCTGGAGTATTGTGTGTAGTTCTGTGTGCCACATTATGGGAAGAAAGTGCAAAAATGATTTACAAGTGTAGTTCCAGGGATGAGGAACTTTGGTGATGAGGATAGGCTGGAGAAGTTGAGACTATTTAGAAAAAGAAAGTTAAGAGGAAATCTGACATCGGAGGTTTTCAAAATCATGAGTGGGCTGGAAAAAGTTTTAAATGGTATTAAATTTGAAAGGGCTGCATTATAGTAATACTTCTTACTAACTAAATTCCAAATACGAAGTTGACAATATTTTCAAATATTACTGATATATCAATATCATTGCTTATTGTGAAGGACTGAATGAAAGTGCAATTGTACTATTATAGAATAATACTTATTTTAAAATAGGCCTTTCTTTTGAGTAAATTGTTTAGCAATTAAACAATTCCTGCTCATAAAAGAACAAGAATATGAGGGAATAGATTTAAAGGGATCCTTCCATATCCATCACAAATTCACCTGCACCTCTACACACATTATTTACTGCATCCGCTGCACCCGATGTGGCCTCCTATACATTGGGGAGACAGGCCGCCTACTTGCGGAACGTTTCAGAGAACACCTCTGGGAACGCTGCTGGCACCAACCAACCAACCGCCCTGTGGCTGAACACTTTAACTCCCCCTTCCATTCCACCAAGGACATGCAGGTTCTTGGCCTCCTCCATCGCCAGACTATGGCAACACGACGCCTGGAGGAAGAGCACCTCATCTTCTGCCTTGGAACCCTCCAACCACAAGGGATAAATGCAGATTTCTCCAGCTTCCTCATTACCTCTCCCCCCACCTTTTCTCAGTCCCAACCCTTGGACTCAGCACCGCTTTCTTGAGCTGCAATCTTCTTCCCGACCTCTCCACCCCCACCCCCTCTCCGGCCTATCTCCCTCACCTTAACCTCCTTCCATCTATCGTATTCCCAATGCCCCTCCCCCAAGTCCCTCCTCCCTACCTTTTATCTTAGCCTGCTTGGCACACCCTCCTCATTCCTGAAGAAGGGCTTATGCCTGAAACGTCGATTCCCCTGCTCCTTTGATGCTGCCTGACCTGCTGCGCTTTTCCAGCAACACATTTTTCAGCAATAGATTTAAAGTGACCTGCAAAAGAAGCAAGGGTGAAATGAGGAAACACCTTTTCACTGAGTGAGCAGTAAAGGTATGGAATGTACTGCCTGGAAGTGTGGTGGAGACAGTTTCAGCTGAGGTAGCCAAGAGGACATTGGGATGATTACTTGGATAAAAATAATGCAAACGGTTTCTGGGAAAACGCAAGAGGTTGGCACTTGGTAATGATATTCATTTAACAAGCTGGCGCAGGCATGGTGGACCAAATGGCCTCCTTCTGAGCCCACTTCTGTGATTAGAGATTGGGCCTGTATTATCTGGAGGTTAGAAGAATGAAAGGCAATCTCAAAGAAACTCTAAGAATTCTTACAGGGTTGTAGACAGGATTTGCCCCTGGTTGTGGTGTCTAGAACCAGAGGGCAAAGTCTCACAACAAAAGGCAAGCCATTAAGGATTGAGATGAGGAGGAATGTCTTCATGCCAAGGCTGGTGAGTCTTTGAAACCTTCTACTCCGGAGGGTATGGAACCTATTTAATGACTGAGTTTCAAATGATTGATGCCTGATTACTAATGGCATCAAAAACTATAAGGACAGCATTGGGTTATGGTGTTGAGATGGATGAACAGCCATAATCTGGAATGATGTAGAAGAATTGATAAGCTGCATGGTCTTTCCTGCTCCAATGTTCCTAACCCAATCCTTGAGATAATGTAACAAGTAGCATACAGGCTTCTGACATTTCACTAGAGTATTCATTCATATCAGTTTAGTTGCAAATCTAAATCAGGAACATTCATTTGGGTGAAATTGTTTTTTATTACATTAGGCATTCTTCCATATCTTTGTTTTCAGCTTTCTATGCGTTTCTTTTTTTCTAATTTAATATTAAAATATTTTAATTTTCTCACGTCTGGTAAACCAAATTAAAAAGGTCCATGTGAACCAAACGACCACACAGAGTTAACTCCAACACAGCACCAGGAAATGTGAACGGTGGCAAACTATAATGTAAGCAATCAAGGAAATGGAGGAGCAAAGATTTTTTTAAGTGCAGTTATACAATGGTTTAAAATTAGGCTGCCAACTCCAAATAGTCATTTCAATTAGATTTTCACTCAGTAGATTTTGACATTTGTTGCTTGGCAGGAAGTTGGTGATGAATGACTCAGCTTCCTACATCCTACTTAGTCACTCGTTCTTTATTGGTCAGTGGATAGGAAAGTTAAGTAAAATTTGGCAATGGATTGCCAAATCATTACCTGTACATCCTAGTTTTATATATAGGGGATATTGAATTACAAAAGCAAATAGGACAGAATAACAGAGAATTTACAGCAAACATTTGGCCAAAATATTCTATGCTGACATTTGTCCCTTCAGAAGCCTCCTTTCCTCTATGTTATCTAGCTTTATCAGCAGGTGTTTTGATTATTTCCTACTTTATGTATTTATTTAGCTTTCCCTAAAATATAGCTATGCTATTTGTGTACATGAAACTCTACAGGAAAAATGGGTTACCCATAATTGTGATGCTGTTTGTCGTCTTGTAGACCATTCATGAAAGAACAATTGTAGCTATGGATTTGGAGCACATGGGTTTACTGGGATTCTGTCAGGAAGAAGTGGTTATTAGGGTTATGAAGTTATGATAGCCAGCTTTGCAAACTTTGTACCGAAGATGATGGTGACTTTGTACACTTTTCACTGTACTGAAGTATCCCTGTACTTGAGTATATGTGACAACAAACCTGATTCTAATTCTAATTATATAAATTGAAGATTCAAAGAAGAAATATAAAGGGGAAAGTTACAAGGTTGGCTTTGACAGACAAGTTTGTTATGTATATGGAATGTATTGCTTGAATGAGCTATTGAAACTAAGACTATCAATATCTCTAAGGGAAGTTAGAAAATAAAATCAAAAAGTAACAAATAATCTGTTGGTAATACAGAGCTTAGGTCTTGCTGAAATAGACACATTTTGTTGAAATAAACGTTGCATCTTGCATTCATCAGGGCACTTTGCAAGAACACAAATTTAAGGGGAAAACATTCATGCTGCATGACAGGAGACTGCTGATTCGCTGGCAAGTGGATTCTTGGTAGAGGTATTGCCATGGGGAATACATGGGAACATTGGGATAGGGGTAGGCTATCCAGCCCCTCAGTCATGTTCCACCATTCTATGACTCTACAACTCTAATCATGGCTGATCAATGCTTAACTCCATGTATCTGCCTTTGCCCATATCCCTTAACATCTTTGCTTGACAATGCACCAATCAATGCTGTTTGACAGTAAACAGCCAGGCTTTGGTTAAATTTAAACCCAAAAGATTGACTCTGATTAGTATTGTCTTGAGAAATTAACCAGCAAATGACAGTCACCTATTATGTTGAATTGGAATAGGTGTAGTGCTGTTTTTTTGCTGTTTGCAAAGATCAGAGCCCTGTATATTACTTAGATTACTTACAGTGTGGAAACAGGCCCTTCGGCCCAATAAGTCCACACCGCCCCGCCGAAGCGCAACCCACCCATACCCCTACATCTACCCCTTACCTAACACTACGGGCAATTTAGCATGGTCAATTCACCTGACCTGCACATCTTTGTGACTGTGGGAGGAAACCGGAGCACCCGGAGGAAACCCACGCAGAGAATGTGCAAACTCCACACAGTCAGTCGCCTGAGGCGGGAATTGAACCCGGGTCTCTGGCGCTGTGAGGCAGCAGTGCTAACCACTGTTCCACCGTGCCGCCCATATTAACATATGTGGCTTCCAGTACACACAAGTGAATCCCACTGTGAACTGAACTGATAATCTTAAACTGACTGTCAGCATAATTTTTCATTCACGCAGGATTACCTAGCATTCTCCAATGCAAGAATTATATCTAAATATAGGTACCATTTTGTAGGTTTTATTGCAACCTTTGACATATTAATACATGAGGCCCTGTTCTTTGAGACAGAAAGAACATGTACACAAACTGTACCTGTTTCAATTCAACAAAGTAAGTAGCAGCCAATTAATTTATCTGGGCAATGTCATGACCAATCATAGTCAACCTGCCTGGTTTAAAATTTAAACAAAGCCTGGCCATTAACTATCAGTAAGCATTAATGGGTGCATTCTCCACATTAACACCTCTAATCAAAGTCCATTTGCCAAACAATCAACATTGCCCTCTCTTACAATATTTTGACAGTTGTTTTCCCCTTCGAATTGGTATTTTTGCACATTGTCCTGATGAGTACAAAATGAAAAGCTTTGACAAAATGGGTCTTTTTTCAGCAATACACAAATGCTGTTTGTGAGACAGTAAAGGGAAATACTCAGCTGTTTAAACATTTACCAAAAGGTTAGAAGGTCTGATAGAATCTCCCATCAACCCATAGCCTGATACTTTGTGATTCAGGTTAATAGGCTTACACTAGAATAAGAGAGTTCAATTGAAGCAGAGACGTTAATTTTCAATGACGACTTCCATTGAGCCAATATATTGAGTGTATCTACTACTTACTCTATGGACATGATGAGAGATAGGAAACATCTTCAGGGCTGTGTGTCATTATGTTCTGTCATTGAGGTCCCTCCATACTTGGGAATGGTTTATAGAATTCCTGAAGAAGGGCTTATGCCCGAAACGTCGATTCTCCTGTTCCTTGGATGCTGCCTGACCTGCTGCGCTTTTCCAGCAACACATTTTCAGCTCTGATCTCCAGCATCTGCAGTCCTCACTTTCTCCTCAATGGTTTATAGAGTGCAGGACTCTACCCCTGGACAGTGTTCAAAAGAATTGAACCCTCAAGAAACAAGTCAATGTGTTTTATATATATCACATAACTGATTTTATCTTTTATTTACTGAGTTACTCCATTAGCTAGAGGCAAATATTTCAAAAACTGCCTTTGATAGGATCATAAAATCACAAGATTTCAGTCTGCTTCTTAAATTAGATGTCAGGAGATGAAAAATAGATCTACTTTCTTTTCTATTTTGGTATTACTAAACATTAGACCTCCTCCCTCTATCAAATGCACTAGAAAAGGAAATCTTCTAATCTTAATCTGACCAAACTGCACAGAAAAAACACAGATCATTGTTAATACTATAACTTATAATGATCCAAAATGTAATCTTGGTTACAGATGTTTCCATGCACCGTATATATGAAATTCAAAACAAAACATACCCAAGCTGTATTACACAAGTGGCACAATGACTCAGTGGTTAGCACTGCTACCTCAGTACCAGGGACCTGGGTTTAATTCCACCTCAGTGTGGAGTTTGCACATTCTTCCCATGTCTGCAAGGGTTTCTTCCGGGTGCTTTGGTTTCCTCCCACAGTTTAAAGCTGTGCAGGTTAGGTGAATTGGCCATGCTATAGCATTCTGGGATATGGAGGCTATGTAGATTAGCCATGGGAAATACAGGGTCACAGCAATAGTGTAGTGAGGTGCGTCTGGGTTGGATGCTCTTTGGAGGGTTGGTATGGGCTGAATGGCCTGTTTCCACATTGTAGAGATTCAATGATAGGTTTGCCCATAAAACACTCATTTAAACTGAAGGAAACACAAGTCAGATAGCAATGCAAAAGTATCAGCTAAATATATATGTCCACCATTATTAATTGAAAAATGAATGAGCTGAAATTAACTGTTCAATGAAGAGCTCATAACATATCAGTCCCTACATAAATAACTTTAGTTATACCATAGGTTTTAATGGTCTGGCTAATTGAAACAGTTTAAGACCATAAGAATTAAGAACTGGAGTAGACCGTTCAGCCCAAGCTTGCTCCATCTTTCAATAGAATCATGAGTGATCCAGCATTGTGCATGTCCACCTTTCCTGTTTCACTCATAGCCCTTTATTTTCCAATCTATCATAGCCTTAAATGTACACAAGGACTTTGCTTCTACACCTCACTGCAGCAAGGAGTTCAAAAAACTCACAACCCTCGGAGAGAAGAAATTCCTCATCTCAGAGTTAAATTGGCACCCCTCTATTCTAAGACAATATCTTCTGATCCTAGACTCCCCCATGAGAGGTAACATCCTCTCAGTATTTACCCTTTCAAGCCCCTTAAGAATCTTGTATGTTTCAATAAGTTTCAATATCTGTCATTTTACTAATCTCCTGTGAATAGAGTTCCAACCTGTTTAATCTTCGTTCATTAGACAATCACTCCATATCACGTATCATCTTAGTGCACTGTCTCTGAACTGTCGCCAATGAAATTATATCTTTCCTTAGATAAGGGGACCAAAACTGCTCACAATACTTCAGTTGTTGTCTCACCAGCATTATGATCATGATCTACTTTAAACCTAACAACAGCAATTGTATCAGCCCTTAAACTTTGCTTTGCCAATAAGATTTTCATTTATGATTTACAAAATTGCTCATCACTATCCAAAAACTTCAGCCCATCAGTCATTTTGGTCATCCTATTCTTTAAACTCTCACTAGCTGCAATATCTCTTTATACTGAATCAACCAGAACCATGCCCACGATTATAAGTGTGGTTGCAGTTATAAAATGACAGGGTTATCTCATGTTTCAATGCATAATTAATGGTTAATGCATCCCGACATTTGATGTGCTTACTCAGTGCCACCGAGCATTGCTGCAATGGCTTCAATTTATTGTTAATTAGGACTCCACAATCATGCATATTATTTACTTGCCATTCCTGGAAACTGTAGATCATTTGGAAGCACTCTCATTTCTGAGTCATAAGATTCTCAGTCTCACTTCAGGGCTTGAGCACAAAAATCTAGGCTAACATTTTAGTGTAGTACTTATTTTGCACTGTACTGTCAAGACTGCTATCAGATATTACATTTCTTAGAACTCATTGAATATTGCAAAAGCAGACTATCCAATCCTATCATGTTGGGCATTTGTGGGAGTTTTCCTGTGTGTATGTTGGGATTTTAAATGAAGGCCATGTAGGAAAAGGAGACAACCATTCAGTACATGGAGTCAACGCTACAATTCTAACACATGACTGAGCATCTCCTCAATGCCAATTTCCGGCACCTACTCCATTTCCCTTAATGTCATCAATCTTCAGGAACCTATTGATTTCTGTCTTGCACCTGAGCTTTCACAGCCCTCTGGGGTGTAAAATTCAAATGATTCACCACCCTTTGCCTTAAACAGCCTGTTCCTTATCCTGAAGTGATGTCCTGTGCTTCTACAATTATCAGTCAGGGAAAGCATCCTTTCTATATCCACCCTGTTAGGTCTGTAAGAACTTTAAAAGTTTCAATAAGATCACTGCACATTCGTCAAAGTTCTCGAGAATACAGACAGTTTCTTCAGTCTCTCCTCATAATACAATTCCAACTCTTTAGTAATTAATTTGGTCAGCCTCTGTTGCACTCCTACATGGCAAATGTATCCTTCTTTAGATAGAAGATCAAACCTCTACACAATACCCTATGTGCAGTCTCTCACCAAGATCCTTTTGAACTGCAGCAAGCCGTTTTTGCTCCTGTATTCAAATCCCCTTGAAATGATGGACAACATTCCTGCTCTGGGCCTAGTTGCTTGTTAAAGTTGCCTGCTAGCTTTTAGTGACAGATGGTCAAGGACAGCTAGATCCACACTTCTCAATCTCTCGCCATTTGACAAATATTCTGCCTTTTTCTGTTTTCTGTCAAAGTGATATTTATTTACATTAAATTCTATCTGCCGTGTTCCAGTCGATTCACTTAACTTGTTCAATCCTCTTGAAGACTCCTTGCATGATTCATACAACGTATATAATGCAGTTTGATGACATCAGGAAATTTGGAAATATTACGATTGGTCCCCACAACCAAATCATCTATGTTGTGGGCCTAGCACTGACCATTGTGATAACCTATCATCTTGAGAATGACCCATTTGTTCCTAATCTATCTTTCTGTCTGTAAACTAATTTCTACTCCATGCTACCCCCAAAACCCCATATGCTCTAATACTTTCTACTAATCTCTTATGTGGGACCATACCAAAAGCCTTTTGCAAATCCAAATACATCACATCCATTGGTTCTTGTCATCTAAGCTATGAGTATCATACTAAAAAAAACTGCAACAGATTTTTCAAACATGATTTCCCATTCATAAATCCATGTTTGCCATTCATTTTTAAATGTTGTTATCATATCCCTTGTACTTTCAGTACTTTCCCTACTATTGACATTAAACTAACAGGTCTGTAGTTCTCCAATCTGCCTTCTCCTCCTTTCTTAAATAGTTGGGTTACATTTGTTGCCTTCTAATATGAACTTTTCCAGAATTTAAAGAAGTATGAAATATAACAGCCAATGAATCCATTATGTCAATTGTTACTTGCTCCAACTCTATGGTGTGAAACTTATCTGGTTCAGGAAATTTACAAACCTTCAATCCAGCTACTTTTTTCAAGAACTACCTCTTTAATAATACTAATTTCTTTCAGCTTTTCAGTTACACAAGTCCTTTGGTTACCTAGTATTTCTGGGAGATTTTCTGTATCTTCCAAGAAGGTAAATGCAAAATAACTGTTTGTCTTCTCTGCCATTATCCTGTTCTTCACTATACATTCTCTTTTCTCCAGTTGGAATGGGGTCATATTTATCTGTGCTAAGCACGCTAGAGCTGTTAGATATTAGCTACATCCACACTTTAGAAAACAAATTGACAGTTAACAACTCATCACTCACCAGACTCACCCTTCTTAAAATTTCCACTCCACTTACATTTATACTTTTTAGATTGCAGCACAATAACTAGACTGACCTAGTTCACCAAATTATCTAATCAGCTACCCTCCAGCAATGAAACAAAAACAGAAATTGCTGGAGAAATTCAGCAGGTCTGGAAGAGTTTGTCGGAAGAGAGCAGAGTTAAGCTTTTGAGTCTGATGACTCTTCATCAGAACAGTAGTGTTTGTTTCACCCTGCCTAAGGCAAGAAGAAACTCACTTTGATTTCATACTGCACTTCAACTTTTAGCCCAGTATAAGAAATAATGAAATGCTAGCTATAGAGCACACTTGCAGAAGAATATAGAAACGTAATAATTCACAACTCAGCAAACTCATCTCTCAGTTTGAGTGAATGCAAAAGATTTCCAGGGAATTATCTTGAAGAGGACAGGGACACTTTCGCTGGTGCCCTAGCTAATGTTTCTTCCTCATTCATTATCACAAAGGCTCTTTATCACACTGGTGTTTTGGGGAATTTGATGGGCATGTATTGGCTGCTGTGCTTCTATCATTACTGCAGTGGCTACACTGCAGAAGCATTTCCTTAGCTGGAAAGTGCTTTGAGATATCCAGTGGTTATGGAAAGTATTACACAATACTTTTATTTTTATAAGTAATAGTTTTTGGATTCTTTGTTCTCAAGTGAGAAATAACAAACCCAGAATAAACATTTTAATACAAATGCATTAGTCCTGGACAGTAGTCAAGATGAATCCTTTGAGAAACAGGTCAGTGATATACCAAAAATATATTTTATCTTTCATGTATTGAGCTATTCCATTAACTAAAGGCAAATCTTTCAAAAATATTTCTGGTTGTTTGTTTTTGAAATCTTAAAACTAGTAGTTACCTCTTAAATAAAATGTCAGGAGATGAGAGATCTGTTCCTTTCTTCTTAATGTTTCTATTATGATATTGTTAAACAGTATATCTTTCACTCAAAACATCACTTGACCCTTATCAAGCTGTACAGAAAATACACTGGTTATGGTTAATTTTGTGACTTATCAAGACAAATACTCCAACAATGTATTTAACTCTATAACCAAATTTGCCCTAATTCCCAAATATATTAGTTTGTAGTTAATTCTATTAGAAATCTAAAATCAGATGCTGCATCAAACTGCTTAAAGTGTCCAAGAAGCACTTACTTGCTCAATTCCCTGGAAGGTAAAACTCCAATCATAAAATCAGCTCATATAAATATCAGATACTGTAAGCACTCAGTAGGTGAAGTAACAATTGTGGAACGAGAAACTGAGTTTGTGCCTCAAGTCTGCACACTTTTGTCAGAACTGGGAAACCTTGTAGAGGTAATACATGTACTGGAAAAAGGGACAAAAACAAAAGGTAAGGTTGATGACAGAGGGTGAAAGCAGTCATAATTAATTGAACTGCAAAATCGTTACCCGCAAGCACGATATTTTGCCTTCTACATCAAATCAGGTAATATTGGTGCAATACAATAATTGGCACAGTTGTGTACACCAGAAACTACATATATAGACACAAAAGGCCCTGTTCTTTTCAGGTAGAAGGAATATGTAGAGAAGTAAACAGATTAAGTGTGTAGGCAAGAAGTTGGCAGATGGAATATCATTTGAAGAAATGTGAGATTAAGAACTTTGGCTGGAAGAATGGAGGAACTAAATGTTACTTAAATGGAGAAGAACTGCAGAAAGCTACAAAACAGAGGGATTTGGATGTCCTCGAACATGAATCATAAGATAGCTAGCACCAAGTTCAGCTAGAATTAGGGAAGGTATAAGGAATGTTGGTCTTTATTTCAAAGGGACAGTGTATCAAAGTAAGGGTTTTTTCTCCTTCGTTGGTATACAGCTGAAATACTGTGAACAGATTTTGGTCCCTTACCTAAGGAAAGATATCTGGCATTGGAGGTAGTCCAGAGAGAGTTTACTAAACTGATACCGGGGGTGGGGGGGTGGGGGGGGGCGGTGGGGGTTGATACCGGCACTGATGGGTGCACGCTTCATGACAATGTCTCTACCAATCAGAGTGAACTTGTCAACCAATCCGCGCTCTCCCCTCTTGCAGTATTAATGTTAGTTCTCCCCTTGAATTTGTATTCATGCAAAATGTCCTGATAAGTGCAAGGTGAACATCTTTGACAATCTTTTTTCAGTCATGCGTAAGTTCTATACTACAAAATAACTATTAACATGATGATTAGAGGAAAATACAATTGTACCACTCTTTCTCAGCTCTCTATGTTACCAGATATAATGGTTATCTCACTTGTATAGGCTACAAGAGATGTTAATCGGCAACATGTCACACAGAGAGCTAGATTATGCTTAAAGTGTTAGATCATACAATTAAAAGAATGTTTATTACATTTTTTGAGTTATTTTGAAATATGTGAATATAAATATTTGCCCATTTATGCTATAATTTATCTGTGTTTCTTTCCCTTTCCCTTTATCTTTATATTGACCTTTCTTCTTGATTGCAATATATACCTTGCAGGAATTAGTGTTAATACAGCCTAAGGAACTGTATGAAATACTACTGTGATGAATCTCAGTTGTTCCATTTTGAAGGAATAATGTCAGGTGACTATTTTATTGTTCTTAGCTGACTGTTTGCACAAGCTCCGTGCATTTTTCAATTTTCGCCTTTATTCTGCTTTGAGAAGACTGTGGAACCTCATTTCACACCTCACTTTTGTGCAAGTTATCTAAAATTAGCTTCATGCTTCCATGTTATTGCTGTGTTATTGATTTTCTTGATTATCCCTTCAAGGAAGATACTGTCTGGGTACACTATATTAGCATTAATAAGGTTTTGAGTTTGCATTGGGTATTTCATGATTGCTTGGTGAATGGTTGCTGAAATCCCAGTAAAACATTCACAATGTTTACAGTAAACAATTGAGAGAAATCCTGTGGTAACAAATGATGTAAAGCTTTATCACAGGCTGTGATTTCAAGCAATAGTTTATTTGAGTGGCTTTTTTCAGAAAAGCTGCATCATGACGATGGATCTGTGCGTATTATTCACCACAGTGTGAGCTCCTGATTTCAATCATTACACAATAGGTGGTCACACAATGGAAAGAAAAATTGTAATAACAAATCCAGTAATTTGGTTTAATAACTCTATGTTACTTTAGGACTAGTACAGACTTTATTGCAGCTGGGACTGACTAGCTCTCTAACAATATTCTCTTCCTTTCTTTATTGGAAAATTGTAATAAATTTCTCTTTGACAACAACAATAATTGCTTTCATTTATAAAATATTTCTAACCTATGAAATATGGTTATTTCAAAATGTGACATTGAAGACATAAGGAGATGTTCAGACAAATGACTGAAAGTTTGGTGAAACAGATAATTTAAGGAACTTATAGAAGGAAAGAGAGGTAGAGAGGTTTGGGGAATGTGTTTCAGACTTTAAGATAGAGGCAGCTGTAGGCGCAGCTACCACTGATGGAACAAGTGTTCAAGAAGCCAGAATTAGAGGTGTACAGATATCTTGAAGAGTTGTAGAGCTGGGTGACATGACAGAGATAGAAATGGACCAGGCTATGAGGCATTTGTGAAAAAAAGAATTTTAAAATAAAGGCATTGTTTAAATGGGAGCCAGTGCAGCCCAGTAAAACACAGGGATACTGGATAAACTGGACTTTGTGCAAATTGACATGCAGCTATAGATGTTTGGATGAGCTAAAGTTATCAGAGGGTAGAGTTGGGAGACCAGCCAAGAACGCTGGTCTTGGAGTAGTCAAGGATAGATGAAAATATGGGAGTATTTTTTCAGCACCAGTTGAGCTGCTTTAGGGTGGAGTTGCATGATGATACAGAATAGAATTAAGTAGTTTGAATTATTCTGTATATATTTATGTGGTCAGAAGATAAACTTGAATTCATTTATGAAACAAATGTTATAAGCAGTCAGATTCAGTCTCAGATTGTTGCTAGGAAAATTGCTTGTCAGGACAGAACATCAAGCGTTGGCTTCATGAGCAAGATGGTTATAATGGCAGATTTGATGGAGAGTGAATCAGGCAGCTCAAGAGAAAGAACTGTTAACAAAATCAGTTGGCAGTCGAACCAGCAAGGAGAGGTGATTTTAGGTATGCCTTTATCCATTGGGCTCACTACTTTATTTTAAAACTATAGCCGCATTTTTGTATGTTTGCTCTTAATTGCACACAAATTATTCAAAAAGACAAGTTCAACATATTTGAAGGAACAGTGTATTCAAATAAGTTTTTTAAAAATGTCAGCGAGTTTTGGGAAGATTTGTAGCTCAGGTTGATGGGAAGGTCTATGGAAAGGTGACTGGATAAGGAATGCATTAACTTTAATATTAACTTTTCATAGATTGTGAAGAATAACCAACTTGCATAAATTTCTTAGTAATTGTCAAACACTTCATACTGGTTGCTGTTCTGAAGTCACCATTCCTGGCTCTGTGGGAGGTGTGACAGATCTTCCTTTTGTTTGTTTGGAGCAAATAACCACAACTTATATTTATATATTTATAGATAGAAATTAACAGCTTCGATACAGAAATCTTCAACGTATTGAGAAAGTTAGAAGCAGAGACAATACTTTGTTTCAGTCTCACTGATGTGGCCAAGGATAGAATGCTGTTAATTTTAAATTATTGTGCAAAGATAAGTTCTACTAACTGAAATAAGTGAGTCAGATGTTGGCTGCAGTTCAGTATGTTCAAGTTACTGGAAATAAAAGCAATGTACTAAACTTTACTTTTGAAGTGGTTGCTCAGCATGCCATCGGGGAGATTTAAGAAGTATACAAACAAATTTCATAATGTGCAATCCCAATCAACAGCAGGTGCTTTTATAACATCTTTGGTTTGCAATAGAACACAAGTTAACATGGAGCTGTACTGATCAATTTCCACAGCAGTCAGGCACTCAGACCACAGGAGCAATAGCTGCCACTGAATCTGAGAGAATGTTCATAGCAGAGATTAATATACTTTGGGGATCTTGATTTCTACTGAAGTGCTGTTGATCAACTTTATTTAATATACCCTTTAAGAGAAAGTTGTGTATCTGCCTCTTGGCCTTAGCCAGCTAACTTTCAAATCATGTTAAACTGTATAATTCTGTGGTTGCTGCCTACCAGGAGTGCTCTAAATCTTATTCTCATACACTTTTTGGGTCGTATATCTGTCTTATGGCTCTATGTTTCATCGATTACATTTATTAACTCTGATGTATATCAACTTGAGTAGTTGTGTTTATAAGGGTTTTAAGGGCAGCACGGTGGCTCATTGGTTAATATTGCTGCCTCACAGCACCAGAGACCCAGGTTTGATCCCAGCCTTGACTTCACTGTGTGAAATTTACATGTTCTCCCTGTGTCCTCCTGGATTTTGTCCAGGTGTTCTGGCTTCCTCCCACAGCAGAAAATATACAGATTAGGTGGATTGACTGCTCTAAATTGTCTGTGGTGTTGAGGGATGTGAAGATTAGGTGGATTAGCTATGGGAAATGCAAGGTTATGGAGATGGGGCGAAGGTGCAGTTGGGACTGGGTGGCATATCCTTTGGAGGGTTGGTGTAGAATTGATGGGACAAATGGCCTCATTCTGAATTGCAGGGAATCTGTATTAGTTTTATTGATATTTCTAAAGTAGCTTTTCTGTGCACGTATTTCCTTACAAATTGGGCTGACCATATGGACTTTATTGTGTCCCTCATGTCATGCGTTGCTTAACATTTGAGCTGTCAAACCAGAATTGTTTCTTCTGTGGTCTTCTCTCACCTATAGGCGGAGGTCTTGTGGTACAGTAGTTATTGCATTGCCTCTAACACTGGGATCAAGTCCAATTGCAGGATCTGATGGCCAAGGGAGGTGTGTTCATTACATGGCAAAAGTGAGGACTGCCGATGCTAGAAACCAGAGTTTAGATGAGACTGGTGCTGGAAAAGCACAGCAGGTCAGGCAGCATCTGAGAAACTGGAAAATCAATGTTTCAGGCAAAAGCCCTTCATCAGGAATAGAGGCAGGAAGCCTCCAGGGTGGAGAGTTAAATGGGGGGGTGTGGGGGGTGGCTGGTGAGAAGGTAGCAAAGAGTACAGTGTGTGAATGGGGGTGGGGATGGAGGTGATAGGTCAGAGGGGAGGGTGGAGCGGATAGGTGGGAAGGAAGATTGACAGGTAGAACAGGTCATGAGGATGGCGCTGAGCTGGAAGGTTGGAACTGGGGTAAGGTGGGGGGAGGGGAAATGAGAAAACTGGTGAAGTCCACATTGATGCCCTGGGGTCGAAGTGTTCTGAGATGGAAGGTGAGGCATCCTTTCTCCAGGCGTTGGGTGGTGAGGGAGTGGCGGTGGAGAAGGCCCAGGACCTGCATGTCCTTGGCAGAGTGGGAGGAGAAGTTGAAATGTTGGGCCACGGGGCAGGTCCGTGTTCATTACATGGTCAAGTTGGTTGATTATTAACCTTCAAATCCTTTCAACACATGGTAATGGCAGGAGGTAAGACCAGGTGAGATCCTCTGGTCAGTCAGGTGATGGAAAGAAAGTTAGAGCCTCTATCATCAACACTGTTGGCGGCACGGTGGCACAGTGGTTAGCACTGCTGCCTCACAGCGCCAGAGACCCGGGTTCAATTCCTGCCTCAGGCGACTGACTGTGTGGAGTTTGCACGTTCTCCCCGTGGGTTTCCTCCGGTTTCCTCCCACAGTCCAAAGATGTGCAGGTCAGGTGAATTGGCCATGCTAAAATTGCCCGTAGTGTTAGGTAAGGGGTAGATGTAGATGTAGGGGTATGGGTGGGTTACGCTTCGGCGGGGCGGTGTGGACTTGTTGGGCTGAAGGGCCTGTTTCCACACTGTAAGTAATCTAATCTAATCTAATAAATAGCTCCAAGCTAAAGCATTGTTATATATTGGCATGCTGCAACAGTGCTTTGGACTCCTTGAGTTGTCTTTAATCCATCATCCAAAGGAGCAACTTATTTGATCTTCTTGATATCTCTGATGCAACATTTAATTTTTTGTTTACTGTCCTAAATAGTCTGCACTGCTGAACATTTAATTATTACCATTTGTACAATGTATACTTTATATAAGCGCTTCCTCTCTTTCTCCCCATATCTATTATTCCTAGTCTCTGCTCATGTATATCTTTCTAGATTTCCACATCTGCCAAATGATAGGCTTTTACTCTAAGATCTACCTCATTGAGCATCCTGTTTTGTCCAAGTTATTCCTTCCAATCTTTTCTCCATAGATATATCACTAAGTAGATTATTCATCATCCTGTAAGTATTTGCTTTATGACAACTAGGAGAAAGTGAGGACTGCAAATGCTGGGGATCAGAGCTTAAAAATGTGTTGCTTGAAAAACGCAGCAGGTCAGGCAGCATCAAAGGAGAAGGAGAATCGACATTTCCAAAACGTTGATTCTCCTTCTCCTTTGATGCTGCCTGACCTGCTGCGCTTTTCCAGCAACACATTTTTAAGCTTTGCTTTATGACACACATAATCATCCATTTTCCAAACTCCTACAACTACCACCAGAGACAGATGAAGGCAAATCTGTCAACTTAAAATTGGGTATTGGGAAACAATCAAAGCAGCAGAACTGTATGCCATTGCAGATATAACTTTCTAGCCTGAAACATTCCTTTATGATCATCCTCAAGCCAATATTCCAACTATTCTTTAAATGGCCAAAAAGAACGATTGCACTTATGTAGCTAATTTCATGATCATAGATTATTCTCATGTATTTAACAGTTAATGCAATACTTCTTAAAAACAATCACAGCGCCAGCGACCCGGGTTCAAATCCCGCCTCAGGCGACTGACTGTGTGGAGTTTGTACGTTCTCCCCGTGTCTGTGTGGGTTTCCTCCGGGTGCTCCGGTTTCCTCCCACAGTCCAAAGATGTGCAGGTCAGGTAAATTGGCCATCCTAAATTGTCCGTAGTGTAGGTAATGGGTAGACATAGGGGTATGGGTGGGTTGCGCTTTGGCGGGGCGGTGTGGACTTGTTGGGCCGAAGGGCCTGTTTCCACACTGTAAGTAATCTAATCTAATCTAATCTAAAAAAAATATGCCAAGAGAATCAAGTACATCCTAAACTGAGGTAAAACTTAAGGATGACTGGCAGCAGGAAACATGGCAGACAGAATGAGATAGTTAAGCAGGGAGTTGAGGATTTTTATGATGGTCGGTTTAGACTGTAGCATTAAGTCAGTGGAAAGTTTGTAGTACGTTGGACCTCACCTTGTCCATGTTATGTTTCTACTTGTAATGTAATATTCTACTTTTGCATGTAATATTCATTATATTAAAACATTTTAAAATTATGTCTTACTGTTAAAATTAAGTTAATGATAAATGGGAACCTTTTGGCATCCAGCTGATGTTCATTTTAAAGTTATGTGTATCAGTCAGCTTTGTGCTGTTGTATCTGAGGTGAGCAGATGATATTGTTGAATTTTGCATTGCAGAGGAGCCAATGTGCAGGAGAAATGCAGTTTGGATGGAGAGTTGGGATGAGCAAAGCAACTCATGGGTGGAGGTGTGAGAGTACGGCCAGGTAGAACTGCAAGAGGGCTATACAGGAGGACAGCAGGTGAAGTCAGGACGTGAAAGTATGCAGGGGGATGTGCTGGCATCCTAGACATGGATTCCTTAAAGTTTCATATGAATAGATGTGGGCATTGGCCCCCAATAAGGTAGAAGAGATGGCCTAGTTATGCCATCAGGAATGGTGTCCTATGGATTACATCATACCACTGATGAAGACATGACATTTGACAAAAATGCCCACAAAGAAGTAGAAAATGTTAGACAGAGCTAAATTGTCCTACAATTAATAAGTAAGCATAAAGCTTTGCAAACCTACTACATCCAATGTAGAATGGCAGTGGTGTGATGTAAGAGGAGTGATTTATAAGATATAATTTATCTTAGAGTCTGGATTTTTATCTGGTGGCATGTGGTTTATGCTTGAAAGGGGTTTAGTAATTAACTTGTCTGTCATTTCATAGCCAAAGGAATTCTCTCTGTCTGGTTTTTGAGGACTGTAAAGTGATAAGGTGAGGAATAGATAGGACACTGTTTTGCTGTATATTTCAATGTCTTTCAAATCATGTTGTGTAAATAGCTTGGTTTGTTCCATTTTATCTTACAATCTTTGTATAATAAATTTCTGTTTCGTTAAAACCAAATCCACAGCATTGTGTGCTTATGTGCCAGTGAAATATGATCACGTTAAATTATATCTGACTTTTCCAGTAGTAACATCAGTTGGATCATAACAATGGGAAATTCTGAGAGAGGGAGTAAAGATTCCATGAAGATTGGATTCCATAACCATGGCGAAGCACTGTACATGAGGGCAAAAGTTATGGCAAAAGTACCTGGAATATCTTCAATTTAAATAAGAGTGGCCCAACCCAGCCATCCTGCCATGATGTTAGTGCCCAGCCTGCTTGGTTCACTCCAGGTCACACGAAGAAACAGATCAATGTATGGCACATAACAAATGCTTACGTTCCTGACTTAGTGGTGAAGAAAGTGAGGATTGCAGATGCTGGCGATTAGAGCTGAAAAATGTGTTGCTGGAAAAGCACAGCAGGTCAGGCAGTATCAAAGGAGAAGGAGAATCGACGCTTCGGGCATAAGCCCTTCTTCAGGAATGAGGAGGGTGTGCCAAGCAGGCTAAGATAAAAGATAGGGAGGAGGGACTTGGGGGAGGGGTGTTGGGAATGCGATAGGTGGAAGGAGGTTAAGGTGAGGGTGATACGCTGGAGAGGGGGTGGGCGCGGAGAGGTCGGGAAGAAGATTGTAGGTCAAGAAGGCGGTGCTGAGTCCGAGGGTTGGGATTGAAATAAGGTGGGGGGAGGGGAAATGAGGAAGCTGGAGAAATCTGCATTCATCCCTTATGGTTGGAGAGCTCCAAGGCGGAAGATGAGGTGCTCTTCCTTCAGGTGTCGTGTTGCCATGGTCTGGCGATGGAGGAGGCCAAGGACCTGCTTGTCCTTGGCGGAGTGGGAGGGGGAGTTAAAGTGTTCAACCACGGGTCAGTTGGGTTGGTTGGTGCGGGTGTCCCAGAGGTGTTCTCTGAAACGTTCCGCAAGTAGGCGGCCTGTCTCCCCAATGTAGAGGAGGCCACATCGGGTGCAGCGGATGCAGTAAATGATGTGTGTGGAGGTGCAGGTGAATTTGTGATAGATATGGAAGGGTCCCTTGGGGCCTTGGAGGGAAGTGAGGGGGGAGGTGTGGGCGCAAGTTTTGCATTTCTTGCGGTTGCAGGGGAAGGTGCTGGGAGTGGAGGTTGGGTTGGTGGGGGGTGTGGACATGACGACGGAGTTGCGGAGGGAGTGGTCTTTCCAGAACGGTGACAGGGGAGGGGAGGGAAATAAATCCTTGGTGGTGGGGTCTGTTTGGAGGTGGCAGAAATGACGAAGGATGATACGATGTATCTGGAGGTTGGTGGGAAGGTAGGTGAGGACCAGTGGGATTCTGTCCTGGTGGCGATTGGAGGGTTGGGGTTCAAGGGCGGAGGAGCAGAAAGTGGAGGAGATGTGGTGGAGAGCATCGTCAACCATGTCTGAGGAGAAATTGCGGTCTTTGAAGAAGGAGGCCATCTGGGTTGTTCGGTATTGGAATTGGTCCTCCTGGGAGCAGATGCGGCGGTGGCGAAGGAATTGGGAATATGGGGTGGCATTTTTACAGGGGGCAGGCTGGGAAGAGGTGTAATCTAGGTAGCTGTGGGAGTCGGTCGGTTTATAGTGAATATCCGTGTTGAGTCAGTCACCTGAGATAGAAATGGAGAGGTCTAGGAAGGGGAGGGAGGAGTCTGAGACAGTCCAGGTAAATTTGAGGTCAGGGTGGAAGGTATTAGTAAAGTGGACGAACTGTTCAACCTCCTCGTCGGAGCACGAGGTAGCGCCAATACAATCATCGATGTAGCGACGGAAAAGGTGGGGGGTGGTGCCAGTGTAGCTGTGGAAGATGGACTGTTCCACATATCCGACGAAGAGGCAGGCATAGCTGGGGCCCATGGGGGTGCCCATGGCTACTCCTTTGGTTTGGAGGAAGTGGGAGGATTGGAAAGAGAAGTTGTTCAGAGTGAGGACCAGTTCAGTCAGTTGAAGGAGGGTGTCAGTATAAGTGTACTGGTTGGTACGGTGGGAAAGGAAGAAGCGGAGGGCTTTGAGTCCTTCGTGATGGGGGATGGAGGTGTATCGGGACCAGATGCCAATGTTGAAGATAGGGCGTTTGAGGCCGGGGAAGCGAAAATCATGGAGGAGGTGGAGGGCGTGGGAGGTGTCCCGAACGTAGGTGGGATGTTCTTGGACTAAGGGGGACAGGACCGTGTTGAGGTATGCAGAGATGAGTTCGGTAGGGCAGGAGCAGGCTGAAACAATGGGTCAGCCGGGGCAGTCAGGTTTGTGGATTTTGGGCAGGAGGTAGAAACGGGTGGTGTGGGGTTGTGGGACTATGAGGTTGGAGGCGGTGGATGGGAGATCCCCTGAGGTGATGAGGTTATGGATGGTCTGGGAGATGATGGTTTGGTGGTGGGAGGTGAGGTCATGGTCAAGGGGCCAGTAGGAGGAGGTGTCTGCGAGCTGGCATTTAGCCTCAGCAATGTAAAGATCGGTACACTAAACTACTCCCGCGCCTCCCTTGTCTGCCAGTTTGATAGTGAGGTTAGGGTTGGAGCAGAGGGAGTGGAGGGCTGTGTGTTGCGAGGGTGAAAGGTTGGATTGGGTAAGAGGGGTGGACAAGTTGAGGCGGTTAATGTCGCGGCGGTAGTTGGCTATGAAGAGATCGAGGGTGGGTAAGAGGCCAGCACGGGATGTCCAGGTGGATGGGGTGTGTTGGAGGTGGGAGAAGGGGTCATCAGAGGGTGGGCGAGAGTCTTCGTTGAAGAAATAGGCACGGAGGTGAAGGCAATGGAAGAATTGTTCGATGTCTTGCCTCGTGTTGAACTCATTAATCTGTGAGCATAGGGGGACGCGAACCCCACAGAGGCCTCGAATCTGTCAGCGATGGTCTTCTTGGCGATCGTGGAGGCGGTTGTCTGGGCGGCAATCATGGAGGCTGCATGGTTGGTGGGGGCGGAAGTGATGTTTGGACGAAGAGCACCTCAACTTCTGCTTAGGAACCCTCCAACCACAAGGGATGAATGCAGATTTCTCCAGCTTCCTCATTTCCCCTCCCCCCACCTTATCTCAGTCCCAACCCTCGGACTCAGCACCGCCTTCTTGACCTGCGATCTTCTTCCCAACCTCTCCGCACCCCCCTTCAACCCCCCCCCCCCCCCCCGGCCCGGCGTATCACCCTCACCTTAACCACCTTCCACCTATCGTATTCCCAACACCTCTCCCCTAAATCCCTCCTCCTTAC
Organism: Chiloscyllium punctatum; assembly: GCF_047496795.1. Taxonomy (NCBI): domain Eukaryota; kingdom Metazoa; phylum Chordata; class Chondrichthyes; order Orectolobiformes; family Hemiscylliidae; genus Chiloscyllium; species Chiloscyllium punctatum. Next base: position 79,324,860 of record NC_092745.1, read on the forward strand.
CTTTTATCTTAGCCTATTTGGCACACCCTCCTCATTCCTGAAATGTCCAAAACGTCGTTCCCCCTGCTCCTTGGATGCTGCCTGACCTGCTGCGCTTTTCCAGCAACACATTTTTCAGCTCTGATCTCCAGCATCTGCAGTCCTCACTTTCTCCTCGTTGATTTTAACCTACTGCGAGTCTTCTTGCAAGGATGCCTTCCTTGAAGAAGCTCTCTTTCTCCCTCTCCAAGGATTTCAGTGAGTCCCTCTCTCACTGCACCCCCCAGGTCATCCCTCTGCCCAGAAGCTCTTCAGCCACGCTCTCAAACAGACTCACTACCACAGTCACATCTCCTTCCTCAGCACCTGTCTACGGAACCAACTGACACTGTATGGACTCCGGACTACGTTCAGACCAACAAAATTTGGACCCAACCAGGACAACCAGCACCTACAACAAATCCGAAGCCTCCAGCAAAAGATCTTCCTCTGGATCCTCGGCTCCACGCTCTTGCAGCCATGCACCACTACCTACATTCCCTGCAGTCAGCCCTACCCCAGATCAGGACAACACTCTCACAGACCTGCAAATGACCTCTACCATTCTTCATCCTCAGAAGAATCCACACACTAAACAAACAGTTCTTCCTAGCCATATTGGAAATTAAAGACAGTAAGTACCAAAAACTTTCATGTACTTACCCCCACACTCCGGATTCCTCAACCGTTCCAGAATCTTCCATCGGCCTCCGGAACCGCTCGGGCGCCATTAACCGCCGCCGCGAACCAGGACGTCACTTTCGCCCCCACCGACCATGCAGCCTTTGCAATCGCAGCCCAGACAACCGCCTCCAGGATCGCCAGGAAGACCATCGCTGACAGATTCACGGCCTCCGCAGGGTCAACAGCCACCGGGAACAACACCGTTTCTGCCATCGGCACAGCCACTTCTGCCCCCAGAGTTGTTGTCGCCGCATCCACTTCCGCCCCAGTGACATCACTCACCTGCACAACGACCACGCCGCATTCATCTCCACCCCCGCGCCAATCTCTGCCCCCACACGATCTCCGCCCCCATGCCAATCTCCGCCCCCATGCCTAACCCCGCCCCCAAGCCGATCTCCGCCCACAGGCCCAACTCCCCCCCTACGCCTAACCCTGCCCCCACTCCCAGCTCCAGCCCCACACCAGGTCCTAGGTCCTAGCTCCCAGCCCTGCCACATTTTCACCATCACTCCAGACCTCCCCCTCCCTGAGGATGTAAGATCAGTCCTTAGCAGAGGCCTCACCTTAATCCCCCTATGCTCCCGGATTAACGAGTTCAACACGTGGCAAGATATCTAACAATTCTTCCACTGCCTTCGCCTCCGCGCCTACTTCTTCAACCAGGATTCTCGACCACCCTCTGATGACCACTTCTCCCGCCTCCAACACACCCCATCCACCTGGACATCCCGTGCTGGCCGCTTACCTGATTTCATAGCCAACTGCTGCCACCACATTAACCGCCTCAACCTGTCCACCCCTCTTACCCAATCCAACCTCTCATCCTCGCAACGTACAGCCCTCCACTCCCTCTGCTCCAACCCAAACCTCACTAACAAGCCGGCAGACAAGGGAGGCACGTTTGTAGTTTGGCGCACCGATCTTTACATTGCTGAGGCTAAATGCCACCTCGCAGACAATGGGTCGGCCGGGGTAGTCAGGTTTGTGGATTTTGGGCAGGAGGTAGAAACGGGCGGTGTGGGGTTGTGGGACTATGAGGTTGAAGGTGGTGGATGAGAGATCCCCTGAGGTGATGAGGTTATGGATAGTCTGGGAGATGATGGTTTGGTGGTGGGAGGTGGGGTCATGGTCAAGGGGGCAGTCGGTCGGTTACATCGATGACTGCATCGTCGCTACCTCGTGATCCCACGAGGAGGTTGAACAGTTCATCCACTTTACTAACACCTTCCACACTGACCTCAAATTTACTTGGACCATCTCAGACTCCTCTCTCCCTTCCTAGACCTCTCCATTTCTATCTCGGGCGACCGACTCAACACGGATATTCACTATAAACCGACCGACTGCCCCCTTGACCATGACCCCACCTCCCACCACCAAACCATCATCTCCCAGACTATCCATAACCTCATCACCTCAGGGGATCTCTCATCCACCACCTTCAACCTCATAGTCCCACAACCCCGCACCGCTCGTTTCTACCTCCTGCCCAAAATCCATAAACCTGACTACCCCGGCCGACCCATTGTCTCAGCCTGCTCCTGCCCCACCGAACTCATCTCTGCATACCTCGACATAGTCCTGTCCCCCTTGGTCCAAGAACTCCCCACCTACGTTCGGGACACCACCCACGCCCTCCACCTCCTCCATGATTTTCACTTCCCCGGCCTCTAACGCCTTATCTTCACCATGGACATCCAGTCTCTATACACCTCCATCCCCCATCACGAAGGACTCAAAGCCCTCCGCATCTTCCTTTCCCGCCGACCCAACCAGTACCCTTCCACTGACACCCTCCTTCGACTGACTGAACTGGTCCTCACTCTGAACAACGTCTCTTTCCAAACCTCCCACTTCCTCCAAACCAAAGGAATAGCCATGAGCACCCGCATGGGCCCCAGCTATCCCTGCCTCTTCGTCAGATATGTGGAACAGTCCATCTTCCGCAGCTACACTGGCACCACCCCCCACCATTTCCGCCGCTACATCGATGACTGCATCATCGCTACCTCGTGATCCCACGAGGAGGTAGAACAGTTCATCCACTTTACTAACACCTTCCACACTGACCTCAAATTTACTTGGACCGTCTCAGACTCCTCTCTCCCCTTCCTAGACCTCTCCATTTCTATCTCGGGCGACCGACTCAACACGGATATTCACTATAAACCGACCGACTCCCACAGCTACCTAGATTACATCTCCTCCCACCCTGGCCCCTGCAAAAATGCCATTCCATATTCACAATTCCTTTGCCTCCGCCGCATCTGCTCCCAGGAGGACCGATTTCAATACCGAACAACCCAGATGGCCTCCTTCTTCAAAGACCGCAACTTCCCCTCAGACGTGGTTGATAATGCTCTCCACCACATCTCCTCCACTTCCCGCCCCTCCACCCTTGAACCCCGCCCCTCCAATCACCCACCAGGACAGAATGCCACTGATCCTCACCTACCACCCCATCAATCTCCAGGTACATCATATCATCCTCCGTCATTTCCGCCACTTCCAAACAGACCCCACTACCAAGGATATATTTCCCTCCCCTTCCCTATCAGTGTTCCGGAAAGACCACTCCCTCTGCAACTCCCTCGTCAGGTCCACACCCCCCACCAACTCAACCTCCACTCCCAGCACCTTTCCCTGCAACAGCAAGAAATGCAAAACTTGCGCCCACACTTCCCCCCTCACTTCCCTCCAAGGCCCCAAGGGATCCTTCCATATCCATCACAAATTCATCTGCACCTCCACACACATCATTTACTGCATCCGCTGCACCCGATGTGGTCTCCTATACATTGGGGAGACAGGCTGCCTACTTGCGGAACATTTCAGAGAACACCTCTGGGACACCCGCACCAACCAACCCAACCGCCCCGTGGCTGAACACTTTAACTCCCCCTCCCACTCCGCCAAGGACATGCAGGTCCTTGGCCTCCTCCATCGCCAGACCATGGCAACACGATGCCTGGAGGAAGAGCGCCTCATTTTCCGCCTCGGAACCCTCCAACCACAAGGGATGAATGCAGATTTCTCCAGCTTCCTCATTTCCCCTCCCCCCACCGTGTTTCAGTCCCAACCCTCGGACTCAGCACCGCCTTCTTGACCTGCAATCGTCTTCCCGACCTCTCCGCCCCCACCCCCTCTCCGGCGTATCACTTTCACCTTAACCTCCTTCCACCTATCGCATTCCCAATGCCCCTCTCCCAAGTCCCTCCACCCTACCTTTTATCTTAGTGGTGAAGACATGAGAACCAGTTGATCCTTCAGGAGAAAGTTAGGACTGCAGATGCTGGAGACCAGAGTTGAAAAGTGTGGTGCTGGAAAAGCGCAGCAGGCCAGACAGCATCCGAGGAGCAGGAGAATCGTTGTTTCGGGCATAAGCCCTTCTTCAGGAATGAAAGCTTATGTCCGAAACGTCGATTCTCCTGCTCCTTAGATGCTGTCTGGCCTGCTGCGCTTTTCCAGCACCAGCTGCTCCTTCAGCCAAGATGTTCCAATGCGGCTTAGCAATAGCATTTACATTGCAAAAGATGGAAAACTGCCAGTTTGAACCATTAAAATAGGATACATCTGCCCTAACAGACTTCTCTAAATCATCACCAAAATGATCGAAGGTGTTGTCAATGGTATCATCAAGTCACGCATACTCAATATTATTTGTTTGCCAATCAACAGCTTGGCTTTTGCCAAAGCCATTCTGCTCAAACCTCAACACTGGTTTAACCAGATATGGAAGTTAAAGCTAAAAGTCAAAGGAACAGTGACAATATTGGCCTGAACCATCAAGGTAATATTAGACTGAATGTAGGAAAAAAAACTTAAGTAAAGGGAGGTCAGAGTGAAAACTCACTGGTAATTGGACTCATACATGGCTTTTATCTCCTTCCTGCTGAGGGTATAAACCACTTCTGTATCATATTAGATTAATGTCTTAAACACTTTCCATTGATCTTCTTTTGTTTTACCCATTAACAGATTTGTCCAGTGACTGTGGCCAGTCTCTGTCTCTGTCTATTGTATCAAAGTTAATGTTGCCTAAACTAGATACTTTGCACTTCTCCCTTTCAAAGGTTAAACTGAATTTGATCATGTTAAGCTTCCTATTAGATAAAGGTTCATACACCTCTAGGCTGTTAACTAAATCTGGCCCATTACTGAGGACTAAATCTAATATGGTATGACCCATTGTTGATTCAAGGACATCTTGTTGCAGAAAGCTCTGGACACATTCAAGGAATATGCTATTCACTTTGATAAGTGTTAGCCTGTCTATCTCAATCCAAATGAAAGGTAAAATGACAATTAAACTCCCCCATGCCTTAATGCATTTCTAGCTTACATTTATGCATACTACTTTGCAGAATTGAGACTCATAGACTCATTCATAGAATCCCTACAGTGTAGAAGCAGGCCATTTGGCCCATCGAGTTCACACCGACCCTCCTAAGGAGTTCCCAGCCAGACCTATCCCCCATCCTCATCCCTACATCTGCTGTGGCTAACCCACCCAGCCTGCACAACTCATCTTGACCAATCCACCTAACCTGCACATCTTTGGAATGTGGGCAGTAACCAGAGCGCCTGGAGGACATTGGGAAAGTGTGCAAATTTCACACAGACAGCTTCAACCACTTCTGTAGCAGAGAATTTTACAAGCTCACTGCTCTCTAGGTGAATAAATTTCTCCGCATCTCAATCACAAATGGCCTACCCTGCAAATTAGACTGTGACCTCTCATTCTGGACTCCGCCCCTCCCCTGTCATCTGGAACATTCTTCTTGAGTTTAGTCCTTTTAGAAGTTTGTAGGTTTATGTGAGATACCACCTCATTCTTAACTCCAGTTAATATGGTCCTAACCGATTCAGTTTCTCTTCATACATCAGTCCTACCATCCCTGGAATCAGTCAGGTAAACTTTCATTGAATTCCCTTCATAGCCAGAACACCTTTCCTCAGACAAATAGACTAAAACTACACATAATACTCAAGTGCACAACACATCAAAGTGCTGTACAATTGCGGGAAAACATCCCTACTCTTGTACTTTAATCCCGTCAATATGATGACCAATATACCATTTGACTTGTTCACCTCCAACCGTATCTCCACGATTACTTTCAGTCACTGGTGTACAAGGGCATTAGGTCTCATTGCACCTCCTCCTTACCCAATCTATTGCCATTCAGATAATAATCTGCCCACCTATTTTTGCTATCAAAGTGGATAACCTCATATTTATGCATGTTATACTTTACCTGCCATGCATTTGCCTACTCACTCAACTGTCCAAAACACACTGAAGCATCTATGCAATATATACTTCTCCAAGAGGTTGACTGATATCCATCAGAAACTGTTCAGATATTAGTGCCCTTCTCTTTTGGAGTGTCTCCAACCTGCACTGTCTTTTATACAATCTCATTTTGACTATCCCATCTTAAATTAACATGATTTGATGCACTTTTCTTTCTGGAATGTATATTACAATAAAAGTCTGGTATCTCTGTCCAGAAGTAATCATACTATACCCATTATCTTGAAACATCACCATTACTGTGATAAATGACAAATAAGGTTAACCATGGCATTGAACAATAATTTAGCAAGTAATTTCCTTAATGGATTGCATCAGATTTTAACTATTTTGCGAATAAGGACAGATAATCACCAAAATGAAATGGCAAGTGGAAAGTTGTATGCAAATTCAAAATACATAATATTTTAGTAGTGGAGCTATGATTTAGTACTGGAGTCTTGTGATAAAAATGTGTAAGTGTCAACTGAAATAACTCCACAGAGACTGGTAATTCACCACCAAGTCACCCTTCATTTATATATGGAAAGCCCTTGACCACTAAGTGGTTTCAGACTGAATGGGACCTCTAACACTCTTGTTCATATCTGACAGCGAGGCCTCATTGTTTAGATACAGAGCTGGCTCAAAGGTAGAAGACAGAGGGTGGTGGTGGAGAGTTGTTTTTCAGACTGGAGGCCTGTGACCAGTGGAGTGCCACAAGGATTGCTGCTAGGTCCACTACTTTTTGTCATTTACATAAACGATTTGGATGTAAACATAGATAGAGAATCATAGAGTCATAGAGATGTACAGCATGGAAACAGACCCTTTGGTCCAACTTGTCAATGCCGACCAGATATCCCAATCCAATCTAGTCCCACCTGCCAGCACCCGGCCCATATCCCTCCAAACCCTTCCTATTCATATACCCATCCAAATGCCTCTTAACTGTTGCAATTGTATCAGCCTCCACCACATCCTCAGGCAGCTCATTCCAAACACGTACCACCCTCTGTGTGAAAAGGTTGCCCCTTAGGTCTCTTTTATATCTTTCCCCTCTCACCCTAAACCTATGCCCTCTAGTTCTGGACTCCCTGACCCCATTTATACTATCCATGTCCCTCATAATTTTGTAAACCTCTATAAGGTCACCCCTCAGCCTCCGATGCTCCAGGGAAAACAGCCCCAGCCTGTTCAGCCTCTCCCTGTAGCTCAGATCCTCCAAACCTGGCAACATCCTTGTAAATCTTTTCTGAACCCTTTCAAGTTTCATAACATCTTTCCGATAGGAAGGAGACCAGAATTGTACGCAATATTCCAACAGTGGCCTAACCAATGTCCTGTACAGCTGCAACATGACCTCCCAACTCCTGTACTCAATGCTCTGACCAATAAAGGAAAGAATACCAAATGCCTTCTTCACTATCCTATCTACCTGTGACTCCACTTTCAAGGAGCTATGAACCTGCACTCCAAGGTCTCTTTGTTCAGCAACAGTCCCTAGGACCTTACCATTAAGTGTATAAGTCCTGCTAAGATTTGCTTTCCCAAAATGCAGCACCTCGCATTTATCTGAATTAAACTCCATCCGCCACTTCTCAGCCCATTGGCCCATCTGGTCCAGATCCTGTTGTAATCTGAGGTAACCCTCTTCGCTGTCCACTACACCTCCAATTTTGGTGTCATCTGCAAACTTACTAACTGCCTTTTATGCTCGCATCCAAATCATTTATGTAAATGACAAAAAGTAGAGGGCCCAGCACCGATCCTTGTGGCACTCCACTGGTCACAGGCCTCCAGTCTGAAACACAACCCTCCACCATCACCCTCTGTCTTCTACCTTTGAGCCAGTTCTGTATCCAAATGGCTAGTTCTTCCTGTATTCCATGAGATCTAACCTTGCTAATCATTCTCCCATGGAGAACCTTGTCGAACACCTTACTGAAGTCCATATAGATCACATCTACTGCTCTGCCTTCATCAATCTTCTTCATTACTTCTTCAAAATACTCAATCAAGTTTGTGAGACATGATTTCCCACACACATAGCCATGTTGACTATCCCTAATCAGTCCTTGCCTTTCCAAATATATGTACATCCTGTCCCTCAGGATTCCCTCCAACAATTTGCCCACCACCGAGGTCAGGCTTACTGGTCTATAGTTCCCTGGCTCGTCTTTACCGCCCTTCTTAAACAGCAGCACCACGTTTGCCAACCTCCAGTCTTCTGGCACCTCACCTGTGACTATTGATGAAACAAATATCTCAGCAAGAGGCCCAGCAATCACTTCTCTAGCTTCCCACAGAGTTGTCAGGTACACCTGACCAGGTCCTGGGGATTTATCTTCTTTTAACCATTTCAAGACACCAAGCACTTCCTCCTCTGTAATCTGGACATTTTGCAAGGTGTCACCATCTATTTCCCACAGCCTATATCTTCCATATCCTTTTCCACAGTAAATACTGATGCAAAATATTCATTTAGTATCTCCCCCATTTTCTGTGGCTCCACACAAAGACTGCCTTGCTGATCTTTAAGGGGCCCTATTCTCTCCCTAGTTACCCTTTTGTCCTTAATATATTTGTAAAAGCCCTTTGGATTTTCCTTAATTCTATTTGCCAAAGCTATCTCATGTCCCCGTTATGCCCTCTTAAGGATATTCCTACTTTCTTTATACTCTTCGAAGGATTAACTCGATCTATACCTGACATATGATTCCTTCTTTTTCTTAACCAAACCCTCAATTTCTTTAGTCATTCAGCATTCCCTATACCTACCAGCCTTCCCTTTCACCCTGACAGGAATATATTTTCTCTGGATTCTTGTGATCTCATTTCTGAAGGCTTCCTATTTTCCAGCCGTCCCTTTACCTGCGAACATCTGCCTCCAATCAGCTTTCGAAAATTTTTGTCTAATACCCGTTCTCCACTTTAGAACTTCAACTTTTAGATCTGGTCTATCCTTTTCCATCACTATTTTAAAACGAATAGAATTATGGTCGCTGGCCCCAAAGTGCCCCCCCACTGACACCTCAGTCACCTGCCCTGCCTTATTTCCCAAGAGTCGGTCAAGTTTTGCACCTTCTCGAGTAGGTACATCCACATACTGAATCAGAAAATTGTCTTGTACACACTTAACAAATTCCTCTGCATCTAAATCTTTAACACTATGGCGGTCCCAGTCGTTGTTTGGAAAATTAAAATTCCCTACCATAATTACCCTATTATTCTTACAGATAGCTGAGATCTCCTTACAAGTTTGTTTCTCAATTTCCCTCTGACTATTCGGGTGTCTATAATACAATCCCAATAAGGTGATCATCCCTTTCTTATTTCTCAGTTCCACCCAAATAACTTCCCTGGATGTATTTCTGGGAATATCCTGTAATGCTATCCCTCATCGAAAATGCCACTCCCCCTCCTCTCTTGCCTCCCTTTCTATCCTTCCTGTAGCATTTGTATCCTGGAACATTAAGCTGCCAGTCCTGCCCATCCCTGAGCCATGTTTCTGTAATTGCTATGATATCCCAGTCCTATGATCCTAACCATGCCCTGAGTTCATTTCCCTTCCCTGTTTGGCCCCTTGCGTTGAAATAAATGCAGTTTAATTTAGTAGTCCTACCTTGTCCCTGCCTGCCCTGACTGTTTGACTCATTGCTGTACCCATCTCTTTCCTCACTATCTCCCTGGGTCCGACCCCCTCACCTTACTACTTGGAAAGTTTGCAGATGACACCAAAATTGGATGGGTAGTGGACAGTGAAGAAGGTTACCTCAGGATCTTGATCAGATAGGCCAATGGGCTGAGAAGTGGCAGATGGTGAGGTGCTACATTTTGGGAAAGCAAACCTTAACAAGACTTATACACTTAATGGTAAGGTCCTAGGAAGTATTGCTGAACAAAGAGACCTTGGAGTGTATGTTCATAGCTCCTTGAAAGTGGAGTCACAGGTAGATAGGATAGTGGAGAAGGCATTTGGTATGCTTTCCTTTACTGGCCAGTGTATTGAGTACAGGAGTTGTGAGGTCATGTTGTGGCTGTTCAGGGCATTGGTCAGGCCACTGTTGGAATATCGCGTGCAATTCTCGGCTCCTTCCTGTTGGAAGGATGTTGTGAAACTTGAAAGGGTTCAGATAAGATTTACAAGGATGTTGCCAGGGTTGAAGGATTTGAGCTATAGGGAGAAGTTGAACAGGCTGGGGCTGTTTTCCCTGGAGTGTTGGAGGCTGAGGCTGAGGGGTGACATTACAAATTTTTATAAAATCATGAGGGGCATACATAGGATAAATAGACAAAGTTTCTTCTTTGGGGTCGGGGAGTCTAGAACTAGAGGGCATACATTTAGGGTGAGAGAGGAAAGATATCAAAGAGACCTAAGGGGCAACCTTTTCATGCAGAGGGTGATACTTGTATGGAATGAGCTGCCAGAGGAAGTGATGGAGGCTAGTACAATTGCAACATTTAAAAGGCATCTGGATAGGTATATAATTAGGAAGGGTTTGGAGGGATACGGGCCAGGAGCTGGCAGGTGGGACTATATTTGGTTGAGATATCTGGTCCCTATGGATGAGTTGGACCAAAGGGTCTGTTTCCGTGCTGTACATCTCTATGACTCTATGACTCTGTAACAGCCCCAATCAGGGAATTCATATTCTCTTAGGTCCATCTACTGATCTTATTACAATGACTACATCACTCTCCCTGTGTCCAAAGACATAGACTAATTCGATTTCTTATAGCTCGTCCCAGGGCATATTAGCACCCATTGTTCCAACTTGTAATTATGTGCGCTTAGTGTTAGAGCCCACCGCTGAATTTGACTTGAAGCTATGGGCAGCACTGCGTTATCCTCTTTAAGTAGACTTAGCAGGAGTTTGTGGTCTGTTATTATTTCAAATTTATGTCCGTAAAATGATTGGTGTAACTTCCTGACTCCAAATACGAGCCAAGCCTTCCTTCTATATCTGCACGTATTTAGGCTCTGCATTAGCCAGAGTCCTGAAGGCATATGCTATTTGGAGCTCCACTCCATTGGGCCACCTATGAGTTAATACTATCCTGATGCTGTATGGGGAGGCATCACATGTCAATACTAGAATTCACTTGGAATCATAATGTGCCAACAGCTTAGAGGAACATAACTTTTCCCTCACTTCCATGAAGGCTATGGCTTGGATATGCAACATTTCCAAGGCTGATCCTTTTTTAAGAGTTGATGAAACAGTGCCAAGCTGGAGGAACTTTCCACAATAGTTCACCATTCTAAGAAAATACTTAAATTCCAATACAGATGTGGAAGCCAGGGCACCTTTGATCACCCTCATTTTATCTTCCAATGGACATAACCTGGTTTTGTCCACTCTGTAGCCAAAGTAAGTCACTTGGGTACCTAGAAAATGCATTTTTCCCTTCTAAAGCATTCACCTACCAGGGAGAATATCTAAGGGCTATGTCCAAGGTCTTGAAGTGACTTTTATTGGCCTTCCCCATTATTAGCATATCATCTAGATATATCGCAACCTGGGATAGCCCTTGTAAAATCCACTGAAAAATTGCACAGGCTGATGACACTCCAATCACATGTGGCAGTCTCGTATATTGATATTGCAGCATACATCTAAGAAACTCATCTAACCTCAGCTGCAAGTACTCGCAGTGCATGTCCAGCTTTGTGAGGGACAATTTTCCTGCTCATTTTGTGCATAAACCCTCCATGCAAAGGATTTGGTATTTATCCAGCTTTGAAAAAGTGGCTTACTCTTTGTTTAAAATCCCCACAAAAATGAACCAAGCGGTCAGGGATCATAATCGAGTATGGCTGGTGCTGTCCATTCCACAGACCAGACTGATTTCATGTTTTCGTTTGCTTTCCAGCCCCTGATTTCTGCCTCTCCTTTTGCCCATAAGGCAAATGCCACTTGGCGGGCCTTGCAGAATCATTGAATTGCTTTCTGGTCAACATGCAAGATGGCCTTGGCCCCTTTGATAGTCCATAGACCTTCCTGAAAAACTTTTAGGTATTTAATGAGGACTTCACTCAGGCAGAGATTTTCTAATTGATAACTATTGAGTCGATCCAGATAAATCTTTCTCAGCCAATTTCACCCCATCAAACTTGGACCCAAGCTTTCACAACAATCAGTGGTAACTGAATCAGTTGCTTCGCATAAGAGACGAGGACAGGTATCGGTTCCCAGTCTAGCTAAGGTCTTGAGCAAACATAAGTGTTGGAGTTCACAGTGAGTTTTGTTAAAGACTGGTTTGTGATCTGTGGGGTGGCACGGTGGCTCAGTGGTTAGTACATAGAACATAGAACATAGAACATAGAACAATACAGCGCAGTACAGGCCCTTCGGCCCTCGATGTTGCGCCGATCAAAGCCCACCTAACCTACACTAACCCACTATCCTCCATATACCTATCCAATGCCCGCTTAAATACCCATAAAGAGGGAGAGTCCACTACTGCTACTGGCAGGGCATTCCATGATCTTACGACTCGCTGAGTGAAGAACCTACCCCTAACATCAGTCCTATATCTACCCCCCCTTAATTTAAAGCTATGCCCCCTTGTAATAGCTGACTCCATACGCGGAAAAAGGTTCTCACTGTCAACCCTATCTAACCCCCTAATCATCTTGTACACCTCTATCAAATCACCCCTAAACCTTCTTTTCTCCAAGGAAAACAACCCCAAGTGCCTCAGCCTTTCCTCATAGGATCTTCCTACCATACCAGGCAACATCCTGGTAAACCTCCTCTGCACCCGTTCCAGTGCCTCCACATCCTTCCTATAGTATGGCGACCAAAACTGCACACAATATTCCAGAAGCGGCCGCACCAGAGTCTTATACAACTGCAGCATGACCTCAGGACTCCGGAACTCAATTCCTCTACCAATAAAAGCCAGTACGCCATATGCCTTCTTCACTGCACTATTTACCTGGGTGGCAACTTTCAGAGATCTGTGTACATGGACACCAAGATCCCTCTGCTCTTCTACACTACCAAGTAGTCTACCATTAGCCCAGTAATCCATCTTTTTATTACTCTTACCAAAGTGAATCACTTCACACTTAGCTACATTGAACTCCATTTGCCACCTTTCTGCCCAGCTCTGCAGCTTCTCTATATCCCGCTGTAACCTGCCATATCCTTCCTCACTGTCTACAACTCCTCCGACTTTCGTATCATCCGCAAACTTGCTCACCCAACCTTCTAACCCTTCCTCCAGGTCATTTATAAAAATGACAAACAGCAATGGTCCCAAAACAGATCCTTGCGGAACACCACTAGTGACGGCACTCCAAGATGAACCTTTGCCATCAACTACTACCCTCTGTCTTCTTCCAGAGAGCCAATTCCTAATCCAAACCTCCAACTCACCCTCAATGCCATATCTCTGTATTTTCTGCAGTAGCCTACCATGGGGGACCTTATCAAACGCCTTACTAAAATCCATATATACTACATCTACCGCTTTCCCCTCATCTACCTCCTTCGTCACCTTCTCAAAGAATTCAATAAGGTTTGTGAGGCACGACCTGCCCTTCACAAAACCATGCTGACTATCCTTGATCACATCATTCTTATCCAGATGGGCATAAATCCTATCCCTTATAATTCTCTCTAAGACTTTGCCCACAACAGAAGTGAGACTCACTGGCCTATAGTTACTAGGATTATCCCTACTCCCCTTCTTGAACAAGGGAACCACGTTTGCTAGCCTCCAGTCCTCTGGCACTACTCCTGTAGACAAAGAGGACACAAAAATCAAGGCCAATGGCTCTGCAATCTCCTCCCTTGCTTCCCAGAGAATCCTAGGATAAATGCAATCAGGCCCAGGGGACTTATCTATTTTCACCCTTGCCAGAATTTCCAACACCTCTTCTCTACATATCTCAAAGCCATCCATTCTACTTATTCGTGCCTCAGTATTCATATCGACAACAATGTCCTGTTCCTGAGTGAATACTGACGAAAAGTATTCATTCAGCGCCTCCCCAATCTCTTCAGCCTCCACACGCAACTTCCCATTACTATCCTTGATTGGACCTATTCCTTCCCTAGTCATTCTTTTATTCCTAACATACCTATAGAAAGCCTTAGGGTTTTCCCTAATCCTACCAACTAAGGACCTTTCATGTCCCCTCCTTGCTGCTCTTAGCTCTCTCTTCAGGTCCTTCCGGGCTACCTTATAACTCTCAATCGCCCCTATTGAACCTTCACGCCTCATTTTTACAAAGGCCGCCCTCTTCCATTTAACAAGGGATTCCAACTCCTTATTAAACCACGGCTCCTTCACACGACCCTTTCCTCCCTGCCTGATAGGTACGTACTTATCAAGGACACTCAATAGTTGCTCCTTGAACAAGTTCCACATATCAATTACGCTCTTGCCTTGGAATCTACTTTTCCAATCCACACATCCTAAGTCATGCCTCAACGCATCATAATTTCCCTGCCCCCAGCTATAACCCTTGCCCTGTAGTACACACTTATCCCTCTCCATCACTAGAGTAAAAATCACCGAATTGTGGTCACTGTCCCCAAAGTGCTCACCTACCTCTAGTTCTAATACCTGGCCTGGTTCATTACCCAGAACCAAATCCAGTATGGCCTCACCTCTTGTTGGCTTATCTACATATTGTGTCAGGAAACTCTCCTGCACACATTGCACAAACACTGACCCATCTAACGAACTTGAGCTATAGCTTTCCCAATCAATATCAGGAAAGTTAAAGTCTCCCATAACAATCACCCTATTACTGTCACTCTTCTCCTGAATCATCTTCGCAATCCTTTCTTCAACGATTCTAGGACTATTAGGAGGCCTGTAAAAGACTCCTAACAGGGTGACCTCACCTCTCCTATTCCTAACCTCAACCCAAACTACCTCAGATGGCAAATCTTCATCCATCTTCCTTTCCACCGCTGTAATACTATCTTTGACAAGCAAAGCCACACCCCCCCCTCTTTTACCCCCACCTCTGACCCTACTAAAACATTTAAACCCTGGAACCTGCAACAGCCAATCCTGTCCCTGATCTAGCCATGTCTCCGTAATAGCCACAACATCGAAGTCCCAGGTACCAACCCACGCTGCGAGTTCACCTACCTTATTTCGTATACTTCTGGCATTAAAGTATACACACTTCAAGCCACTCTTCTGTTTACAGGCACGATCCTTTAAGATCCTTTAAGACTGCTACCTCATGGTCCCAGGTTCAATTCCAGTCTCGGGTGACAGCCCAGGTACAGCCTCCTGTGTGGAGTTTGTACATTCTCCCCGTGTCTGCGTGGGTTTCCTCCCACAATCCAAAAATGTGCAGGTCAGGTGAATTGGCCATGCTAAATTGCCCATAGTGTTAGGGGCATTAGTCAGAGGGAAATGGGTCTGGGTGTGTTACTCTTTGGAGGGTTGGTGTGGACTGGCTGGGCTGAAGGGCCTGTTTCCACACTGTAGGAAATCTAATCACTGAAATGGCTAAACTAGTATTGACCTCTATTGGAACCAATGACCATTTACCACACCTTTATTTTGATTGATTCTGATTTGGATGTTGCTAAGCAATTCAACTATTCCAAACCAGATGTAGGTAGTCTTTCCAGGAGGTGCACTCTCCCGGATACCAGCCTATGACTTCTCTTACTCAATTCAGGCCGACTGGGACTCTTTTGCTATCTCAAGGTTGCACGCTAGCAGCAAATACAATGGCCTGCTAGCCTGGATCCTTAAGAAAATTCTAACTGTTTGGATGGGGCTTGGCTTTGTTTTTTGTTTTTGCTGTGGCCAACGCTATGGTCCCTTTGTTCAGGATATGTCCTGAGTGAGGCTGTGCAATTGTCTTCACTCAAGTGGTGTTCCCCAAGCTCAGTCAGCCTGGTGGTGGTGTTCACTTCCATCAATGTACCCTGCAACTCATTTACTCCACTTATCATTTTTTTCCAATGATAAAGTCAGTTGTAGTGCCTGTTTGAAGTCCAGTTGGGCTTCAGCTAGTTGGCACTTTTGCATGATTTACGTCATTAATCCCACTCTCATCACCAGTGAAATAACACCACAAAGGCTGGTATCCCCTCACAAAGTCATGCTTTACTTACACGTGCATAGTACCTGAAACTGGTCCGGCTTCCCCAATGCCTTCCCTCAGGGTGAACACAATCTCTGACTCTGTTTATATCTGTCAGCCAGGGCTCCCTGATTGAACCAGATTAACAGCCCCAATCAGGGGACTCATATTCCACCCGGCTGATCTTGTTACAATCGCATCTTGACATTTGTCACTGAATTCACCCTCCATTAGCATTCCAGGAATTATCACTCACTGGAAATGGAACTGGACCAGCCATATACATATACCATGACTGCAAGAGAAGGTCAGAAGCTAGAAATCCTGCAGCACGTAACTCACCTCCTAACTCCTAAAGTCTTTGCTTTGCCTTTGCAGTTAAGAAGCAGAGCTAGAAAGACAGAGACAAGGCCTTAGTCCTGAATATCAGGGAAAGGGAAGGGACCTGATCTCAGGAGTCATATTGTGCGGACCTTGCAATTGCCTCTAGTTGCTCACACTGGAAGTCACATGAAAATGAGGGTCAGAAGCTTGTTGCTTTTACCTTGTGTTTTACTTCTCTCCCATTCTGCTTTGTGAAGAGGCTGTTGGTGATGGATGAGGAGGAGACAGCTGGATGTGTGTCCTGCTCACTGACAGGTGTCATACATAGTTTTGCTATTCCACTGATATGCACACTCTGTCTCTCCGTCTCTCTTCTCTTTCAGACTCTCCCTCCCTTGCACATGCTATTCTTCTCTCTCTTAATCACTCACTACTGATCCTTCCTCACTCCTTTTCTCATTCACTCATTCGCCAACTCTCTCACTCATATTCCCTCCCTCCCTCACATACTTCTATCTTATGAAATGAAAAACTAGTAGAAGTTGGGAATGAACACATATTGTACTGACTTTGTCTTTTTTATTTGAAAAGGGAGCTCTAGTGCACCCAGTATATTCATTTCCATAGTGCTTTTCAAACTCGATCACGAGCCAGTGTCCAATGCTGCCATTGGAGCTACTTCTTTCAGGGGGTTGCTGCATGCTTGGGAGGCAGATAACCTTGTATTTCCCCTGATTTTCTCCCTGACATGGAGTCCCATTCTTCACTATCTAGCTAGCAGTTGGAGCCTTTTACTCTGCACTGATTCTGTCCATTACCATTCCTTCAGTGACACCAGATCAAAATCCTGGAACTCCCTTCCCGAAAGGATTGGAGGTGTATGTACACCCATTGACAACAGTGATTCAAGACAGTGGCTTGCCACCATATTCTCCAGGGCAACTAGAAATGGGTAAGATTCCCTAGCTGGCGATGCCCACACCCTATGAATGAATAAAAAAAAATGCTTGAACGCCAATTCTCCAGGATTGTCAATTCTCTGGCATATGAAGATAAAGGAGCTGAGCCCAGGGCTTGTCCACTCCCATCGGCTTTCTTTCTCGTTTTTTTCTTCTTTTTAATTTTGCTCCTCGTTATTTCTTCTTTATTTTTTGTTTTGTTTTCTTTTAAGATTGGACAGTGGCAGGTGAAGGAAGAGGCCTACAGCAGCTGCAGCAGCAAAGCTAGAATGAGTCGGAATGCTGGGGTCTCCAGGCAACCTAGGAGGCCCTGGGCTGACTACCCCGGCTAGGGCTTGTAGGCTAGGCCGAGGCTCCAGATCCACAGCTAGGTCCAAGCCATTGACGTAGGTGCCTTAGTGGGGTGACTTATAAACCTTTTCACTGTATTCTGCATGTAAAAGTATGTGTGGCAATAAATTTCTATTCAAATCTGTAAATATCTTGAAAAAAAATCATAGAAATCATTCCAATTGACTAGAAAAATCTTTGAATAGTTCTGTTTATCAAAATAATTTAAATGGGATAAAAAGGCTATTTGTTCAGGCGCTGCTGTCAGAGATTGGAAATCATGTGACAAAGCCTACAGGAAAACATCTAACCTGAGCTGATGATCCTGGAATCCTGCTAATTCTGCCTTCTCAACTATCCCTGATTATGATGGCTCCACTATTAACTGAGTTAACAGCTGCTTGGGCCTGAATCTTTGAAATGTCTCCCAAAATCTCTACATTCTGCCTTCCAAACTTTCTTTAAGGTATTTCATAAAGGATCCAACTTTGACCAGACTTTTGCCTATTTGATTAATGTTACCCCAGTTTGCTTTGTAATGCTTTGAAGAGCATTGGACTGTTTTATTGTGTTAAATGCATGAAACAAGGAACCTCATGACTGGCTTTGTAAATATGCTTTCACCAGATAAATAATTGATTGTGTTAAGTTGGGTTAATTGCTGCAGTTGTTGCCTTCTGTGCGGTAAATTCCTTTGGTTCTATGGTTCTCTTAACATCAGGTATTTGTTTGGTTAAAGAGACATTTATATTGTATTATAGGTTAAAACAAAAACTTAAACGTATATTGTATACAAAGTGTTCCATAAACCAGGGATTGCAATATATCTATCTTTTTACATCAGCTATGTACTATTTTCAAAGTGTATTTTGTCTCTGCTTTGACCATTCTTTCTGCAAACCTGGCACCCAGTGAGTTAGCACCAGCAGTTTTCATAGAGGAAACAAAGTAAGACAGCTAAAACCAGTTCTGGCCTCCACATGAGTTGCATTTTCTTTCCAGCAGAAATGACTGCATTTTGATCAGAAGAAAACCATTTAGCTGGCTGGCTGACAATTTCTATTCTCTTCTCTTAGCCAAAACATAGAAGCAAATTGAAGTACTCTTTCTTTCACCTTACCTCAGACCTGGAAGCGACAGATGTCTGATATAATCAGAACAGATGATCAGTTTGACTGTCCTTAGCTGTTGTGGGTGCCAAGCAATTTTGAACAGAATCAACAAGTGTGGTGGTGGAAAAGCAATAGAAGACTATTTTTAGGACACAGGAGCCCATTCAATTAATACACAACTATTTTCTGAAGCTTTCTGATTCTATCCAGAGCTGGCATTCAGAAAAACACATTGAAGATTGGCTTCTAGGGTGATTAATGGATTACTTGAGTAGCCAAAATCCCTCAACGTAACAAATTGGACAATACTGAACAATTCATTTGATAACTCCCAAGTGTTGTTGATTGTTGATTTTTAGCTAGAAGCATTTTTTATGCTTTGAACATTTACACTTTTATTTCAAGTCTTTGAATAATCAACATGATTATGCCATATTAATTGTGTATGACCTGTTTTAGAATAAAATGTGGTAATGCTCTTCACTTATGCCATTGATATTTCTAAGAAATATTGCATTTTTGTCAGCTTTAGTAAGATAGATCAGACTAATTTAAAAGGAAATTATGGTGCATGTAATGACAGCATCCTCCTAGTTTTTAACAAATTATGTTTTATGCAAAGTACAACTAGTTTTAGATGTTAGTTGAGTGTAGGATCAAGCTTTTATAAGGACTACATTTATTTAATTAAAATATGAACTGGTAAATGAAAGTTTGAATCTCTGTTGTAACCTAAAGGAAATATTGTTTGGAGTGGTCACTTATTGGTTACATAAGGTAATTTATTTTGAAAAAGCTGAGCTTTTGAGACAAGCTGGTGCCAGTTGTCTTCAAATTGAAAAGAAAAACAAAATTCCCAGCAGCAACTCCTGGATTGGATTAAGTAGCAATTTGTCAAAGAACTGAGATTACAGAGAGTAGTTTGGCTCTCAGTCTGCCAAAAGCCTGCAAGCAAGTGAAATCTCCCTCTCCCTCTGGAAATGGAAGACAACTAGCACTAAGAGAAACATATATTTGTAAAAAGAAAAGCTTCTCACGAGACAATACCTAGATCCAATCGACCAGCTACTTAAATGAGCATCACCACAGTTGATAACAATGTGAAATTGATATCAAAATCAAGTGAATTGTGAGAACGTCACCTCATTTCCTATTGTGTCTTGACTCTTGATCTATGCACTTTGCTCCATTTGCCTATATATTTCACCCATAATGGGTGGCACGGTGGCTCAGTGGTTAGCACTGCTGCCTCACAGCACCAGAGACCCGGGTTCAATTTCCCCTTCGGGTAACTGTCTGTGTTGAGTTTGCACATTCTCCCCGGGTCTGCGTGGGTTTCCTCTGGGTGTTCTGGTTTCGTCCCACAATCCAAAGATGTGCAGATCGGGTGAATTGGCCATGTTAAATTGCCCGTAGTGTTAGGTGCATTAGTCAGGGGTGAATGTAGAGGAACGGGTCTGGGTGGGTTGCTCTTCGGAGGGTCGGTGTGGACTTGTTGGGCCGAAGGGCCTGTTTCCACACTGTAGGGAATCTAATCTAATAATATTTCTGCAAAACTCCACGTCCCATCTGTTGTCCCTTCTCTTACTGAATGTATGTTCCCGTGTTTCAATTTGAAGGGGAAAAGTGTAAGTGTGCATATTAGTAATGAGTAATTAATTTTTGGCACACACTAATGTGTGTTATAGTAAACAGGTTTTGGTTGAAGGCTTTTGAGAAGATTTGTAGCTCGAGTAATGGATTTGATTATTGGTTTGCCCGCTGGGCTGATTGGTTTGTTTGCAGGCATTTAGTCACCCTGCTAGATAACATCATCAGTATGCCTTCTGATGAAGCATTGTTGTATGACTCTATTCATTACTTAAGTGACCTGGTCTGTTATGATGGGTTATGTCATTTCCAGTCCTGCACCACAGTAGCTCATATATAGGATCCATTTTTATACATCTGTTGTTCGCATTCTGGGTTGAGAACCAGGCCTGAAGAAATTCCTGTGTGTGTCTTTAGTTAGCTTGTCCCAAGATAGTTACATTATCTCAGCCGAACTGATGGCCCTCATTGACTGAGTGTATGGAGATGAGAATTTGTTATGTTATTTTACTGCCAGTTGGTGTTCGTGTATTCTGGTATCTAATCTCCTTCCAGCCTGTCCGATGTTGTGTTTGTGGCAGTCACTGGATGAAATTTTGTATATTATGTTGGGTTCTGTATGTTATGGCTATAGGGTCTTTCATCCTTGACAGCAGCTGATGTAGTGTGGATGTGGGTTTGGGTGCTACCATGATCCTGAGTGGTTGTAGGAATCTTGCTGTCATTTCCAAGATGTTGTTAATGTAAAGTAGGGTGACCAGTGTGTTCGGCTGTACTGTGTCTTCATGACATTGTCTGTTCCATAGGCATCAGTGGACGAAGCTTGTTGAATATCTATTGTTTGCAATAACATTGTTGGGATGTGCTTCCTCATTTTTGCATAGTTTCAGGGTGCTGCAGTGTATTATTACTCCTTTGAATAGTGTTCTGATACAGCTCAGTTTGTGGGCATTGGGATAGTTGCTGTTGAAATTAAGAATTTAGTCTGTGTGGGTTGCCTTCCTGTATACCTTGGTTTGGAATTCACCATTGGTCATTCTTCCACCATTACATTCAGAAACGAGAGTTGGTTGTTATTATCCTGTTCTCTGGTGATTTTAATACCGGTTAAAATGTTGTTGATAAGTCAGTGTTTCCTCTAACTTAATGGTTTTGATGATGATGAACATATTGTTTCGGTTTTTGCTTTCTTGTTCATTGATGAAACCTGTGTGAGCTTCCTTTATGTTAGGTAGTGGTCGCAGTCAAACATTATCCAGCCTAGAGATTAAATTGGCCATAGTTCACATTTGTGATGAACCCTGGTATAAAGGAGCTCGATTTCCAGTGCACTCTTCTCATTTGGGTTGTGACACTTCCCTATGACCCATCTACACCTTCATTTCGTTCCATTGAATACCATATGGCTTGTGCAACCTCTACCATGACAACACAGTAAGGACAGGAGGGAATAAGTGTGAGAGCATCAAGCTAAGCTTCAAATAATTTTTCAAGATAAACAGAAGCAGCTCAAAACTGGGCATCATTGAGACATCATAAATGATCAGCAGCAGAATTTGATACCAGAAACTTTCTGTTACTAAAAACAATCTTCGTGTTATTCCCCTGATTAGTAATAAAAACTAGGTACACCAGCTTACCAGTAGCAGATGAACTCTCTGTTGTTGAGATCATCCAGGATTCGTGCCTCCTGGCACCATATTCAGGCCCAGCTGTGCACTGGTCAAACACTACCAGCCGCTATTAACTTTCATTATATATGTCCCTAGAACATAGAACAGTACAACACAGTACAGGACCTTCGACCTACAATGTTGTGTCAACTGCCTATCCTTCTCTAAGATCAAACTAACCTAAATACCTTATATTTTATATCATCCATGTGCCTATCCAAGAGTCACTTAAATGTCACTTGTGTATCTGACTCTACTACAAATGCTGGCGGTGCATTCCACGCACCCACACACTCTGTGTAAAAAACCTACCTCCGACATTTCTCCTAAACCTTCCTCCAATCACCTTAAAATTATGCCCCCTCAGGATCGCCACTTCCACCCTAGAAAAAGTTTCTGGCTATCCACTCTATCTATACCTCTCATCATCTTGTACACCTCTATCAAGCCATCTCTCATCCTTTTTCATTCCAATAAGAAAAGCCCTAGCTCCCTAAACCTTTCTACCTTTCTTCATAAAACATGCCCTCCAGTTCAGGTAGCATCCTGGTAAATCTCCTCTGTGCCCTCTCTAAAGCTTCCACAAACTTCCTATAATGAGGAAATCAGAACTGAAAAAAATATTCCAAGTGTGGTCTAACCATGGCTTTATAGACCTGCAGTATAACCTCATGGCTCTAAAACTCAATCCCTGCTCATGAAAGCCAACACACCATACGCCTTCTTAACAACCCTATCAACTTGGATGGCAACTTTGAGGAAATGAAAAATAAATACTTCTGATGGCAAATAGTGGCACGGGTGATGTTTCTAAATCTATTACCTCTTTTTATCATAATTTTTCTGATTGACTGTTATATTAGCTGCAGCTACAAGAATGAAACTAAAATGGCTACCTGCCAGTTTTACCCATAACATTGACTTCTCCACCTCCTGATGCTGCCTGGCTTGCTGTGTTCTCCCAGCCTCCTGTTTGTTTACCTGCCTTAAACAAGGCTGTAACTTTGATGGACACCAGGATAGGATAGCCATTCACCTCCTCCTGGCACATTTGTTTTCCTTGTGTTTCTCTGAACCTTCGTTGTAATGTGGCCACAGTGACAATGAGCTCTGGGGACTGGATTGGATTCATTGGTCATGTTTTCAATGAACTTCTGCGAGGACTATCAGAAACAGAGCAGACCCTTAGTACTGTGACAGTTAGCATTCACATCTCACCCAAATGATATTTAAGCATAGCCTTCAATATTGTTGGATAGGGAGTACTCTGACAAGTGGGCCATGGAACACCTCTGCATGGACTTTTGACATTGTGGATCTTAGTCCAATGTACGGAGCACAGTCCATGTCACACAAACACAGTACTAGAGTGCAAGGGCAGTAGGATTACCAAAACTATAAACACCACCCCTCACTCTCAACCCACCTCAAACATTACCCAAGAAAGGCAGTGTTGTATGTAAGAACAAGTTGTTAAATATTTACTTTTCAAAGTGAGAATAAATTAGTTCTATGCCCTTGTGCAACAACTGAGACCTTGTATTGTCTTTGTGAATTGTAGTCCAAAGGTGCCATTTTTGAGTTTACCTGTTGCCACTTAACAGACTATGACAGTGTGCAATGACCAGTTGCATTGTCATGATTGCTTGTGGTCACGACTTATATCTGACATAGTTAATCACTGCATTTATTTCACATACAGGAGTCTATCATTACAGACATTTTGAACCTGTTCTATGTAGGTGCCTGATTAATGCAACTGCACCTAGAAGGACCCCATATCACTCACATCTGTCTCATCCTAAGACACTTACTTTGCCCAGTCTAGGTATGGTTGGAGTCATTTTCTCATTTATTTTATGTATTTGCGATTCAGATGAGCAGAAAGACAACATGGGTTTCATTTCTCAAAGTGAATCACAGACTCAGTCCGTTATTCTAGGTGACCCCACCACTGTCCCCAATCTTTATGTTTCCTTTCTTTCTTGAGCTTCCTGTCAACACTACCAACACTGAGCTTCCACATTTCCCATCAAACTCTTTCATTTAAGTCTTCTTGTCCTCACATGACACCCTGAGCTCCCGACCTCCAGCCTTGTAGTGCACCACTTCCCCCTGTTGAAGCCAAGGCGATGGTGACTGTCAGTGTCTGCCCCATCCTGCAGTAATGCATGTCCTTGAATGCACTATTGTCGCCACTGTTAAATGTTGAGTTGTTCCCCATCACAATTATTATTCCCTCTGCAACCCAACGTGCTGCCTTCAATCCTCACAATTGACTTCCCCAGAACTGTCTTCTGATAGACTCCCATGAATTTCAGTGAACAGAGCCCCAAGACTGACCATGGCTCACCTTGCTGACTGACTTGAAACCATAGCCCTGACTGATAAGTGACCAGATTCCTGACTGTTGGCAGATCAATATTGCAAAGACAATGAGCACTGACAACATCTTACTTGTGGTGCTAAAGATATGATCTCCAGAACTAGCTTTGCTCCTAATTTCTAACACAGCTACAACACTGATTTAATGAAGTGGAAAACTGCAGTGATGAGACCTATTCTCAAAATGTGGGACAAATCTAATTTGGTCAGTACTGCCGCATCCACCCATTCATAGTCATCTGTAAAGTGATGGAATGTGTTGCCTTTAGTGTCATCAAACTGTATTTACTCACCAGGACACTCAGTTTGCCAGGATTACATCTTGGGACCTGGGTTCAAAAATTAACAAAATAGGTGCACTGTAGATATGAAACTACATATATGGCATCAAGAAATGCTTGCAAAATTGAACACAATGGGAATCAGGAAAAACTGTGGTTAAAGTCAAACTGGTATAAAGGAAGTTAGTCATAATTGGGTCCAATTATCTCTGTTGGGGGGCATGGTGCAGGATGTTTTCAGCGTAGTGTTCAAGGCCCAAACATTTTCAGCTGCTTCAAAAGTAACCTTCCTTCCATCATAAAATCAGAAGTGGAATGCTCACTTCTGATTGCACAGTTTATAGTTCCATACATTGCACTTCCAATATTGGAGCAACTCATGCCCACATGCAGCATAATCAGCCCAAATTTCAGGTTTGGGCTCATAAGTGACAGGTAACATGTGTACCCTACTAGGGTGAGACTATAATTATATCAAGAACCTCTGCTCAACATTCAGTTGTACTACCTTTGTTGAATCCCCCAACATCAAAATCCTGCCGACCACCATTGACCATAAACTTTACTAGACCAGAAGTATTTTTAACATAGAAGTTAAAGCTGGGAAATCTGAGACAAGCAACTCACTTCCTGACTCCTCAAAACTAATCTACTATTTAGAAGTTACTATCACTCACTGTGATAGAAATGTTTGGATGAATACAGCTCTCAAAATGCTCTAATAACACAAGCAAGGACAAAGTAGCCTTTACATGCACTTAAACACTCATTCCTCTATCAATGTGTATACCATCTCAAAGAATGCAATGAGAAAACTCAGCAAAGCTCCTTCAACTGTATCTTCCAAACACATGACCCTATCAGGGAAATAGACACATGGAAACAGAACACCTGAAAGTTCTGCACCAAGACACACATTATCCTGATTTGGAATTATATCTCTGCATCGTCACTAGGTCAGAAATCTGGAACTCCCTACTTAACAGCACTATGGGTATACTACACCATGTGAATTGAGCATTTCAAGATGGAGACTCACCACATTTGCAATTAAATACAATTAGAAACAGGCATTAAATTGTGGCTTTACCAGTGATACTTATATTGTTTGAAAGGGAAATAAAATCTTGAAAGGTAATCTGTGATCTCGAGATTGTGGTTTTGTGAGGTTGAAACTGGATCAGAACAGCAAGATTAATGTATTGATAATATCAGCCATCTGAGTTCATAAGTAATTATTCCTGCTGAAGACAGACCAAAAAATTAAGTTTGCATTGTTCGTTTGGAGAAAACACACCCATTTTCATTAGTATGTGATCTAATTTAATGCAATATTCTTTGAAGCTCATTATGTTTCAACCTTCAGTTTTTTGGCATTGATTTGATTTCCTTGCTCGTTTATCTTAATGAATGCCAGTCACAATGTACTCCATTCTCGTAAATTTTGGAACTCTGCTTTGCCAATTATTCTATAATTCTTTTCTCCTGGAATTAGATGATCCTCTTAGGATACATAGCAGAAATATAAAAATGATAATTGCTGCAAACTTTGAACAAACTATTTGGAAATTCTCAAAACACCAATCAGCATCTTAAATAAAGTTGGTTGCCATTTGAATTGAACCTTTCTCAACCTGGCATAGTTTATTAAAGTGACTCTTTGTAGGTCAGAAGGATTAAAGTGCTGTTTACTCTGAGAGTACCTCCTCTATTAGATATTCACAACTTAGTTAGTTCTACAAAACATTTTCCAGTTTGACTACAGTGTTGCATATTCAAATTTTATTCCCTCTTTCTCTTTAAATTATTGTATCTTTTTATTACCTATTTCTGAATGGCAATCTGTTACTTATACTTTGGAATTAATAAGGCCTGATTTTAACTACTTGTGGAGGAAAATGAGTGGCTGCAAGGTGCTCATCTATTCTGGCTAACAGGACGCTAAACCATTTTAAGCCTCAGGCCTCCCTCCCATTCAGCTGGATGCCATACAAACGCCCCTTTTGTACATACAAATGCCATACAAAGATCCAAGAGTGAGAGAAATTAGAGTCGAGAAGGGGAGGGTAAGAAAATTCTGGAAGTACCTCTGACAGGCTGTCAGCAGCTTTGTTCTTTTTGGTGGGCCCAGACGAATAAAAAATTTCTCCTCGTACCCGAAAATAGAAAATTTATTTTCAACACTTCTTATTTAGTGGCCTTTAAACAGGGGGCGGCACAATGGTTAGCACTGTTGTCTCATAGCACCAGGGACGTTGGGCGACTGTCTGTGTGGAGTTTGCACATTCTGCCTATGTCTGCGTGGGTTTCCTCCGGGTTCTCCCGTTCCCTCCCATAATCCAAAGATGTACAGGTCAGGTGAAATGGTCATGCTAAGTTGCCCATAGTGTTAGGTGCATTAGTCAGGAGTAAATATACTGTAAGGGAATAGGTCTGGGTAGTTTACTCTTCAGAGGGTCGGTGTGGACATGTTGGGCCAAATGACCCGTTTTCATACTGTAGGGAATCTAATCTAAGCACCCTCCATTCATTGTTAGAATGAAGTTGCTGTCAGTATTCTATGTAAGTCATAGATTCTGATTTGCATAATTTAATGAGACTGTCACCCAATTTAACATAAGCATTAGGTGATAACTGTAGTTTGATATATCATGCTTTCTCTCCATTTTACAGACTGTACCTCTTACTTCTGTGAAATTTAAAAAAAAACTAAGAGTTCCTCCTATTTCCCTACCATTTGGTATTGTTTCAAAGACAAGCTACTGCAAATTGTTGTTGTTCCATGATCTTCAATCAGTCTAGTTTGTATCCTCATGATTGCAACTTGGAAAAAAATTGCCAAGATGCTCTTGAAGCCAAGAATCTGAATTACTGACCTAAGCTTTTATGAAAAAACCCAAACCAAACTGTAGAATGCCAAGCAGAGCCATGAGATACAAGCTGGATGGCACACAAAGTCCTGTTCACAAAACACTCACAACATTTCCATTTAGAATCTGTCAGATGATCCCAATTACACCACAGATGTATTATCAGGTATCTTTTATAAGCCATTAATTGATATGTTAGATGCAAAACATCACCCAAAGCAGATGTAAATTAAGTAATGAAGAAAACTTTGTTTAATTTTCTGATCAGGCTCAGCCAGCTGCTCACTTACACAATATTAATAATTAATCAGTTCTTCATATATCACACCACTGCAGTCATAAAAATAAAATAGTTGTGGCTCTAACATCATAGGATAGTTAATATTCTGTTTCAATCGCGTGCCTTTACTCTGGTTTCTACTTTGTGTGAGTCTCTGGGTTTGTGTTGTTAATTATTCTTTGCTGCATTAACGGTCACTTCACCCCCTTCCTTGAATGGAATAATTCCTATAAAGTGAAATTATTTTACCAGAAAAAAATGAAAGTTGATCTATGCTATGAATCCTAGCCAGTCAGGAAACCTTTTTCTGTAATTGGAAGGTATATTTGACTAACGAATATCTAGCTTCCATGGAAACTTTATCTCATAATTAGACTTTAGAAGCTGACCTTTCACTGATCAATTCTAATCACACAAATTGAGTTGACAATATTTAATAGTTAGGATTAATAACCAAAGTGAAACATTTTTGCAGACTGAATTTTTCTCTGCTAACAAATAGTAAGCCAATCATTCATCAGGGATGCACTAGCTTAGTCTCATGGGATTTTCTGAAATTGATTCGAGTAATTTTGTGTCATAAGCTCTCAGCCCAACGTGACCTTGATGCTGGAATCTTTAATGGAAATGGTGTCGGAAACTGTGGAAGCTGCATCTGCTTGTAAAAAAAAGACAATTCAATCTCTTTTCATGTGGTTTTAGGATTAAACTTGTGAGTTTGGGTTCAAGACAGACTGATTGAGGAAAAGACCTGTCTTCAAGCATGGGGTTCTGTAGAACTCTTTTTCTTGCATGCTAACACTATGTACAGAAACACCTAGTAATTTAAGAGGTACTGGGTTCAGAGTTTATTGTTACATTGTTAAGAGACTGTTATCAGCTTGTGTTTTTCTCTTCACTCTAACTAATTCCATTTCCACTGTGCTACATATGACCTCTGGGAAGGTTGCTCTAGGATCTTTAAGCCCTTACACAGCTGGTATAATCCCAACTGATGGTATCACTTGGCAAGTCAGATCAAAGAATAAATTCTGCTTTGTTAAATCATTTTAAAAAATAGCTAATGTGGTGGCCAGAAACCAAAACACTGTCACACAAGGCTGTAGACTTTCTTTAACAACAGAACTTTATTACATCAAAAAGAAACCAAGCTACCTAAACATAGAATACAGATAGAATGATTTTAAAACATACAGCAAAGCAAGTTTCAATCTGTTTCCTGAAACATCCATAACAGAGAATCAAATCCAGAGATAGTATACCTCTATATCAAATCTTCAAGTTCTACTTTAACCAATTCTTCACAGTTTCTTGCCTATAAACTATCTACCTCTTTAAAACATCCCAGAAAATAATCTTTTTGGGAGATAAACTATATTTGTTTATGGCTCTGGTCAGATTTCATTTGAATTAGCAGAAGACCTTCCAATGTATGGGCTTTAAAAACTCAAATCAATCCTTAAGTATTCTGAACTAAAAATTAATGGCTTTCAGTATTTACTCTGTGTAAAACTACAGGATTACCATTTTATTCCAGTAACATTCCAAGGATCCAAAGTAACTTGTGATCTGACATAGATTAGGTCACTGATCAGAAAGAATTGTCAGAACTAGATTTTTAAAAAAGCCTTCACAGAAGCTCTAGTACCCATATTCCACATTTTGAAATCCAGTTGGACAGAAAAAGGAGTAGATAATGATATGGCTAGGAGGATAATAGCTATTGTAAATGTCATACAATGAGTTGTGTGTAATAGCAGACTAGGTGATAGCAAGATTCTGGATTAGTGGTGCTGGAAGAGCACAGCAGTTCAGGCAGCATCCAAGTAGCTTCGAAATCGATGTTTCGGGCAAAAGCCCTTCATCAGGAATAACTTTTGCCCGAAATGTCGATTTCGAAGTCTTTATTCCTGATGAAGGGCTTTTGCCTGAAACGTCAATTTCAAAGCTTTATTCCTGATGAAGGGCTTTTGCCCGAAACGTCGATTTCGAAGCTACTTGGATGCTGCCTGAACTGCTGTGCTCTTCCAGCACCACTAATCCAGAATCTGGTTTCCAGCATCTGCAGTTATTGTTTTTACCTATGTGATAACAAGGCCTGGTGTTGGGGTTAGGAGCAAGGACATGGGAGAGGTCAAGCCCTAAAGTTATTGAACTTGACATTGAGTCCAGAAGGCTGCAGGGTCCTCAAGTGGAAAATGAGATATTATTCTTCGAACTTGTGCTGAGCTTCGCTGCAACAAGCCTAAGACAGAGATGTTGGCCAGAGTATGCGGTGGTGTGTTGAAGTGGCAGGAAACTGGAAGCTCAGGGTCTTTTCTGCGGGAAGAAGGTCACACAGTCTATGCTTCATTTCCGCAATGTGAACAGGTGAATGCAGACTAAATTATGTGAAGTGCTTGTAAAGCATTGCTTCACCTGAAGCTGTGCTTGGGCCCTTGGATATTGAGGACGGACAAAGTAAACAGGCAGATGTTACACTCTCTGTGTTTACAAAGGAAGGTACCATGAGGCTGTGGATGGGGATTTGGGGTGGTGTTGGCGGTGAAGGAAGAGTGGATCAGGGTGTCCTGGAGGGAATGGTCCTTGCAGAAGTTGGACAAGGGAGGTGAGGGGAACATGTATCTGGTGGTGGAGGTGTTGGAAATGGAAAATAATGATCCTCTGGATGAGGATGTTGGTGGGATATTAGGTAATAACAATGGGAACTCTATCGGTGCTGCAGGAGAGACAAGAGGGGTGATGGCAGAAGTGCGGGAGATAGGTGGATCCAATTGGGTGCCCTGTCAACAATGGTCCTCGGGAATCCTTGGTTGAAGAAGAAGGGCCCAATACCTTCCAGGTGAAGCAGCACTTTCCCTGTACTTCACAGAATCTAGTCTACTGTATTCACTCCTCACAATGTGGTCTCCTCTACACTGGGGAAGTGAAGCATAGACTGTGTGACCACTTCAAAGAACACCTACATTCTGCTCACAAAAAAGACCTTGAGTTTCCAGTTGCCTGCCATTTCAACACGCCAAGGTAAAAACAATGACTGCAGATGCTGAAAATCAAATACTGGATTAGTGGTGCTGGAAGAGCACAGCAGTTCAGGCAGCATCCAACGAGCAGCGAAATCAACGTTTCGGGCAAAAGCCCTTCATCAGGAATAAAGGCAGTGAGCTTGAAGCATGGAGAGATAAGCTAGAGGAGGGTGGGGGTGGGGAGAGAGTAGCATAGAGTACAATGGGTGAGTGGGGGAGGAGATGAAGGTGATAGGTCAAGGAGGAGAGGGTGGAGTGGATAGGTGGAAAAGAAGATAGGCAGGTCGGACAAGTCAAGGAGACAGTGACTGAGCTGGAAGTTTGAAACTAGGATGAGGTGGGGGAAGGGGAAATGAGGAAGCTGTTGAAGTCCACATTGATGCCCTGGGGTTGAAGTGTTCCGAGGTGGAAGATGAGGCGTTCTTCCTCCAGGCGTCTGGTGGTGAGGGAGCGACGGTGAAGGAGGCCCAGGACCTCCATGTCCTCGGCAGAGTGGGAGGGGGAGTTGAAATGTTGGGCCACAGGGTGGTTTGGTTGATTGGTGCGGGTGTCTCGGAGATGTTCCCTAAAGCGCTCTGCTAGGAGGGGCCCAGTCTCCCCAATGTAGAGGAGACCACATCGGGAGCAACGGATACAATAAATGATATTGGTGGATGTGCAGGTGAAACTTTGATGGATGTGGAAGGCTCCTTTAGGGCCTTGGATAGAGGTGAGGGAGGAGGTGTGGGCACAGGTTTTACAGTTCCTGCGGTGGCAGGGAAAAGTGCCAGAATGGGAGGGTGGGTCGTAGGGGGGTGTGGACCTGACCGGGTAGTCATGGAGGGAACGGTCTTTGCGGAAGGCGGAAAGGGGTGGGGAGGCAAATATATCCCTGGTGGTGGGGTCTTTTTGGAGGTAGCGGAAATGTCGCCGGATGATTTGGTTGATGCGAAGGTTGGTAGGGTGGAAGGTGAGCACCAGGGGCGTTCTGTCCTTGTTACGGTTGGAGGGGTGGGGTCTGAGGGCGGAGGTGCGGGATGTGGACGAGATGCGTTGGAGGGCATCTTTAACCACGTGGGAAGGGAAATTGCGGTCTCTAAAGAAGGAGGCCATCTGGTGTGTCCTATGGTGGAACTGGTCCTCCTGGGAGCAGATACGGCGGAGGCGGAGAAATTGGGAATACGGGATGGCATTTTTGCAAGAGATAGGGTGGGAAGAGGTGTAATCCAGGTAGCTACGGGAGTCGGTGTGTTTGTAAAAAATGTCAGTGTCAAGTCGGTCGTCACTAATGGAGATGGAGAGGTCCAGGAAGGGGAGCGAGGTGTCAGAGATAGTCCAGGTAAATTTAAGGTCAGGGTGGAATGTGTTGGTGAAGTTGATGAATTGCTCAACCTCCTCGCGGGAGCACGAGATGGCGCCAATGCAGTCATCAATGTAGCGGAGGAAGAGGTGGGGAGTGGTGCCGGTGTAATTACGGAAGATCAACTGTTCTACATAGCCAACAAAGAGACAGGCATAGCTGGGGCCCATACGTGTGCCCATGGCTATGCCTTTGGTCTGGAGGAAGTGGGAGGATTCAAAGGAGAAATTGTTCAGGGTGAGGACCAGTTCGGCCAAACGAATGAGAGTGTCAGTGGAAGGGTACTATTGGGGACGTCTGGAGAGGAAAAAACGGAGGGCTTGGAGGCCCTGGTCATGGCGAATGGAGGTGTAGAGGGATTGGATATCCATGGTGAAGATAAGGCGTTGGGGGCCAGGGAAACGGAAGTCTTGGAGGAGGTGGAGGGCGTGGGTGGTGTCTTGAACGTATGTGGGGAGTTCCTGGACTAGGGGGGATAGGACAGTGTCAAGGTAGGTAGAGATGAGTTCAGTGGGGCAGGAGCATGCTGAGACAATGGGTCGGCCAGGGTGGTCAGGCTTGTGGATCTTGGGAAGGAGGTAGAACCGGGCAGTGCGGGGTTCCTGGACTATGAGGTTGGAAGCTGTGGGTGGGAGATCTCCTGAGGTGATGAGGTTCTGTATGGTCTGGGAGATGATAGTTTGGTGATGGGGGGTGGGGTCATGGTCGAGGGAGCAGTAGGAAGAGGTGTCCTCGAGTTGGCGTTTGGCTTCAGCGGTGTAGAGGTCAGTGCGCCAGACTACCATTCCAGCTGCTGCCGGGACATTAACCGCCTCAACCTGTCGTCCCCCCTCCCCCACTCCAACCTCTCACCCTCACAACGCGCAGCCCTCCAATCCCTCTGCTCCAATCCCAACCTCACCATCAAGCCAGCGGATAAAGGGGGCGCAGTGGTACTGCTCTGCCCTCATCAACCCTCTTTGTTACTTCTTCAAAAAACTCAATCAAGTTTGCGAGACATGATTTCCCACGCACAAAGCCATGTTGACTATCCCTAATCAGTTCTTGCCTTTCCAAATACATGTACATCCTGTCCCTCAGGATTCCCCCCAACAACTTGCCCACCACTGAGGTCAGGCTCACTTGTCTATAGTTCCCTGGCTTGTCCTTACCACCTTACTTAAACAGTGGCACCACATTAGCCAAACTTCAGTCACCTGCCCTGCCTTATTTCCCAAGAGTAGATCAAGTTTTGCACCTTCTCTAGTAGGTACATCCAAATAATGAATCAGAAAATTTTCTTGTACACACTTAAACTCATCTCCATCTAACCCCATTTAATGTTTGGAAAGTTAAAATCCCCTACCATAACTACTCTATTATTCTTACAGATAGATGAGATCTCCTTACAAATTTGTTTCTGAATTTCCCTCTGACTATTAGGGGTCTATAGTACAATCCCAATAAGGTGATGATCCTTTTCTTATTTCTCAGATCCACCCAAATAACTTCCCTGGATGTATTTCCGGGAATATCCTCCCTCAGTTCAGCTGTAATGCTATCCCTTATCAAAAATGCCACTCCCCCTCCTTTCTTGTTTCCCTTTCTATCCTCCCTGTAGATTTGTATCCTGGAACATTAAGCTGCCAGTCCTGTCCACCCCTGAGCCATGTTTCTGTAATTGCTATGATATCCCAGTCCCATGTTCCTAACCATGCCCTGAGTTCATCTGCCTTCCCTGTTTGGCCCCTTGCATTGAAATAAATGCAGTTTAATGTATTTCTTTTACAGGCCCTTCGGCTCAACAAGTCCACACCGACCCTTCGAAAAGCAGCCCACCCAGACCCATTCCCCTCCATTTACTCTTTCACCTAATATGACGGGCAATGTAGCACGGCCAATTCACCTAACCTGCACATCTTTGGACTGTGGGAGGAAACTGTGGGAGGAAACCATTCTCAACTGCGCCAGTCTCAGATTGATCTTTTTCCTCTCTATCTCCCTTGGTCCCACCCCCTCACCTTACTAGTTTAAATCCTCCCGAGCAGCTCTAGCAAATCTCCCTGCCAATATGTTAGTCCCCTTCCAATTTAGGTGCAATCCGCTCTTCTTACAGGTCACTTCGACCCAAAAGAGATTCCAATGATCCAAAAATGTGAATCCTTTGCCCACATACCAGCTCCACAGCCATGCATTCATCTCCTCTATCCTCCCATTCTTGCCCTCACTAGCTCGTAACACTGGGAGTAATCCAGATATTACTACTCTTGAGGACCTTTTAAATTCCTGCCTAACTCTCTGTAATTTCCCTTCAGAATTTCAACCTTTTCCCTTCCTATATTATTGGTTCTAATATGTACAATGACCTCCTGCTGGCTCCTCTCCCCCTCGAGAATGGAATGAGCTGCTAGAGGAAGTGATGGAGGCTGGTACAAATACAGCATGTAAAAGGCATCTGGATGGGTATATGAATAGGAAGGGTCTTAAGGAGTATGGGCCGGGTGCTGGCAGGTGATTGGGTTGTGATATCTGGTCGGCTTGGATGACTTGGACCAAAGGTTCTGTCTCTGTGCTATACATCTCTATGACTCTTTGACTCTATGAACCCTGACTTGCTTTGCACCACATAGTAATGAACAAAAGTCTCCATATGGTTGGGACTGAGAAAGAAATGGGAGTCTGCAGTGATACAAAAACTATCTATTGATATTATGTACACCTTGGACTATAAAATACTTTACAAACCTACGTACAATACTGTCTTTCTTGCGTGATTTATGAATTGGGTGTGGGAGAGAATTTCTTCCACGTGTGTGTTTGTGCGTGTGAGAAAGAGAGATAGAGAGAGAAAAAGAAAGAGAGACAGAGAAAGAGATCGGGTCAACAATGTGCAAGACCCATATAGCAACATCCCATTGACCTCCTTATGTAATGTCTCCAAGTCCCAATGTTTTGAGGATGCTGTTCAAATGTAATTTGTGTATGCTGCAACTGCTGAATGATCATATTACTGAGGAGCTACTGTGTTTCTGATCCTCCTTACATATGCTCATTGGAATCATACCCAATAGATTCAGGCAGCATAGCTACTGCTGCCTCTGTGGCTACGTCACAAAAAAATGTCCACAAAATGGATGGGGATCCCTTGCTTCTGGAAGCCCAGAATGAGCTGCATTCTCTAGCAAATGTGAAGCAAACTTCTAATACAGCCTTTCCAGCAAAAAGTGCCCTCATGGTGTCGGAGAGCCACAGTCACTTGTCTTCCATGGAATGCTGAAAGTTGAGAGAGTGGCATCGGTGCTACGGTCTGTTTAGAGGTGGTGGTCAGAATGCCATGTCATGGTGTCTAACATATCTCCAATGCTGCACCTTTTGCCACTGGGGTCAATGAGGGCCATTAGATGTCTCCTCCATTTTAAGGTCTCACACAGGTCATGTCTGGATGTTGTGTTAAAAAAAAGAACATGAAGGGCAAAATGTTTACACAGGGAGTGGTTTATCTGTGGAACAAACTACCAGAGAAAGTGATGGATTCAGGTACAGTTACACAATTTACAAGACTTTTGGATTTGTTCTTGAATAAGAATGGTTTAGAGGGATATGGGCCAAGACCAGGCAGGTGGGAGTTAAGTTTGGTAACATTGTCGGTGTGGACTGGTTGGACCAAAGAGTCTGTTTCTGCGCTGTATGACTCTATGTACAGACAGAGGACTTAATCATTAGAAATGTTTATTCTAGATAACTGCTCTCAATAACAAGGCTATGTGACAGATAATGAGTAAACACAAGAAGAAGTGCGGATGCTGTAAGTCAGAAATAAAACCAGAAATTGCTGGAAAAGCTCAGCAGGTCTGGCAGCATCTGTGGAGAAAAATCAGAGTTTGTGTTTTGGGTCAAGTTGTGAAAAAGGTTCATTGGACTTGAAATGTTTACTTTGACTTCTCTTCACAGATACTGCCAGACTTGCTGAGCTTTTCCAGAAATTTATAAATACATTAAGGACCAAAGGGTAACTCGGGAAAGAATAGGGCCCCTCAAAGATCCGTGAGGTGGCCTTTGTGTGGAGTGGCAAGAGATGGGGAAAATACTAAACGAGTATTTACTGTGGAAAAGGACATGGAAGATATAGAATGTAGGGAAATAGATGGTGACTTTTTGAAAAATATCCATATTACAGAGGAGAAAGTGCTGGATATCTTGAAATGCATAAAAGTGGATAAATCCCCTGGACCTAATCAGGTGTACCCTAGAAGTCTGTGAGAAGTTAGGGAAGTGATTGCTGGGCACCTTGCCGAGATATTTGTATCATCAATAGTCACA
The DNA here is from genome assembly GCF_047496795.1 of Chiloscyllium punctatum. Taxonomy (NCBI): domain Eukaryota; kingdom Metazoa; phylum Chordata; class Chondrichthyes; order Orectolobiformes; family Hemiscylliidae; genus Chiloscyllium; species Chiloscyllium punctatum. The sequence continues at coordinate 79,361,404 of NC_092745.1, forward strand.
GGTGAGGTGCCAGAAGACTGGAGGTTAGCTAACATGATACCATTATTTAAGAAAAGTGTTAAGGAAAAGCCAGGGAATTATAGACCGGTGAGCCTGACATTGGTGGTGGGCAAGTTGTTGGAGGGAAGCCTGAGGGACAGGATTAACATATATGAAAGGCAAGGACTGATTAGGGATAGTCAGCATGGCTTTGTCACAGAATCATAGAGTGATAGAGATGTACAGCACAGAAACAGACCTTTTGGTCCAACCTGCCCATGCTGACCAGATATCCCAACCCACTCTAGCCCCACCTCTCAACACCTAACCCATATCCCTCCAAACCCACCCTATTCACATACCCATCCAAATGCCATTTTTCTTGTGATCTGCTACCAAGCTGATTGGATATGCATATAAATACCCCCATTATTATTGTAATTGTGTACTTTCCCATGCCTTTTACTTCTCCTGATTTATTTTCTTCCCCACATCTTCACTACTGCCAGGAGGCCTATGTATAAATCCTATCATGGTTTTTCTCCATTTCAGTTCCTCAGCTGAACCCACACAGATTCTATGCCTTCTGACTCTACATGGCATCTTGCTATTGATTTAATTCCATTTCTTTCAAGGCAACCCATCCCCTCTGCCCATCTGCCGGTCTTCTTGATATTGACATCTGTCCTTGGACATTCAGTTCCCAGTTTGATTCCCCTGCAGCCACGTCTCTGTAATACCCACAACATCATAACCTGTCAATTTTGATCTGTGCTACCAACTCATTTACTAGTGTATTAATACAAACTTTCAGAGTTCCCCTTATCTCATCGGATTCTGACCTTTTTCCATACTCTCTATCTCTCATTATTTGTTCTGGGAACTTTAGCACCCTCTCCTGAGCTCGTCTCCCTTTTTTTGTGTGTGGGAAATCATGTCTCAAGGACTTTATTGAGTTTTTTGAAGAAATAATAAAGAGGATTGATGAGAGCAAAGTGGTAGATGTGATCTATATGAACTTCCGTAAAGTGTTCAACAAGGTTCGTCATGGGAGGCTGGTTAGCAAGGTTAGAACTCATGGAATACAGGGAGAACTTGTCATTTTGATAAGTCAGCTTCTTGGCTTAAAGGTAGAAGACTGAAGGTGGTGGTGGAGGGTTGCTTTTCAGACTGGAGGCCTGTGACCAGTGATGTGCCACAAGGATTCGTGCTGGGTCCACTGTTTTTCATCATTTATATAAATGATTTGGATGTGAACATAGGAGGTATAGTTTGCAAATGACACCAAAATTGGAGGTGGCGTAGACAATGAAGAAAGTTACCTTAGAGTACAATGGGATCTTGATCAAATGGGCCAATGGGCTAAGGATTAGCAGATGGAGTTTAATTTAGATAAATGCGAGGTGCTGCATTTTGGAAAAGCAAATCATAGCAGGGCTCATATATGTATTGGTAAGGTCCTAGGGAGTGTTTTTGAACAAAGAGACCTTGGAGTGCATGTCATAGCTTCTTGAAAGTAGAGTTGCAGGCAGATAGTATAGGATAAGAAGGCATTTTGGTTTCCTTTTTAGTCCCAGGCCAGGCTTGAACTGATCTCGGTCATGCTGCAGAAGCATGACCAGGAGATCCAGCGCCTCAGGCAGTGTGTCAGGGAGGTGGAGGAACAGGTTGCGGCCTCTGAAACCACAGCAGAGTCCTCGGCGGGCATGATCCAGGCCTTGGAACGGTGGACACGGGCCTTAGAGGGGCCGGTCAATGACCTTGAAATTCGAGGTTGTCGGAAGAACATCCGTCTGGTGGGGCTTCCTGAATGGGAGGAGGAAGGCCAGCTCGTCAGCCTCTTGGAGCAATGGCTCCCGCAGTTTTTGAAGCTGGAAGTTGAGGCTCACCGTGTGCTGGTCGAGTGGGCCCATCAGGTCACAGTGCGCAGGCCTGGATCGGACCACCGTCCCCACCCGATCATAGTGTGACTCCAGCATTACAGAGATAAACAAATGATGCTGGAAGCCTTGAGAACACTGGGGAAGGAGCCACAGGCTCTGACATATAAAGGATCACAAATTATGTTTTTCCAAGACTTTTCTCCGGTCATGAATCGTAAGAGGAAGGCCTTTGATGAGGTAAAAAGGCGGCTGAGGGAATTGAATATCCAGTATTGCATAAGAGATGTGGCAATATTACATTTCAGCCATGTGTTCAATTTTGACTCGCCTGAAAAGGTAAAGGACTTCCTGGATGCTTTAAAATAGACTGGCTGGCTTGAATAATATGCACAATGATGTTTATTTTGTTTTTCTTTGTAATTTGCCTGGTTTACCAGGTTGTCAGGTGTTTTCTAAAAAAAAATATGTCTGGGTTGTAATTGTTTCTTTTTCTTCTCTCTCTTCTCCCTTCTCTCTCCCCTCCTGTCATCCTTTGTTCTTTTTCTTCCTTATTATTTCCTTTTGCTCTTCTTTTCTGGTATGGAATGGGGGATACTGTGCATTTGGGTGAGGTGGGGAGAGGTTGTATACAGAGGAAGCCCAAATATCGGATTATCCGAAGGGGATCTCAAGGTCCCGATAGAAACATTATGTCAAAGAGCTGTTTCAACCCTGACTGTGTCTTTTCTTTACAGATACAACAATTAAAAACGAACTCTGCTCACTGAAATGCTGCCGAGAACAGTCCTGGACAGTCCATGCACGGTCTCAAAATGATTTACCTCCCGCCCTCTCTCTCTCCTCTCACAATTTTGCTGGAGTTTTACACAGGGGTGTACCATAAATCCCCCTTCCCCAGAAAATCTTTCCAACATTGTCCTGTACAGGGCAAAGGTGGAACCTGTCAAAAAGGCATATGTGTGTTTGTGCCTCACAAAGGCAATAGCATTTTATTGTTGGCGTCCAGTCTGGCTCCTCCGGGGTGGTGGATAGGAGCAGGTCATACAGGGGCGGGGGCACGGACGGGGGGATGGACAGTGAATGGGAATGGACAGGGGTGTGGGGTTGGGGTTGGGGTCAGGGGTGGGTGGGGAGCGGTGTTGGGAGTAAACGGGGTTGGGGGTAAAGTGGGAGTGGATGGGGTTGGAGGCGGGCGGGAGCTGGGTGGGGGCAGACGGGGTTGGGGCTGGGTGGGTGGGGGCAGGGTGGGGGCAGACGGGGTCATGGCGGGCGAGGGGCGGGGTCTCGCGCACAGTGTGCTTTTGCCTAGTGTCCTGAACAGGGAGTGGACTTCACAGAAAACTCCGAGCCCCAGAGGAAATCAATTAACTGAATAATCAATTATCCAAACGAAATAGTGCCAGCCCATCTCATTCATATAATCGAGGTTACTCTGTATTTCTGTTCTACAGGGGTGCCTAGGGTTATAGTATGGAGGGAATGGGTTGAGTGCCCACTTCTAACTTTCTTGTTATAAAATGTGTGTATTTTTTCTCACTTGGTGTTGCCTGATGTGGGGGCAAGACTTCAGTTAGAAGGAGTCATAGTGGGGCTAATGGATGATATGACTGCCTCCTGTGGGCAAGGGGGAAAGTCCCTTTCATTTGTGCGATATGTTGGTATGTTGTAGAAATAGCTGTTGGAAGTTTTGATTTGGTAGTTTTGGAAGTTGTATTTTTAAATCTATATGAACTGTTTATTGTTTTCACTTGGCACAATTTGAGTGAGGTTCTTCCTCCCAGGGTGGCCGGAGGCAGTGCTGGGGGTTGAGGGTGGGGGATGGATGGTCACAGACTGTTTTGGACTGTTATGGCTAGCCATTCGTTTAAATCGTGCACCTGGAATATTAAGGAGAGTCATTCACCAATTAAAGGAAAAAAGATACTGTCAGTCCTTAGAAAGGAGAGGTCGATGTAGCGCTGCTGCAAGAAACACATTTAACCAAAAAGGAGCCTTTGAAGTTGCAGCAGGGAGGGGTTCGAACAGGTGTTTTTCTGACGTTAAGGTTGGAGAGGGTTTTGCCTTTCATTGTAAAGGAGGACCAGGCAGGTTTTATCAAGGGTTATAGGTCTACCAATAATATTAGAAGGGTATTAAACATGGTCCAGGTTTGCCAGCAAGGTTCGATTCTGGGCTTGCTATCCTCCCTGGATGCAGAGTAGAGGAGTGGAGTGGCCGTACCTCTTTTATGTACTCGAGTCGTTTGGTCTTGGAGGGGTTTTTGCCAAGTGGGTGGCAGTGTTACATAGCGACCCGAAAACAGCAGTTCTCACTGATGGTATAGGGTCAGGTAAGTTTCATATCGGCGAAGGCAGCAAAGGTGTCCCCTCTTGCCACTATTATTTACATTGGTGATTGAGCGACTGGCAGAGGCCATCCGGAGGGACCGCAATATAATTGCTCCAGAGGTAAGGTCAGGCAGGCATAAGGTCACCCTCTATGTGGATGACATTCCTCTCTTTTTAACTGATCCAATTACATTGTGCCCCATTTAATACATTTGGTTTGTTGTCTATTTGGTTTGTTCTCAGGGTATAAAATTAACTTTATGAAGTCGGAGGCCATGCCTGTGGGGGGGGGGGGGGCTGACTAGAATATCTGATTTTGGGGATGGAACCCATTTTCCTTTCAGGTGGTCGCAAGGAGGGTTCCTGTGTTTAGCCATTTTTATCACCCCAGCCTTCAATCAATTAGAAAAGGCTAATTTTGAGCAGTTGCTAGAGAAGATAAGGCAGGACCTTCGGCACTGGGAGGATCTTCCAATATCTAGGTTGGGTAAAATAGCTCCGGTCAAATGTCCTTCCTCGCTTATTATATCCCATGTGAATGCTCCATTTGATGCTGCCATGGCAAGCACTATTGAGGCTTTACAGTTGGATTGGATCTTTCATCTGGCATCATTGGTGGCTTCTTATTAAGCTGGATAAATTGCACCTTCACAGGGGATGGGAGGTTTGGATTTCCCGGACTTTAAGAAATATCAGTTGAGCTCCTTACTATCCTATGTGGCTGACTGGGCTTGCCAGGACCCATGGTCAATTTGCTTGGACATCGAGGTCTCTCAGACAAAACGCCCCCTCATTAATTTGTTGTTTATGGACAAGATGAGGACTGTTATGGACCATTGCAGAAACCAAATTGTCCTTAGTACAGTTAAAGCATGGAGAATGATGCGGCACGGTGAGGACAACTTACAAAAGACTTCCCCTTTCACTCCCATTGTGGGAATGTTAGGATTCTGGCCAGGATTGATGGACTCTTGCTTTCAGTTCTGGGAGTCTAGAGAGATCTCTTGTTTGGGAGATTTATTTGATGTCTTTTGAGCAGCTGAGTCAGAAATATGAGCTATCTAGGAAGGACCTCTTTCATTACTTTCAAGTTAGGGACTTCATGTTTAAAAAAAAGTACATTGATGGTTAGTCCCTATAAGTTGGATATGAAGAGGAGAGTACTCCGGTCTACAGCACTCTCTTGGACAGTACCCTTTAGCACTTGTTAAGAAGTAATGTTTCGAAGGACATTGAGTGGTTATGCAAAATCTAGACTCGGGAATTGGGGGTAGAAGTCTCGTCAGAGGTGTGGAAGGATATTTGGGAGAACATAAGGAAGATTTTGATTTGTAACAGGATGCAACTGAAGGTACTCCACAGGGCTCACCTTGCACCAGAGCAGCTTGTGAAATTTAAGACAGGAGCATCCCTAATGTGTCCCAAATGTAAAACAGATGTTGGTACTCTTACTCATTGTTTGTAGTCATGCTACAAGCTTCATAGGTATTGGGATGCCATCGCAAGTATTTTGGAAGAGATTTTGGAAACTGAGATTAACTTGGACCTGGTGTCCCTCCTCTTGGGTCTTCTAAATCTCCTCTCTTTCGACGGGCATGGGAAGAAATTGTTTAATATTCTTTCATTCTGTGCGAGGAAGAACATTCTAATGTGCTGGGTATCAGAGAATTCCCTGGGACTTTTGGGCTGGCGTAGATTAGTTATGGAGCACATCCCCCAGACTTCCTTACAAGTATGGTGCACCAGAAAACGGAACGGTTCTATAGAACATGGCAGTCCTTTCTGAATTATATAGATGCAGACTTGTCAGCTATATTTATCAGGGCCTTTGGATAGTCACGAGGGCCATAGCAGTTCAGTGACCCCTGGGGGGGGAAGAATCCTGAACAAATACGGGTTTGCTCCCGGTGGTGGGGAGCTTTGGTGGGATTGCGCTGAGTGTAGTCATTTAACTGAATATAACTTACGTTACCTTGGTATAACTTGGTTTAATTTTGTTTCTTTTCCTTAGTTGTTTATTGAATTGTAGCTTTTGTAGGTTTTGTTTTCTCCCACTCCTTAGTGGTTGGTGCGGTCGAGTAGTAGTTTGTTTTTTTGTAATTATCATTATATTATAAATTTGTTACACTATTCTGTAGTGATATTGTAATTTTGTAAAGAAATTAAGAATCTTTTTCCTCAATAAAAATAGTTACAAAAAAACTATGTTAACCACGCAAAATTGTCTGCTAACTGAAGCCCAAATGGACTTCAGACAGGCACTATACTGGCTTTATCATTGGAAAATGCAGCAAGTGAAGCATATGAGTTGGTATTCCGATGGAAGTGGACACCCTCGCCTGTTTAGTTGAGCTTGGGGAACAGCACCTGAGTGAAGGTAATTGTATAGTCTCACTCACAACATATCCTGAACAGAAGGACTCTTGGTCAGCCCACAGCAAAACCCCAAAAACAAAAGGCAAGCCTGAGCTAAACAGTTAACATTTTCTTCAAGGTCTGGGTAGCAAGCTATCATTGTTGCTGTAGATACGCAGACTCAAGACAACAGAAGAGTCCCACTAACCCTAAATTTACACAGTATATAAAACTTGAATTGAAAATCAGCAAAATAATAAAATTGCTGCAGTCTCACAAGATAACCAACTTAACCAGTTAAAATTGTTTAAGGGTGTTCATGAAAGGAAATATAGTTGGACAAAATGTCTTGCTAAGAATAAAGATATCTAGGAAAATGTTTGATAGTGTATTACAGTCTGAGTCTGGACAATGTTATAAATCACACAAATCAGCCAAATCACTGAGTGCATTATGTCTTTGAAATTACAGACATCTGTTAATCTTTGTATAATTCAATAAGTCTAGTTCTAAACATCACATTCTCTTTTGTAGGTACATGAAGACATCTGTTTGCAACAATAATCTATGGTTCTGTCTGTTCATTTCTCTGACTCCGTGGGCATAATTTTAGCTTGAGGTGCCTTTTGGAAACAAGATGGGTAGGCAATTAAAATCAACCAAACAATCTATCCTGAGCAACAGTCTGCTTGTCCAGGGAAGTGGAATCGCTGACTATTGTATTTTGCTGTCTTTTATCTTTGCAAAGTTCAGGGCAACTGCCTTTTCCCCCCATGGTGCCAAGAACAAAGCTCAAATAGTATACGAAGAATGGCTGTACAGTCAAACCTGTGAGTTGATGTAATTTCTGAGTAATTGTTTTCAGAATCTACACATGGCTGTCATGATTCTCAAATGAACATTTTTCAAGGGAGTATCCATGCAGTTTCATTCTTACAATTCCAAACCCATGAACTGCCTTCTCCTTCGCATTTATACCTTTTCAACTTTCATGTCATCCAGATCTGTTGTCCTCATTGCAACATTGGTTGTCCAATTTTTACTGTCACTAAGTCTCTGACCTCTAAAAGAAGGCTTCTACATTGATATCAGAGAGAGAGAGATAGAGAGAGACAGAAGTAGCTTGCAAATGCATGTAGATTGTCTTGGTTGGGTCTGGGTGGTATGTAGTTTGAATCAAGAGGACATATGGTCCATGCTGGTTTTCCTCGTCTTCTTCAAAATTATCTGCATTCATGATAAGGGTTGTATCCAGTCTGCGGTTCTTCTCTCTCTCTTCAGCATCATTCACTTCCAGTTGAGCCCCATTGGTATTTTATGTGAAGACAGGGAAGTATGGTCCACTCAAGATGAGGGGAATCTAAAATGAATTTGGAAGACTGAAAGGATCTGGTGCTACAAATGGCCACTGTTTCAGTGGAGAAATGTATCTGGGAAATTGCTATAAGATTAGCAGAGTAACCCCAGTGCATGATGAATGATTAGCCATATATGTAATGGTTTTAAGTGAGTGAAGAATGAGGTAGTGCCCAGGGTGGGCACAGGCAAAGGAGAAAGTGTTCAAGTTAATAACTCTCTTTGGGCATCATTTTACATTCTTGAGAGTGAGGGGTTTCCACTTATTGGTAGTGTCATCTATAAGCATGGTGGATGTTTTGGGGAGGCACCCACTTGGAATAACTAAATTGCTTATTAGGGAAGTTCTGTGTTGGTTTTGGGCAGTAACCATGCCCTACTGCTCTCTGAGCCTACTTACTTAATCATCTATAATGTGTCATGAAATAACTGAAATTTTGTGTGAAAGACGCATTAACATAATTTGAGGATTGAAAAAATAGAAGCAGCATTTGTGATTTATGTGTTTATTTTGCAGAGCGGTGACAATGTTTAGGTTGCATAGTGCTTGTAAAAGGTTGTACTAAAATAATGACAGACTGTGCTAACTATGCACATTTTATATGAGATTTATAATCCTACTAGTTCCAGTGAAATCCAAACAAGCAGATCTGGGAATGCCAACATATCTTCCTTTGGAACTACATTTTTCAATGTTGAAGCAATGTAATTATTAACAATTTTTGAGAAGATTTGTAGCTCAGGTTGATGATAAGTATGTGAGTTAGCTTGCTGAGCCTTTGTTGTGAAAATTCTGGATTCTTCTTTTGCAAATTCATAATTTAATTTGAAATAAAAATGAAAAGGCCTATATAAATAGAATCCAACAGATAAAAGTAAAGTAAAGGGAAGATCAATTTATACATCACATCTCAAATGATCAGGAATATAATGCTTAAGTACACACAAAGTGCAGTGACTATTGTAATGTAGGAGAGCACAGCAATTTTTAAAAATTTACTTGTGTAATGTGGGCATCATTAACTGGGCCAGCATTTATTGCCCATCCTTAGTTTCCCATGAGAAGGTGGTGATTAACTGCCTTCTTGAACTGCTGCAATCCTTGTGCTACAGATCAGCTTTATAGGGACAGAATTCCTAAATATTGACCCAGTGATACTGTAGGAATAGTTATATATTTCCAGGTCAGGATGGTGATTGGTTTGGAGGGAAACTTGCAGGTAGTGTACTCCCATGTATCTGCTACCCTCTGGATGGAAGTTGTTGTGAGTTTTAAAGATGCTATCTCAAGATCTTTGGTGAACTTCTGCAGTATGTCTTGCACATCCTACACACTGCTGCTACTGAGCATTGGTGGTGAAGGGATTGGATGTTTGTGAATGTGGTGCCAATCAAGTATACTGATTTGTCCTGGATGGTGTCAAGCTCCTTGAATGTTGTTGGAGCTGCACCCATCCAGGCAAGTGGGGAGTGCCCAAACACACTCCTGACTTGTGCCTTGTGGATGGTGAACCGAATATGAGGAGTAAGCAGGTGATTTATTCACTGCAGTATTCCTAGCCTCTGGCCTGCTCTTGCAGCTACTTTATTTATATGGATGAAATACTTATAGATATCCACATCAAGATCTCACAAATTGCACTGAGGTAAATGATCAGCAACTTGATTTAAGTGCTTCTTTTCAACTGAATAAATGTTGGTTTTCAACTGCTCAGAGGGCACAAAAAAAACATTCTGCCCTGGCAAGTTCAGTGAATTTTTTAAAGTTGTAAAGTGAGCAACAATGTGAAAATTTATAAAAGCAAATTACTGCGGATACTGGAATCTGAAACCAAAAGAGAAAATGCTGGAAAATTTCAGCAGGTCTGGCAGCATCTGTAAGGAGAGAAAAGAGCTGATGTTTCAAGTCTAACTGACCCTTTGTCAAAGCTAGGGTCAGTTAGACTCTAAACATCAGCTCTTTTCTCTCCTTACAGATGCTGCCAGACCTGCTGAGATTTTCCAGCATGTGAAAATTTATGTTACATATTATTTTTGTGACCTTTTTGGCAAATCATTTCTGTTAAAATTTGACCCAAGTTTCTTCTTGAGAATTTTTAGTTGCTGCCTTTATAACTTACAGTATTGACATTCCAAAATGGGATTTGTTTCATAACAGTACTGCACCAGTCAAAAGTCACCTTGTTTATTTGCTTGATTTTCTAGGCCTACTTATTTGACAATATTGTGACTAAATTCATCTATGTTCAAATGAGCCTTTTGCATGTTTCATGCCTTAAGTTTAATTTTACTCGAAGACTTAAGCCCCATCAAGTAACTTGGGTTTAGACTTGATATTTTTTCCTGAAGCTGAAACCTGGCACCAGGGTGCATGAACACCATTTCGCCACCAAAAAACACGACCCACTACCACTAGTTTCCATATGTACAGACAAAGAAGGACACCACTTCGACAGACACCACTGGGACAACACACACACCCTAGGACAGGAGAAACAAAGACAAACACGAGAATTCTTAGGGGCGTGGCATTCTAACTAGAACTCCATCAATAAACACATCGATTTAGATCCTATCTACCTTCCCTTGAGAAAAAAACAGAAATGACATCACCCATCTTAAGAACCAAAACCGATAAATAGACAGGTGGGACATGTTTCATGCCTTGGGAGACTGTGGGAGGTGGGAGACACAAGGTGGGAGACTGTGTATTGAGTCGGAAGAGATAGGAGAGGTCTTGAACAAGTACTTCTCTTCAGTATTTACGAACGAGAGGGACTGTATTGTTGAAGAGGAGAGTGTGAAACGGACTGATAAGCTAGAAGAGATATCTGTTAGGAAGGAAGATGTGTTGGACATTTTGAACAACTTGAGGATAGACAAGTCCCCCGGGCCTGACGGGATATATCCTAGGATTATGTGGGAAGCAAGAGAGGAAATTGCAGTACCGTTGGCAATGATCTTCTCGTCTTCACTGGCAACGGGGGTGGTACCAGGGGACTGGAGAGTAGCGAATGTTGTGCCCCTGTTCAAAAAAGGGAATAGGGATAACCCCGGGAATTACAGGCCAGTTAGTCTTACTTCTGTGGTAGGCAAAGTAATGGAAAGGGTACTGAGGGATAGGATTTACGAGTATCTGGAACGGCACTGCTTGATTAGGGACAGCCAGCACGGATTTGTGAAGGGTAGGTCTTGCCTTACAAGTCTTATTGAATTCTTCGAGGAGGTGACCAAGCATGTGGATGAGGGTAGAGCAGTGGATGTAGTGTACATGGATTTTAGTAAGGCATTTGATAAGGTTCCCCATGGTAGGCTTATGCGGAAAGTCAGGAGGCATGGGATAGAGGGAAATTTGGCCAATTGGATAGAAAACTGGCTAACCGGTCGAAGTCAGAGAGTGGTAGTAGATGGTAAATATTCAGCATGGAGTCCAGTTACAAGTGGAGTTCCGCAGGGATCAGTTCTGGGTCCTCTGCTGTTTGTAATTTTTATTAATGACTTAGATGAGGGAGTCGAAGGGTGGGTCAGCAAATTTGCAGATGATACAAAGATAGGTGGAGTTGTGGACAGTGAGGAGGGCTGTTGTCGGCTGCAGAGGGACTTAGATATGATGCAGAGCTGGGCTGAGGAGTGGCAGATGGAGTTCAACCCTGCCAAGTGTGAAGTTGTCCATTTTGGAAGAACAAATAAGAATGCGGAATACAGGGTTAATGGTAGGGTTCTTGGTCAGGTGGAGGAACAGAGGGATCTTGGGGTCTATGTACATAGATCTTTGAAGGTTGCCACTCAGGTGGATAGAGTTTGTAAGAAGGCCTATGGAGTATTATCGTTCATTAGCAGAGGGATTGAATTCAAGAGTCGTGAGGTGATGTTGCAGCTGTACAGGACTTTGGTTAGGCCACATTTGGAGTACTGTGTGCAGTTCTGGTCGCCTCACTTTAGGAAAGATGTGGAAGCTTTGGAGAGGGTGCAGAGAAGATTTACCAGGATGTTGCCTGGAATGGAGAGTAGGTCATACGAGGATAGGTTGAGAGTTCTCGGCCTTTTCTCGTTGGAGCGGCGAAGGATGAGGGGTGACTTGATAGAGGTTTATAAGATGATCAGAGGAATAGATAGAGTAGACAGTCAGAAACTTTTTCCCCGGGTACAACAGAGTGTTACAAGGGGACATAAATTTAAGGTGAAGGGTGGAAGGTATAGGGGAGATGTCAGGGGTGGGTTCTTCACCCAGAGAGTGGTGGGGGCATGGAATGCGCTGCCCGTGGGAGTGGTAGAGTCAGATTCATTGGCGACCTTTAAGCGGCATTTGGATAGGTACATGGATGGGTGCTTAATCTAGGATAGAAGTTCGGCACAACATCGTGGGCCGAAGGGCCTGTTCTGTGCTGTATTGTTCTATGTTCTATGTTCTATGTTCTATACCACCAGCATTTCAGCGGAGACTCTCACTGATGATGTTATCCAGTATGGTGACAAAACATCTGAAAACAAATTTTCCAGCTCAGCGAGCAAACTTACATATTTAGCTTCTGGTGTATTGAGCTGTTTATTTTGTAGACTAAGGTAGGCTATGCTGCAAAATCTAGATTTCCCAATCTTTTTTTTTGCCCCAACCGTAATAGTTAATCTTAAAACATATCCAAAAATCTAAGCCATTTATATTTAGAATAAGTTCTCAATCTTTCAAACACTTGAAAGGCTGATCATTCTTCCCTCAGTACAAATTCATTGTGACTGACAATCTCACTTTTCTGTTTCCAATACTCCATCATGTGACTTTTGAGCAGAGTACGAATGACCAGGAATGCATTTACATTATTCATGAGAGCTGAAAGCTTTGTTTTGTAGTTACTTATTCACAATTGTGCAATATTTGTGCACTTTTGGCAAACAAGACAACTTGGATGTGGGAAAGCATATACGTTGTTTGTGCTATTACCCAAATATTAAAAGTCACTGATCTTACCTTTTGGCAGGAAATGTTAAATGGAATAATTCTAGTTGAACTCCCAGGTAACTATGGAGCCATCATCCTCAACACCTGCTTTGATCTCATAACCAAACCTTCAACCGGTCTTGAAGAGACCCCAACGCCCAATTCCCGCAACCCACTACTTAATTTTCCCAAGACTCCTCTGACTGCCCAAAATTAGACCTAACTAGGATACCATCACTAACTCCCCAAATCAGCCCTCATCGACTTGACCTGACTAGACTCTACTTGACAACCCTTCACAATTTTACAACTGGACTTCTCTTCCTGCCAAACTACGCACAGCTACACTGACCAGTTGTACCCTCGCCCACCTGTTACTCTATAAAGCTGCCATCCAAACCATATACCACCCAAATCCTATCCACCCGGCCTCTCAACCCATATACCACCTACCTCACTCACACTTACCCACTTACACAGCCAGTCACCTCATTTACAGATCTATATATTCACTCACCCTTTCACTCATACATACAGTCATTCATTCAACCACCTTCATTTAACACACTGAGAAAGCTGTTTAATTATCCCAAAGTGAACGAACAGGAATAATGCGATTGCTGCCATAAAGAAAAGTGACTGTGACTTGTCTTTTGTTAGTAATCAAGCACTCCAAAGAAAGACTTCAGTTTCATGTACATTCAGTATTTTTGAACAGTCTGTAATTGATCAGAAAGGCATAACTCAATCACTGGCGAGAAAATTGGATCCTACCATGATTGCTTGCAAATATCTTCTATTTTCCTCAAAAAACATACAAACTGCAGGCAGTCAATTCATGTTACATTTTGTAAATTCCACTTTGGAAATAGAACCAGTGTGACTCAAGATTAGGATACAGACAGACTCTAACCTCACACCTTTAATGCATTGTCTGAGCTGAGATGTCACTTTTTTTTAATAAAACCTTAAGTTATCTCGAGAATGTGATTTACATTTTAATTAACAAACCTGGTATGGAAGGTGCTAGCTATGAACAGAGGTTGAGTAGGTTAGGTTTGTTTACATTAGAAAAAAGGAGATTGAGGGGGTACCTGATTGAGGTTTACAAAATCATGAAGAGTATAGACAGGTTGGATAGAGACAAGCTTTTTCCCAGAATGAAGGATTCAATAATGAGAGGTCACACTTTCAAGGTGAGAGGTGGAAAGTTTAAGGGAGATACATGCGGCAAGCATTTCACACAGAGGCTGGTGGGTGTCTGGGACACATTGCCAGCAGAGGTAGTAGAGGCAGGCAGGGTGAATTCATTTAAGATACATCTGAACAAATGCATGAGTAGGTGAGGAGCAGAGGGATACAGATAGAGTCATAGAGATATACAGCATGGAAACAGACCCTTCGGTCCAACCCGTCCATGCCAACCAGATATCCCAACCCAATCTTACTCAGGAATTGGGCGACAGTTTCAGACAGTAGATTTGGATCAGCTCAGGCTTGGAGGGCCGAAGAGCCTGTTCCTGTGCTGTACATTTTCTTTGTTCTTTGTTCTCAAAACCTGCAACACATTCTAAAAGATGAAACACTTAATAGAAATCTAGGTTTGTTCAATGAATCAGTTCAGTTTCATGACACTGTAATCTTTTGCTATAAATTCTGTGTCTTACAGTTCTGCTCCACAACTGCCTGGTGAAGGA